>NC_136486.1:80301136-80901136 GCF_053919585.1 Euprymna scolopes
TTATTTATTACCGCTTCCCGTCACGTGACCACTGTTTCCAATTTAGCGGTTTTTCTGCTAGATCTGGAGATTTCGTTTGCAATCTAGCGAGGAATTCTAGAAAATCTGGAGATAGTTGGCACCCATACAGCCGCAGTTTTAGACTAAAAAATACAGAAAAGCACTTGAAAATACTTTAACACATAAAATAAACTCATTCATGTAAGTAAAAAAAAAGTAGCATTTATTGCCTTTGGTAACAATTATTTATATATGTTTTGTTTTGTTTTTCACCTTTTTTTTCGGCTAACCATTCTTTAATCTTGCTATAAAATCGATTTTTCCAAGTACATTTTAGGTGGGGGATGCATGCCAACCTCTGAAGTGTAGTTTAAAATACAATCTAAGCAACCCCGCTTAATTTAGAAGTATTTAGTCAAAAATTGTAAAAAGCAAGAAACAACAGCAAAAAAAAAAAAACAAACTTATACCCATACAGGAGAATTTAATTATTTACCAACCTAAATACTTTTAACATGCTAAAACAAAGTCTTTTTGTAGTAATACACACGGACGAAAAAACGCTTTGGATAATCACAGATTTCAAGGTAGTTCTACTAAAATAGCCATATTTTTTAAACCAAAGCACTTCAAGTCTTCAAATTACTACTGTTTTGTTTGGAAATGAATATACTTTCAAATGAATTAATAAATATGAATGTACATTATATATTTTAAGAGTTTTAAGCAAATAAAGTGATAAAAATGTGAACGTCATAAAATGGCGTTTTCGGTAAGGTTTTGTAATGACCCCCCCCCTGTTTTCTAAAGGTCCGTACCATAACTGTATGAAGAATTTCGTCATGAAATTTGGGAACCAATCAGTAGAGGTGTTAATCTTAATACTGTCAAGTGTCCAAAATATTTTTGACCATTTCTTTTTTTGTCGTGTTAAAAATAAGACTTTAATATGACGAGTATCGAACATTTTGAAAAAAAAATTCTTCGGACACCCAGTAGTAAGTAAATCAATCTTTTTACTATCTTTATCAATTAAAAGTATTATTTTATGTTGAGTAGGACCGCGGTAATTGATAATTTAAAAGGACCTACCCGAAAAAAAATTGTTTCTATTTCTCGAATTTGGTCAAATGAAGTTAGTATTACTAGAAGCAGCAGCAGCACCAGCCTGTAGAATCAGCGATAGCACAGTGTAAACAAGCACGCGTTCTTTAATTTTTATTCAAGAACGAATTAAGAAAAAACATGAAAATATGAATATAAATGTTCTTATGTTTAATTAGAGCTATTTTGTTATCAGAATAACATTAGTTTAGAACTCTTCGGTTTTCAGAATGTATAATAACAACAATCCCAACCAATTCGGCATTATGAATCTGTTGCAATTTCTCACATTTCTCGTCAAATTTAAAAACATGGTTAAAAAAACAAAATAAACTTTTGTAGATATATAGCTTGCATGCACTTTTATTCTTTAAATTAGTTTTGAACAGCAAATTAAAACAATGTTTTACTGCGAACAGCCACAAATGTTTTTTTTTCAAAATCAAAATAAGTATCAAAATCTCGTTTATACATAGATTCGAAAAAGTTGTCAAAAAACAAATATATAACAAATAAATGTTATCAAAGGCAAGATAAGTTACTTTTCTACCTAACTGGATAATTTTCTAGTGTTTTTATTTAATGTAACATGTTTATTCAGCTCGAAAAACGTACAGTGTTTACCGATGTATTGGAAAATTAAAAATGGCGCCCGGCCCGACTCTCTTTGACTCGGTAAGTTTGAGAAAAGGAGTTAAAAATAAAAAAAAACTATACAAAATACTGTTAAAAACTCACCGAATATATGTCAGCCAGTGTCACGGTAACATATATTGAGCGAGTTTCTAGCAGTATTTTGTCTACTTTTTTATTTTTAACTCTTTTCCACAAACTTACCGTTTCAAGAGAGTCGGGCGCCATTTTAAATTTTCCAAAACATCAGTAAACACTGTTTTCAAGCTGAATAAACATGTTACATTAAATAAAAACACTAAAAAATTATCCAGTTAGGTAGAAAAGTAACTTGCTTTTGATAACATTTATTTGTTATATATTTTTTTTTGACAACTTTTTCGAATCTATGTGTATAGTAATACAAACCCTCAAAATCTATATCAAATATTCTTGAAATTTTAAAAGAAGACACATCAAACTACAATTAGGAAGCTTTTTATTTCTTTATTTTTTTTTTTCTACTTATTAAGCGAAAGATATTTTTACAACCTGCTCCAGCGTAGTATAAACGGCCTATGGAATTAACACCTTCAACCTCGAAAATAGAAATCAACAAATTTATGGAATTTTCTTTGAAATTTCGCAACGCAGTTTCTTATTAAATTAAAACTAAATATAACATTTGCTGACTTATTTACCTGTCGAATACACACACACACACATAAATATATATATATGTATATATATATATATATATATATATATATATATATATAACTTTCTGTAAAATATTTATTTGAAATGGAAACGGCATTTTGCAGTTAGGACAACAAAACAAAAATGAAGTAACGGTTCATACTCCTAAAACACTCTTTAACCCTAACAATAACACTAAGTTCGAGTGGCAAGCCCCCCCCAATAAAATACCTCTGTAAGCCACATACAAGCATCTAAAACAAACAAACAAAAAATAGATCCTTCCTTAAAGAAAAATACACATAAAAATAAATTGGTTAACTGTCCTAAAATGCTAGAATGGCCAGGAAATGGTAAATTATTTTACATTAAATTTTTGTGAAACTAACCGCTCCCCCTTCTAATATTGTTTTTGTTAGCTTTGTCTCTGTCAAGTTTTCAGTATGTTCACACATAATTTTCCTTAGCCCCTACAATTAATTCAAAGTCCGAATGGCAACCCTCCCCATATTCTCATTGCATAGAAACCCTCTTAAAACTACACATAATCATCTTAAAAAAAAAAAAAAAAAAAAAGCATGCATATTTTCCCATAGAAAAAAAAAAACAGTTAATTGCCCTAAAATGCTAGAATGACCTATATTAGGAAATTATTTTACATTCAATTCTTAAATAATTTGTTTATCTTTCATTAAAGTTTTTCATGGCATTTTATACATAATTTCCTAAAAAGGTAGAATCACATTTTGGAGGGGTGGTCAGAAGGAGTTGAGTGGGGTTAAACAGAAGGTGTTAATCTACAATAATACCAAAGAAATATTGCAATATATTCATTTTTAAATGATCTTATGTTTAGATTTAAGTTTTTTGTACACAAAGCACATTACAATTCAACTTTGAGTTCTCCAACTTCTTTTCTGTTTATGGATACATGGCATTTTTAAGGAATTGCTGCATATTTATGCACATTTACTGCAGATTAATTGGAAACCATAAACTTTGGGAGATTTTCAGTTACATATTCTGATTCCTTGTACAAAAATACACTTATATGGTAAATTTCATTTCTTAGTCTTGTGTTTTAACAAAGATATGACATTTTTACTGAAAAAGTAGTGTAAAAAATGTGACGAAACGCATATGGTCTTAAAGAGGGAAAAATATCCAAACGTGTGAGGCACAAAAATAGCCATAACTTCCTTAATTTTAATCAGATTTTAAAAATTTAAAAAGATTCTTTCTTAGCTCATCAAGCTCTTTCTATGCATACCAATATTGAAATATTTCAAGCTATTTCAATTTTTTCATGTGTATTGCTACTTTTTGTAATTTTATTTTTCTAATTTCAAAATATGTTGCACCATTATTGTGATGTTTAATTTGCAGTATATTTCAATTTAACTTTTATTATAAAAAGTTTGAGTTTATGATTTGTTTCTTGCAAAAAAAAAAATACCCTCTCTGAAAAAAACAGGTAAAACTAGCTGATAAAATAAGTGACAGTCTGTTAATTTCCATGGTACTTAAGGGATTATTGAGTGATTTCAATCCATTTACAACCGTGATAACCCAGAAAGAAAAACCCATGACTTTTAGCCAATTCAAGGTAGCACTCAGAAGTTACGAAGAAACTGAAAAAATGATCACAGAACAAAACGAATCCACAAATATGAAATTTAAAAATACACACATAAAAACACCAGGAATAAAAACCGCAACTTTGCCAAAAACAATTTTCTCCTAAGAAAAGTACAAAAATCATTTGCTATAATTGTGGACGACCTAATCACAAGAGTTTCCAATGTAGATACAGGACTCAAAATGGCGACTACATTAAGAATGTAGAGAGCTCTGTTAGCGAACATACATTTTTATTTTCGTGTACATTTGATGCTTCAACAAACAATAATAATCTTGTCGATTGTGAGGCCACGGCACATGTGATTACAAAGGAATCTGATTTTATCAATTTTGATCCCAACTTTAAGCCACAAAATCATTTTGTAGAACTAGCTGATGGGAGTCGAGTCAATGATATCGTTTTGAAAAGAGGCAATGCGAAAATCTCGCTAAAGAACAATAAAGGTGAACAGTGTTTCTGTATTCTAGAAAACGCTCTTCTAATCCCAAAATTTAAGCAAAATATATTTTCTGTACAAGCTGCCACAAAACAAGGTGCAAATATAAACTTTAGCCCCAATAAATTAAAACTGATATACCCGAATGGAACTGTATTCGACATTAAAGAAAATGGAAGACTATATTATTTTAATAGCGTAGTCCCATCAAAAACCGCCTGCCATGATCTACAAACATGGCATAAAATTTTTGGACACTGCAATATTCCTGATATCAAAAAGTTGCTGGCTGTAGTTGATGTAATGAAAATACAAACATCAAAAAACTTCAACTGCAACGTCTGTACGCAAGGGAAAATGACAAACTATCAAAGCAAAATACGAGACAAAAAGGCCAAAAAAATCTTATCAATGGTGCATTGTGACTTGAACGGTCCCGTGGAACCGATGGCCAGAGAACATTATAGATATGTGTTGAATTTCGTAGATGACCATTCAGGTTTAATAATGGTTTACTTTTTAAAGAACAAATCTGATACCCTGCTAGCAACTAAAAAATATTTTGCCGACATGGCTCCCTACGGTGAAGTCAAGTGTATTCCCTCTGACAATGGTACGGAATTCACCAATAAAGACTTTGAACTTTTACTAATTAACCATAATATCAGGCATGAAACATCAACTCCTAGATCGCCACACCAAAACGGGACTGCTGAACGTGCGTGGCGGACACTTTTTAAAATGGCAAAATGCCTACTCATTGAATCCAAACTCCCTAAAAACCTCTGGACGTACGCACTTATGGTGGCAGCCTATATACGCAACAGGTGCTTTAACAACACACTATCTAAAACTCCATATGAATCTTTCTGTGGTAAAAAACCAAATTCAAGCAGAATGCATATATTTGGTTCAACTTGCTTCGCATATATAGATAAAAAGAGTAAATTGAATATTAAAGCCGACAGAGGTGTATTTCTTGGATACAATAAAAACAGTCCAGCCAATTTAGTATTTTTTCTCGAAAAAAATAAAATAAAAAGAATCTGATGTGTAAAATTCACAGACACGTTTAATTTTACAGACGAAACTCGTCATATGAAGAAGATGAAATTATATTTCCTCAAATAATTAAAACAAATGAAGACAATAAAAATGACGGAGACAAGAGTGTCCATGATGATGATAAAGTCAAAAGATATCCCAAAAGAAATAGAAGGCGACCCGATTTTTTTGTCGTCGACAATATAAAAGATTATCAAATCGACTATTGCTATTCAATGGAAGATGTGCCAAAAAGCTTTAACGAAGCAATTAATTCAGGACATTGTGATGAATGGAAAATTGCCATGAAAAAAGAAATAGATGCCTTAACCGAAAATGATACCTATACGGTAGTGCCTCTCCCAAAAGATAAACATGTTATTTCTACCAGATGGGTCTTTACAAAAAAGACTACAGCATCAGCCGTAGAACAGTACAAAGCTAGATTTGTTGCTAAAGGGTACTCTCAGATTTACGGTATTCAATATTTTTCTACGTTTTCACCGACCACAAACCTAACGACAATCAGAATTTTATTGCAAATTGCATCACAATATGACCTAAACATCCATCAAATGGATGTAAAAAATGCTTATTTGAATACCCCAATAGACTGTGAAATTTATATTACTCCTCCAAAGGGATTTATAATGAAAAATAAAAATAGCATGTGGCGACTTAACAAGTCATTATATGGTCTAAAGCAAAGTGCTCAGTGTTGAAATACAGTATTTCATGATTATATTATTAAACAACAATTTAGACAATGCACTGTAGACTCCTGTTTATATACCCAACACAAAGACGATAAACTACGGATTTTGCTTTTGTGGGTCGATGATATTTTTATCTCATCAAATTGTGACATAATGTTAACCGATGTTAAGAACAAATTAAGTAAAAGATTCAAAATGACCGATCTTGGCAAAATATCCTGGTTTCTAGGAATAGAATTTACTCAAAGCAAAGGACTTGTTACGATGACTCAATCGAGATACATCGACAAAATACTATTAAAATTTAGAATGGGAGAGTGCAAGAAACGCTCTACACCGGTCGAAAATGATATTAATAAAAATATACACACAGAATCTGAAATAATAAATGACACACAATATCGCCAAATTATAGGTAGTCTTATATATTTATGACTGCAACCAGGCTCGACATATGCTATACAATAACAAAACTGTCAGAAAAATTAACACAACCGACAATTAAGGATTTAAACAGAGCTAAACAAGTCCTGCGTTATTTAAAAGAAAGTAAAGAACAGAAGTTAGTATTTAGAAAATCAAGAAATCCCCTAAAATTAGAAGGTTTTTCGGATTCAGACTGGGGAAACAACGAAGATCGCAGGAGTATATCTAGATATTGTTTCAGACTCTCAGAAAATGGGCCTATTATTTCATGGAAATCTAAAAAGCAACAGATTGTCATTTATAACTTCACCAGACATTTTTAAAGAATTTGCAGTCGTTTCGGCTCTTATAATATATTATAAGAGCCGAAACGACTGCAAATTCTTCAGTAATAGTGTCGGCTTCCATTCGTTTTAGAGTTCAGTGTATAAAGAAATAATGTCATTAAACTGTAAGCAGCAGATAAAATCTCATTGAAGACCATGGCTTTTTTCTTGGGAGGTTGCTCTTTCTAGTTTTTGTTGAATGAATCTGGAGCCATGCTGATCTTGTGAAAATTCTACAACATGGTTGACAAGAGATTTGGAATTTGGTTATTTCGGAAGTCCTCCAATAAACGGCTCCTTCCAGAAGCTTCTTTGGACAAGCTAGCACTTCTGTGAGTCCTGTTAAACAGTGCAGTACCAGTAAGCAAACCTCCACCAGGTGTAATTGGCCCATTTCGAAATCTGGTTTCAGCACCCAGTGCAGCTGAAACCAACCTGCCCGTGTTACTTAAGCCTATTGAGAGGTTGGATGTGGAGCCAGATAGAGACGGTGGAGGAGTAACTGACTGACCCGGTTGCACCAGTCCCATTGGTCCAGCTGGAGTACCAGACATGCCTCCAATGGAACTATAATACCGGTTAAATAACATTGAAGTTGGCTGTTGCCTTTTAAAATCTAATGAATCACGACGTTGGCTATTTAACCAAGAACCAATTGCACCTGGTGCAGAACCACCCAAATTGGCAGTCGGTCCATTGTAATTATTTTGCTGTTGTGCTGAAAGACCCAGATTGGCACTAATAGGTGTGAATAAACTGGATGTTACTTGTGTATAACCAGGCAAAGTACTTGAAGGTGTGTAACCACCACCACCACCCCCTCCACCAAATGTATTGTTTTGTTGAGGCGTGGCACTGTTACTGGAGTAGATAACAGGAGGAGTTTGAGCTTGTTGAGTCTGGGTTGTTAATAGGCGCAAAGGATTGTTTCCGATGGAATTTGCATTGCCTTGTTGATTTCCAGTGTTAACCAAAACGGGGGTAGGGGAAACTAGCCTTATAGGAGTACCAATACCACATGGATTACCCATGACCAACTGGCCATTTTGGTCATAATAGGCAGTAGCCAAAAACTGATAACTTGCAGCATTTTGTGTTTGAAGAGCTGAAGCTGGAATATTTTCATTCTGTTGTTGCGGAGTGACTGGTCGACCCAACTGACCACGCAAAAGCTGTTGCTGTTGTTGCTGAGTGAGAGCTGCAGCCGATTGTGGAGCCCCCGGATGAGGTTGTTGTCCCTGCTGTTGTATTAAATTCGCTGGATAAAGTCCCCAAGGAGTTGGTAAACTGTAATATTGAGGATGAATCACAGCAGGACCTGCAATCTGAATCCCCATAACTGCATAAGGATCCTGTTGTGAAGCGGCTGAGCTTACTACGTAAGAATTTGGAGATGTGTTCGTGGCGGGAGTAGGAGGAGGAGGAGTCAAGCCTAACTGCTGCTGTTGAGCTGCTAATGCATATTACTGCTGCGTAAGAACTGCAATTGGCTGTTGTTGACACTGCAATAGTTGAGTATAGTCCATATTGAAATTCGGACTATCCATTGATGGCATTAAATGATTTGGATAATCAATATGTACAGGATCAATTGCAACAGGTTCAAAAGGGTTCGGATCAATTTGAAATCCTTGTTGAGTCAAGGTGTGGAGAAAGAAGTGGCTTACCGTTTAAGTGGCTGCGCGTTTGTGCCTGCAGAGCACAAATTGAGAATCAAGATAGCACTCGCAGGCTTTTATGTGGAAAAAAGTCTTGTGGAATCTCGGAGAATCTTGTACCCTGGTTCCATAAATAACGAGGAAAGGAAAGCGGGAGGACAGACGATTTTTAGTCACTAAAGTGAACGGACGTGTGTAATAGAAGTGGTAGAAGAAAAGAGTGTGGTGAACGAAACAAACAACGACTCGGTTGAAAGTAGAGTTGTAACGAACACACAAGGACTGCTGGGCTTCAAGAAAATCCGCTTCCGCTTTCATCAGCTTTTGGCTATCCACTAGGATAATAGGTTGATTCAGTTTGGCATCTTCTGTGGGCGAGTTTTGACAGCTTCCACGATAACCATCATCTTCGTCCAATCCATTCTGAAGAATTCCATTCGTCTGTAAAGTATCTTTGTTCTCAATATCATTCCGATCTCCATCACCCCTCTCAAATGGAGATGGAGTCTTACTATTCTTTTCCGCATTTTCCATCGAAGAATCAGGTGCAACATAGTTTTTTAATCGATTAAGCCGTGGATCCATGTCTTTTCTAGCAGTTGGTGAGCTACTTAATACATATTCCACCATGTTAACTCCAAGAGCGTTGGTTTCCGAACGTGAAGACAATACACTGTTTACTTCATTATTAGGAAAGCTGCCAGCTCTCCTTTGAACAACGGTAAATGGTTGTGATACCCCATGTTCTGCTGTACTCCAGGTGTAATCACGAGGGGTCCAAGGATTGCTGGAAAATATACCTTTATTTCCATCAGGATTTTTGTTACCATCATCAACATCCCATAATATTTTATGTGAATTCATCTTGGAAACTCTCCCTTGTGTCATATACGGTGGTGCCATTGGACCAGCATCTTATGGATATTGCATCACTTCTCTTTGTTGACCAAGGCTGAGCACATGGAACTCCCTTTCCAAATCCTGAACAGCTATCCCACGATCCTGCTCAATGATGCTGTCGTCGCCAAGTGCCCATCGTTTGTTGCTGTAACTAGCGAGTTCGGCGTCCGTCTGTGGTCGCTGGAAGAAATAGCCGACCCTCGCGTCGTCTTGGGATCGGGTAAGCGCAACTGCGTGCTGTCTAAAGGCCACCATGTCTTGACCACCGCCTCCGCCACCGTTTGTCAACATTCCCCGATTGGTGTTCCAGGCAACTTCAGACATCCTTAGAACGGGCATCTAGTTTTCATTATACAAGAGTACACAGTTGTGATGACATTGGATAAAGATAGCACTGTATAACAACCAATTCACAACATGGTGAACGACATTTCCCAGGCGCAATGCATTCTGGGTACCATGTGCTGAGGCAAGGGCCGCAAAATAAAACACGTCAGAAGTGTAAGCCATGTTTAGTTTCATAAAAGTTTCCGATAGTTCGTTGTTCTAAACAAGTTTTGAGAGATGACTGGTTTGCAGTAGACAACAGTTTCCGATGGTTCGTTGTTCTAAACAAGTTTTGAGAGGTGACTTGTTTGGAGTAGACAGTTCCACAGAGCAAAATATTCTTACCGTGTCGAGACGGGGGATAAAAAAAACATGTGAAATTGCTCCAGAAAAGGTTTAATATGTATGAAGCAATTCTGGTTTCTGGTAGCAGAACGTGAATTAATTCGATTTGTCAGTTCCTAGCAGCATCGTTTATAAATAGAATCGTCCTACTGTGTGGGATCATACCCCATTACAAGTCCAAAATATTGCAACAGCCTTCTGGGGAGCTAACCGCTTCAGTATAATTCCAGAAACATATAGTGAGAAAACACGGAACATTTTATATATTGAATATACTATATTTATAATTTATAATTTTTTTATGGTAGGAAGTTAAAATATGGATTTTTTTTGTCGGGGTGGAGGGGGTGTGAATTAGCAATTTTTGAAAATTTCAGACGATAAAAGTTAAAAATCTAGCGATTTTCTGGAGATTTCTTTCTCCTGATCTTGCGGGTTTTTTTAAATCTCAGTTGCCAACACTGCATGTGATATCACTAAAAGGATATTTTGGTCTCACCACTACAAGCTTAATGTAAACAGAATGTGTTTACAATATCGGTAAATTTTCAATGGGTTTAATCACATGATTATTGATAATGTAACCATGTAATTGAAATTTAATTTAAATTAACGACACGTGGTCGCTTTCCTATCAAATATTCATCGAAAAATGGTAGGTACAGACAAAATGAATGCTGACGCTCAAAGTGTATAAACATTTTGACCTCTCCCTGTACTTAAAAATTCACCAAAAATCAGGAAATTAACCAATTTTAATGAAAATTTCAGTATTTATCAAATAATGATCGCAGAATATAATGAATTATTTTTACTTAACTCTTAGTGAAAATGTTTTATTTTGTTTAAACAAAAAATACCTTTACTAAAGTTATGGTTTTCAGTAGTAAATAAAAAACGCAAGAATTTATTTTTGCTTTTTTTATATAAATAAAGCATCGTAATTTGTAAACAATAAAAAATAATTTTTACAGGAACATTACGAAAAAAGCCCCTAAAGTCCGTATTAATGAATTTGATATAACTCGAAGAAAAATGAATTTCTCTCATACTATTCAGGAAATTAAAGATTCAATTAGATTCTTATTTCAGTCACCTAAATTATTTAGGGTAAAATGAGTTTAGGAATTTATAGCCAAACCTAAATATTTTTTTTGTTTTCTTAAAAAAAATAGCATTAATACAGTAAGTTAGGTAAAATTTGCATAGAATGCTCTGCTTTACGGTTGTTGTAAAAATGGAACGGAAATTTGAATTTCGTTCCCTTTTAAATTCGGTACATTTTTACATTACGTCCAACTCATCGTTCACATTCGACACGTCAACTTTTATAGCTTTTCGGGTATGCTGACAAGGTTAGGGGTGTGTCTATTCCGAAAGCCGTTCTTAACATGGGTAGATTGGAGTGTTTATTCGTTGTAAACATACCCGGCAACCTATAAATGTCGACATTTCCAATGTGAATGGTAAGCTGGACTTATGTAAAAAATAACAAAAAGATATACCAAACTGACTTTTTCGTTTAAAAATGGAATTATTTCCCTTTCGTTATAAACTTTTTTTTTTTTTATATTTTGTGTTTTATATACATAAAGTACAATTGTTGAATGTTACTGTTTTGATTATATTCGTTTGGGGGGGGGCATAATTAAAAAATTAAGAAAGATTAGAACATAGCGAAATTTAAGTTTCCGTTCCATTTTTACAACAACCGTAAAACAGTGCATACTCAGCAAGTTTTATCGTAATTTATAAGCATAAATTTGAAACACTAAATCAACATTTTTTTTTTCTCATAATTAATGATAGAAGTATTTTTCTGTTTATTTTCTGAACATCTGTTAAAAAAAATAATTTTTACATTCTCTTGAAAAAAAAGAATCAAACTTTTCTCTACTTTCACCTGACTATTTACAGGGTTCATGTAAAGCATTCATTTGTTCTTTTTATAATAAAAATTCCGTTTTAAAAGAGAAACGTTTACTGCAAAATTTCTTTAAAAAAAAAAGTGCAAGTTTTCCTGAAAAAAAAACTTTCACCTAACAATTTATGGTAAAAAATTAATCTTTTTTGCGGGAAAAAATAGCAACTTTTATTGATTAAAAAAATTGCAAAAAATAATAAAAGTAAATAAACGAACAAAATGCAATTTTTTTGAGGAATGTGTTCCGTTTTAACAAACTGAGCCACAGCAACATGTGGCCGGGTACAGCTAGTATATATATATGTATATATATATATATATTATATATATAATATATATATATATTAAATATATGTATATATATTTATATTATATATATACAATATATATATGTATAATATATATATGTATATAATATGTATATAATATGTATATAATATATAAGAATTATATAATATATATATGTATATAATGTGTATAATATATATATATGTAATATATTTATATATAATATATGATGTATATATATATGTAATATATATAATATATATGTAAAGTATTTATATATAATATATATGTAAAGTATTTATATATAATATATATGTAAAGTATTTATATATAATATATATATATATTATATATATATATATATATAATATATATAATATATATATAATATATATAATATATATATGTAATATAATATATATATATTATATATACAATATATATATGTAATATATATATAATATATATATGTAATATAATATATATATATTATATATACTATATATATATTATATATAATATATATATGTAATATATATAATATATATATGTAATATAATATATATATTATATATACTATATATATATTATATATACTATATATATATTATATATACTATATATATAATATATGTACTATATATATATATATATAATGTATAATATATATAATGTATAATGCATATATAATGTATAATATATATAATGTATAATGCATATATAATGTATAATATATATAATATATTTATTATATATATATGTATATAATTTATGTATAATATATATAGTATATTCATTATATATATATGTATATAATTTATATAATATATATATGTAATATAATATATATATATATATATATAATATATATACTATATATATATAATGTATAATACATATATAACGTATAATATATATATAATATATTTATTATATATATATGTATATGATTTATATAATTATATATATATGTATATAATTTGTATAATGTATAATATATATATAATATATTTATTATATATATACTTTATGTATATAATATATTTATTATATCTATACATAATTCATATATATATTTATTATATATATAATATATTTTATATAATATATATAATTTATATATACACACATATACACAATATAAATGCATATGTATGTATATACAAACACACACACAATATATATATATATATATATACGCCCACAATATAGTTATATATATATATATATATATATACAAGCACACACAATATATGTATATATATATATATATATATATACAAGCACACACAATATATGTATATATATATATATATATATATATATATACAAACACACAATATATCTATCTATATATATATATATATATATATATATATATATATATATATATATACTTTTTAAATGGTATGTTCAGACTCTAACACACTTTGACCATTTGATAATAATAAGACAATAATTTATTTGTAATTTTATGCAAATAATACTTAAATATAATGTGACTTTTTTTATGTGACACTGTATTCTGCAGATTTCACATCACCCAAATGTATAAGAAATGTATAAATGTTGCGGGAGAAAGAAATATACTTTTTTCTTATTTTTTGAAAATATTGGCTTTTTTTTTTTGGCTTTTTTTTTTAAGCAGTTTGGCCTTAAAACATCAGCTTGTTTCAGAATGGGGGATTGTTTTACTTGAACATTCTATTAGAAACTAAGCACCCCATAAAATCTATGAATATTGACGTTTTTTTTATAATCTAGTGTTCATTTGCAAAAAAAATTTAAAATGACAAAAAGAAAAATATAAGGAGAGTGTATTGTTTACTTCCACTGTCCTGCCTTTTATTTGTTGTATATACATATGAGAAAGTCATTAAATTACAGTGTTAAAGGATTACAAGAAGAAATTCTTTGAAGGCATTAAAAATGTTTTCTTATTAAATATTATTACACAAGAAATCATTTCAAGTTAAAATACACACTTTAATTATGTAAACATTAGTTGAAGAATTACAAATTATGCAAAAACAATGGCCATATAAATTTCACTTAATTTAAAAAGTGAAACACTGCAATCCAAAACTGAACCAGAAAATGAAACAAGAATTTTCTTCATTATTCTAGATAGTGGTACCTGTAAGGTTTACGTTAAGCAAGCTGGTTTTCCAATCCGACAGCGTGTCGCCATGAACGAGTGTAAACAAATAATGGCGATTCGATTCACCTGTCCTTTTATAAGGGGGATAACTCCACTGATGCAAAGTCCGAGCGAAAGGGAGATAACTCCTTTCTGGCCTCTACAGTACCTTGCAGGAATTAATAACTGGCTCATAGAATACTTCTAACATGTATCATAAATGATGTTTCTGATGAAGATTTCGTGCAAATTGTTTTCATTTTTTGCTTCAAGTTTTCATTTTTTACTCATTTTGTTTTCCATTTTGCATCACAGGATTTAGTGTTTTAGGTAAAGTAATATTAAGACGGTCATTATTGGATAATTGGTATTTCTTCAACTATTGTTTACTTATTTAAACCATGTATTTCTCAATATAAAATGTGTATTTCTCAATGGATTTTAACTTGAAATGATTCCTTGTGTAATAATATTTTTAATATATGCAGTTTTTTTTTTCGCAATTCACTCAAATGGTAATTTGACTTTGCCTATATTTTTTCATCCTGTTTTTGTTTTGTTGGCTCTTGTTAAAAAAACCCATTACATTTTACCATTTTTAAATTTAATCACCATTTTTCTATTTTAGGTTTGGAGGATAATTTTTTATTCTCATTTTTTGAAGAACTCCATTCTGAACAAAGGGAGACAAATAACTTTAACTTTTAATGATCATTTTGATTTATTACGAAAGTTTAATTTAGTAAGCAAAAAAGTTGTTTTATTTTTTTATTTTTTTTTTACATACACTTTCAAATAATCACTTTTATTCATTTCGAAATTTTCTTTTCTTAGACTGCTTATTAAAAAAATGTCATACATTTTCAAAAACGTTTTTTTGAAGTCGAACATCTATATATATAAAACATCTATATATATATATATAAAATGTATATGTATAAAAGGCAAATGCGGCGCGCGCATTTTTGTATGTCTCGAAAAGTCTTTTTTCGACGACGGTCGGGGGGGGGGGTTACTATCGCTTAGAAGTGTTTATATACCCCCTAGATAATAATATCTATGATTTGGGAACGCGGGTCGTGTCTAGATTTATTTACGGCGATTTTTACAAAATTCTTGCTATTTCAGCCTGTCTTGTGTTCGTTCGGCTTTTTTGTATAAAACCGAAGCCAATTCAAAGCTAAGGATTGTTCCCGGCAATCGCACCGGGGGAACGTCCAATAGCAATCAGCTTTGATCAATGTGGGGGCAAATTCCTTATATCAGACAATTGCTATTCAATTTGGATAATCCTTTTTTATGGGGAGCTGGTCCCCCCCCCCCCAACATCTTGCGGAAACAACCAGCCAAAGTTGGGTAAACAAACCCAAAAGTTGCCCCTCAGCAAAAGTTAACTCAGCATTTTCTATTTGACCTCATTAATGAGGTCAAATATAGTAGCAGAGTTAACTTTTATTGCAAGCACGTGTCAATTCTGTTTTTAATACTTTTAAATAAATAAATTAAAAAGTGTTTCAGTTGCTCTTTGTTGGCTGAGCGGATAACGTGTCAGGTTTTTTGCACACTTTCTTTTCCACCTTTGCCTCAAGGCTTCGGGTTCGATCCTAACTACTTACCAAAACTGTTTTTTTTTTTTAAGCCCCCCCCCCAACACAAACACCTGGGCAACGATGTTTTTTAAAGAAGTTTTAACATTGTTTTTTTTTTTAAATATATATATATATTTAAACAGGGTTCTTACTTCACTTTTTCTTTTGTTTTGATTTCCCCCCCCCCAACACCCGGGCAACGCGTTGGTACCCCCGCTAGTTTATATGTATAAAAGGCAAATGCGATGCGCGCATTTTTGTATGTCCAAAAAAAAGGCTTTTTCGTCGGGGCTTCCGGGAGGGAGGGGGGGGTTACTATCGCTTAGAAGTGTTTATATACCCCATAGATAATAATATCTAGGATTTGGGAACGCGCGTCGTGTCTAGATTTATTTACTGCGACTTTTACTTTTATTGCTATTTTGGCTTCTGACGTGTTGATTCGGCTTTTTTGTATAAAAGCAAAACTAATTCAAAGCTTAAAGCATTGTTCCCGGTGCGATTCCCGGGAACGTTCAGATAATTGCTATTCAATTTGGACAATCAATCCCCTTTTTATGGGGAGCTAGTTTCCACTCAACATCTTGAGGAAACAAAACCAGCCAAAGTAAACAAACCCCAAAAAACTGCCCTTCAGTAAAAGTTAACTCCGTTACTTCTATTTGACTTCATTAAGTCATTAAATGCAGGCACCTGTCAATTCTCTTTCTACTTAAATAAATTCAAATGTGTTTCAGTTACTCTTTCTTGCTGGCCGAGCAGTTAACGTATCAGTTTTTTTTTCATACTTTATTTTCCAACTTTGCCTCTTTGGGTTCAATCCTACCTACCTCCCAAAAAGAATTTTTTAAGCCCCCCCCCCCCCAGCACAAACACCCGGGCAACAATTTTTTTAAGAAGTTTTAACATTGGTTTCTTTTTTATATATAATATTTAAACAGGGTTATTACTCCGCTTATTCTTTTGTTTTGATTTAACCCCCCCCCCCACTCCATCCTGCCCCAACAAAAACACACCTCTAAACATCCGGGCAACGCTGGATACTCCCGATAGTTTCATATAAATACCAAAAATTTTTCATTTTGAAATTCTAATTTATGAAAACTAAAAATATATTTCAATTCAATAAATGTTCAGATAATTTTTTATTTTGTGTGAATTTAGTGTTATTTTTGCTTTTAATAAGTTACGCGAAAGTTTAACAACTCATTGAAGTAAAACAGAACTTATTAAAAAAGTTTCTTTAAAATAATTAAGTCTATTTTAAATTTTAAAAAATAAATGTAATTAGAATAGTGTACAACTCTTATATAAACAGAAAACTTAATAATTCCACATGAAAAGCACCGTGAATGAAAACAACAGTTATTAAAAAGTGTCTTTATTTACTTATGTTTCCAGTAAAATATAATGAAAACTGAAAGAGAAACTCTGGATAATTTTTTTATACTTGAAAACAATTTACAACATGCATAAAAAAAAAAGTTTGTATTAAATTTAAAAATCTTAAAAATATTAGCTTCATTTTGCATGTGTTTGAATGACAAGCTTTAAATGATAATAAACCATATTAAAAGGAGATAATTATGCTTCCGGAAATCTGGATATAAATTTCACGCGATTCTTAAATTGGAGTTTGTATTTTAAAATAAATACTTTTTGAAGTCATTTCCTCAAAAAGCGACACAAATTAATAGAAAAAAATATTATGTAGTCATGTTTTTGTAGTCATTTGCACTTCTTTCCCACCACTCATACTGTTAACATTCCCAAATCGACCTACCCTAATGAATATGTACGTGTACAGCATGGAAAGCTGGAGATGTGGAAACTGGATCCTGCATAGAATGACATCTCACATGGAGATTGAAGTGGATATCCCTAAGGCATGATGTCTCAGATAGGTTTGGACCATGTGGACATGGGCAAGGGCTGAATCGACAGAAACAAGAGTTGCCGGAATGAGCTGGAAGTGAGGAAGCTGGATCTTAGATCCAGACATCGATGGTCACTGGAACAGAGCTGGACATTGACAAGTATTGGAACAGGAAGGAACTGGGGCAGGTGCTGCTGGAGCATGAGGTGCTGGAGTTGAAACAGTTGGAAAATGCTGGAGCAGGAGGAGAGAGCGGGAGTCAGGGAAGGAGCTGCAGGAGTTAGAGCAAGAACTGGAGAGGAGAGCTAGAGTAAGTTGGATGAAGCAGGCAGCAAGGTGTGAAAGATTAAATCATAGTTGAGTTGTATGAGCATTGCTGTGAAGACAATTTGATTGCTGCTGTCTTCTTCCATTTCTGGGTTCAATGATTAATTAGAGGTGGGAGCCTCCTGATCCTCGAGCCAAACCTCTTTTTCTGGTCGAAGTTGGCTGTATTTATTTAGTTGAAGGTATAATATGCGGAAGTCCTAAGCATTGTTGTTAAATTAAAATTAAATAAATTAAAATTAAATAAATTAAAATTAAATAAATTAAAATTAAATAAATTAAAATTAAATAAATAAAAATTAAATAAATTAAAATTAGATAAATTAAAATTAAATAAATTAAAATTAGATAAATTAAAATTAGATAAATTAAAATTAAATAAATTAAAATGAAATAAATTAAAATTAAATGAATTAAAATTAAATAAATAAAAATTAAATAAATAAAAATTAAATAAATTAAAATTAAATAAATAAAAATTAAATAAATTAAAATTAAATAAATTAAAATTAGATAAATTAAAATTAAATAAATTAAAATTAAATAAATTAAAATTAAATAAATTAAAATTAGATAAATTAAAATTAAATAAATTAAAATTAGATAAATTAAAATTAGATAAATTAAAATTAAATAAATTAAAATTAAATGAATTAAAATTAAATGAATTAAAATTAAATAAATAAAAATTAGATAAATAAAAATTAAATAAATTAAAATTAGATAAATTAAAATTAAATAAATTAAAATTAAATAAATTAAAATTAAATAAATAAAAATTAAATAAATTGAAATTAAATAAATTAAAATTAGATAAATTAAAATTAAATAAATTAAAATTAAATAAATAAAAATTAAATAAATTAAAATTAGATAAATTAAAATTAAATAAATTAAAATTAGATAAATTAAAATTAGATAAATTAAAATTAAATAAATTAAAATTAAATAAATTAAAATTAAATGAATTAAAATTAAATAAATAAAAATTAAATAAATAAAAATTAAATAAATAAAAATTAAATAAATTAAAATTAAATAAATTAAAATTAAATAAATAAAAATTAAATAAATTAAAATTAGATAAATTAATATTAAATAAATTAAAATTAAATAAATTAAAATTAAATAAATAAAAATTAAATAAATTAAAATTAAATAAATAAAAATTAAATAAATAAAAATTAAATAAATTAAAATTAGATAAATTAAAATTAAATAAATTAAAATTAAATAAATTAAAATTAAATAAATTAAAATTAGATAAATTAAAATTAAATAAATTAAAATTAGATAAATTAAAATTAGATAAATTAAAATTAAATAAATTAAAATTAAATAAATTAAAATTAAATGAATTAAAATTAAATAAATAAAAATTAGATAAATAAAAATTAAATAAATTAAAATTAGATAAATTAAAATTAAATAAATTAAAATTAAATAAATTAAAATTAAATAAATAAAAATTAAATAAATTGAAATTAAATAAATTAAAATTAGATAAATTAAAATTAAATAAATTAAAATTAAATAAATAAAAATTAAATAAATTAAAATTAGATAAATTAAAATTAAATAAATTAAAATTAGATAAATTAAAATTAGATAAATTAAAATTAGATAAATTAAAATTAAATAAATTAAAATTAAATGAATAAAAATTAAATAAATAAAAATTAAATAAATAAAAATTAAATAAATAAAAATTAAATAAATTAAAATTAGATAAATTAAAATTAGATAAATTAAAATTAAATAAATTAAAATTAAATAAATTAAAATTAAATAAGTAAAAATTAAATAAATTGAAATTAAATAAATTAAAATTAAATAAATAAAAATTAAATAAATAAAAATTAAATAAAAAATAAATTATAATTAAATAAATTAATGCATTGTTTACTTATTTAGAATTTCTGAACAAATTTGTTACAGCCAAAAAGTATCTGGGATGTTGATTGCATGTACATAGTTTTGATCAACATTTAGATGCAGGTGTAAGGAAAGAGTTCATAGTTTTGATCAACATTTAGATGCAGGTGTAAGGAAAGAGTTCAGAAAAATGAAATGTGTTCGTTATGGAAAAAGCAGCAGAAAGTGATGAAGATTTTTGGGATATGGTTTAATGCCTACGTTTTTTTTTGGGGGAAAAGGTGTGTGATATTTGTAGACAAATGGGACAGTGTGAACTGATAGTAGAATTAACGCCAGAATTAACGTTGGTGTATTTTCTCCACATTAAAAAAAAACAATCTTTCAACTCAATTTAAATATTTTTTCTTCATCTTTTTTAGTTTACTTTTCAAAATAGAATTAAAGTATAGTATCTGTTCTGATACTATACTTAATCTTTTCTTTCCTCAATCAAACCACAGCAATTTTTATTTCTGTTCCAATCCCAAGTGTTCCTTTCTGGGGAGATAAGTTTTTCCTGGCGGAAAAAAGGCATATTTTCTCATGAAATTAAATGTGCGATATTTATTTAATAAAAAATAAATAAAATCACCTGCCTTATAACAATTTATATTGAGGGCAAAATTAGACAAACGGTCGGTTTGGAAATGTGAGGAAAATTCATTGCCTCCAAAAAAGAGCACTTTGGAATGGGACAAAAATAAAAATTGCCACAGTCTAGAAGGATTTCTTCATTGACTAAGGAGAGAAAAGATTATATACCACACTTTATTTTTTAAACAAAATTAACATAAAAAAAACAAAAAGAAAATTTTTAATCTGAAGCAGAGTTAAATGTTGCCTCCAAAGTGGAGCATATTGGGGTGAGGGGGCATAAAAATATTATTTTTTTACATATCAAATGCAGATGATTTCTGGGAAAAAAAAAGGAAAGATTTATCTTAACAGGAGACAGTTATTGAACAGCAAATTTTTTAGTCTTTTAGAATTCATACAAATTTATTTGTATATTTTACATTAACTTTTTCAGCCATGGGAGTGTCTCATCTGTGGCCTACAATTTCCTCTGTCAAGCAGCATAAAAGTCTTGATAGTTTGCAAGGTGAAACGTTAGCTGTTGACCTTAGTATGTGGATTTGTGAAAGTCAAGCTGTCAAACAAATGCAAGGAAATGTTATCAAACCATTTCTCAGGTAAAACAACTTTTTTATACAATCGTAAGGACTAACTTTTGTTGTGAATTCTTTGTTGATTTAATTAATTAGAATGTTTATTTCATAAAAATATTTTAATAGACTGCTAATTTAAAACTGTAAACTTTCTAACTTGATTTGAATTGATCAATAAATCTGTGTGGGGAAAATTTTGATTGACCGTTATCATCTTCTTCACTAACAGAAACAGCTTAGCCTGATAGATATTTCTTGGGATAATTTTCATTAGATGGCTAAAATAGGATCAATATACTAATAAATTGAGGGAAGTTTTAAGTCTTAATCTATATCTCATTAATTTTAAAGGAGTTAAACCACTTCATTAAATCATAAATTTTAAAAGGGTCTTAAGTACTAGAAATGCATAGATAATCATACACATAAAAGTATACGGACATCCAATAGCGGATAGATATGTAACACCTACACAGTAGTTCCAGATCACTAATTTGTTGGAAAAGAGTGTTATATTATAAATAGGCGTATGGTGTTAGGAAAAACCAGACAAACAATATATGTTTAATTTTAAGTGATTGATTGCTCGATCGTTTATTTTTAAAATAAATTTAAGAAACTCAAATAAAATAAAATGTTCTTCAGTTCAACAACAGTTTATCTCTGCTGTTAATTGTTCATTCCGCATAGTCCTTATCGGCGATAGAAGAGATATACAAGGAAGGCAACTTAGCATGAACAATAATGATGATATATGTCACTATGCATTATTCCTTGTGCTGGGTGCCGTTAACTAGGTGTATCAGAATTTTTGTAGGAATTTTTGACACCCCTAACACGAAACTGCGAATAAAATATAAAAAACTCGTAATTTCTCTTTTAAAAGTGGGTTGTTTATTTTCTTTATGGATTATACTTCCAAAATAAACTATTAAAGTTGTTTTAAAAGTAATAGAAATATTTTTTTTTATTTTTTAGGTACAATTTATACTATCTGTTATTGATTATATATTTGTCTGTAGTGAAATTATTTAGTTCATGGTTAAGGAGAAAACTAGGAGTTAGCTAGCACATTGTATGTCTTTCAATCTAATAGTAGTTTTGTATCTTGCCATTCAATAATATCTAGCAGTTTATAAATATCATTTAATTTTAAGGCTGATCATATTTTATAAATAGACATTTTTAAATTCTAATGAAATTTTATCTAGTTTTAAGTTTGAAATTGAATATTGACGATCTTAACTCTGACATGGTGGTGTGAGATTTTTTTTTTTAAGGGAAGGATTCTATCCCATGTCGAGTTATCAAAAGAGTGTTCACATTACTAAAAACAATTGATAAGCATGGTTGGAAAGGACTAGACAGTTAGAAAAAAAACACTACTCACAGTTTTGGGATTAGCAGTTGTTGAGAGCAGGACAGCATTGTTCTACAATTGGTAACATGACCAAGGATTTGACTGTTAAGCCAAATGAAAGAACTAAAAGTTAGACACAAAAATGTTGTAATAAAGACAGAATGAAAAAAAAAAATTAAAAAAACACAAAAGAAAAAGTAAAAAGATGAATGAGGGAGACTTTCTCTTTGTTTTTTAACTCTACCAAAAAATTCAGCTTTTTGTAAACATTTTTTCTCATTCTGCTGAAAATGTTTTGTAAAAATATTTGAATTTACAAAAGACAATGTAGTAAAAAAAAAAAAGAGAGGGGAGGGCAGAGAGAGAGAGAGAGAGAGAGAGAGTAAAGATGTATGTATGTGATGGTGGTAATTATATTAGTAGTAACAGTAGTGGGAGCAGAGGATGAAACAACATTGTGCTTTTGAATGTGAGTGATGAAGGAAATTTAGAAAAAAAGGATCAGTTTTGTCTCACTTAAGTATGATGTACTTTTGTGGAGTGCATCCCAAACAAGTGGAGATAGCATTGACTAAGTGCTTAATTGGGGCGTCAGACCCTGTGTGTGCTTGGAGGGTGGATGTGGAGAGAAAAATGATGCATTGTTTCATTATGTTGTAAGAATGTAAGCCTAGTATAGAGATTGCTGAGTTTGGATTATTCATCAGTGTAGATGTCTTCTATGATTGCGGTGACATGGTGTTAGTTTGTCTCCCCATTCCAAGTTAATAGGCAGAGAAGGACACAGTAGGTTTGCACAGTAGGTTTTATGAGGAAGGTGCTGTATGATTTATGAAGGAATCTTACAATGTCTTTGACTGTGGATTAGCATGCATTATGTGTTGGGGAGAGGATAGTTTAGGAACACTGGAAGAAAAGGGTATGAATAGGTATCCCAAACCAAAATTTTATTTTTATCATATCTAAAAAAAAGTAATGTGGGCATGTAGAATTTTGTAAACCATTTACAAAAATACCAAATTTATTTTGGTAGGTCAATTAGCCATCAAGTTATGATCATTCAAAGTTTGTCGGAAAGTTGAAATTTGCTATCGTGGCCGAGAAGCCAAATTTCATAGTCTATAACTAAAAATGTAAGCTACTAACAAGTGAAAAATCCTTATAAATGTAATGTCATCTTGTAGTAGATGAAAATTAATACAAATTTAGGCAATAAATATTAGATGAAATCAACTTAAACACTAGGCAAAATCCCTCTATCAACGCGAAAATAGTGAAAATACAACACGGAAATGCAACTTTAACTGTTCATATCAATTTCATTTTAATAGCTAATGTATTGAATCTTCTTAGTATGATTCAAAACACATTAGAGATCAAGATAATTCTTTCTTTTAATTATAAATTGATAAAACCACTCAATTGTGGACCATGTAAAAGCAGTCAAGCAGGCAATTTTGTAAAAAGGGTAAAAAGGTTAAAAAAAATGAGTCAAAAGTATACGTTACTGAAATTGCTATAAAACTGTAACCATTGGTGGTAGAAGCTTGAAACTTTGCAACTTTACTAATTTTGGGGTGAGGAATTCAAAAAAATGGTTGCCTTGTTTCTAATAACAAAACTTTTTGCCACAGAAATACTTTGGGAAATTTAAACTCGCCAAAAAGCACCGACGACAATAATATTTAGAAATTTTTTATACAAAAAAAAGGCACAAATCATTTTTTTTAAACATTGAAAAACTTTCAACTTAAAAAACAAGTAAGAAAGATATTTTAGGTCTTACTACAATTCCTTCCTTATCGATCTTCTCTCAGAATTCTTTCATAGGCTTCTGCTATGGTAGATATCTCAGGAATCCTCCAAATCCTACCATCACTTGAAACTGGCATTACCTCAAAATCCCATCTGTAGACAAATGCTGACTCTACTTGTGCAATGTCATCTGATAAAGGCCATCGAAAATAATCTTTTCTACTTTTTGTTTGCATTAAAAATTTTACTACAGTGCTGGATGCAGATATAATATCAATGACTTGACCAATGTAAAAGTTGGTGTCATAGTAGACAGCTACCCATTGTCCTTGATGTTCATAACTGAAGATACCCTGAGATGGATCTTCATCACAACTGCAGGAGTTATCTGAATGTTCAGCAGATTCACTTAGGGAAGACATTTTTTGTTGCTTTGGTGGAGGTGGAGATGAATCAATTGGATTTCTTTTCAAGTAGTCAGAGAGAGCAGCTTCCAGTTGAACTTTATTTCCACTGGTGTTGATTTTGACACCTAAAACAACCTTGAGGTATCTCAATTGGTCTTTGAGTGCTTCCAAACCACTTTCTGAAATTTTTTTTATCTGTTTATCAGACTTCACTGGACCACCATGCTTAATAACAGAGTTAATAATTCTCTCTTTCTCAGCAGCAGCTTGACGTTCTTTTTCCTTCTTTAATCTTTCATTTTGTGCAATTTTTCTTGGACACAAAGTTTCACAAGGGCTTCTTGTTGTGCATGTTTTTGTCGCAAATGTTTTGCATGTTTTCTGGAGATGCTCAGAA
Organism: Euprymna scolopes; assembly: GCF_053919585.1. NCBI lineage: Eukaryota > Metazoa > Mollusca > Cephalopoda > Sepiida > Sepiolidae > Euprymna > Euprymna scolopes. The sequence goes on from NC_136486.1 coordinate 80,326,521, forward strand.
TGGATTGCCTCTTTGTTGATGGTATTACTTCCAACCAAGCTGTTGTCCGATTGCGCTTAAGCATATTTGAAGATGATCGATTATGTAGTGATGCATGTCGTTTTGTTTGCATGCTAAAATCTAAATCTCCAAAGGCATGCTCACTTGACAGATTTGTTAAAGGGCAACTCTTCAAGGCATCTCTCGTCTCCTGATCTACATCTTTTCCAAAAGCACCTCCTTCTAAAACGTCATGCAACTGGTGCTTAGTGACAATGAGGAACTTACTGAGTATCTTGTGCAAACATTCTAAAACAAGTTCAGGGGCTGTGAGACTAATACAGAGAGACACATTGCCTTCCTCAAAGAATTCCCCATTAAATACACCTTTGCAGTCAGATTTTAATAACAACTGGGGATTGTTGATCCAGCATTCTAAACTTAGAGCCATTTTCTTGATATAGTGATGGAAGTCAACATACTGAACAGTGCTGTTAACAAGTTTCCAGAAAGGTTTGGTCAAATTAATGTTCAGCAAACCAACTGCAGCAAGTAGGGAATGTAGTCTCTCATCAAAATATGTCAGCCAAAACACTCTGTAATTTCATATTGCAAGATGTTGCAAACACAGATAAAAATAATTTTATGTGCTCTTTATGGTGATATATTGCCAGGGCATTTTCAAATAGAGAATTAAACCTATTTGCCCGATAACTTGTGATTTGAGATTGGTACCCTTCTTTGCTGCAGAATGCCAGCCATTCTGTCCTGCAACCACTTTTATTGTTTATGAGTGTATGTATGGGTGACGACAAAAAAAAAAAAAATTAATATGCGTTCTGTCACAATTTCTGTTAATGCTGACATAAAAAGTTTTTATGTAATTATTTTAAAATTTTAGAACAAAATAATTTAATATATTTGCTAATATATAGCCTTGGAACTGAGTTTCTATATTTAGTCAGTTTTTTTCTACAAAGCGTAAATTTAGACATATTTGGCGAATTGAAAATCAAAAACAAAAACATGTGCGTTCGGTCACAATTTCTGTTAATGCTGACATAAAAAGTTTTTATGTAATTATTTTCAAATTTTAGGACAAAATAATTTAATATATTTGCTAATATATAGCCTTGGAACTGAGTTTTTATATTTAGTCAGTTTTTTTCTACAAAGCGTAAATGTTGACATGTTTTACGAATCCAAAACAAAGAAACAAAAAATTAGTAAATAAATAATGCTTATTTTAAGTAATTTATTTTAAATAATTTTTTTTTTTTTTTTTTTTTCATAATTAAAAAAACTTATGTTTCTGAACAATAACAAAAACATATACTTTGTCGTCATAAGTCACTAGCCGAACATTTTGTTTATGGAATTTAATTAAAATAATTTAACAATGCTAAAGTTTATCCAACCGAAAAAAATAAAAGTTTCCGTCAGTCCCACACAACTAAAAATGTTTTGTACACGGTTTTATTAATTAATTTAATTAAAATAATTTAACATTGCTGAAGTTGATCCAACCGTAACCGAAGGAGAAAGCGATGAAAGATAATATGAAAGTTTGAAAAAAGCTATAGAAAATAAACTGGCATTATTTTTTAAATTGTAAATTTTCATTTTTTTTAATGACGTTCTAAAAATATTAATTAAGAAAATATCTTTCTATAACTTTTAAATAATAAAGAAAAAACAAACTCACCTAAGAACTTTGGTAAGTCCATAGTGAAACAGTTGTTTGTTTATGTTTTTTCAGTCAGTCAGTACGTTGTGCTGCTGTGTGGCTACTGGCTAGCTAACAGTTGATAATTGGTCTCTCTGGCATTAAGTTGAAAATCTCTGTAGGTACCCCAACTTTTATTAGTGTGGCTCCTTGATTTATGGGGCCATAAACATGACACCAACAGATTATTAAAGAGGAGATATTCCTCTACAAAATATATATGTTTCTTTCACTGAAGTTTTCAAGTTGGATTTTTTTTTAGAAAAACCACTTATAACCTTTTAATAACCTAACCATGTTATTAAGTGACCTTTTTTCTTTAAAATGATACCATTTTTATATACTTAGAGACTCACAATATGAAGCCCAACAAATTTGAAAAACATCAACATTTTTTTTGTGTAAAAAATAAAGCGACATTTACCAAAATTAGAGGCATAACTTGAAAAATCCTGAAAAAAAAACTATTAAAGACACAAGAAAAAGAATTATATATCTATAAAGACAAAAGATTAAATTTTATTTAAATCAAAACCATATCAAAATAACCCAAAAAACAAACGAGATATCGCAAGTTGAAGTTAAGGGAAATTTTACTAGTTTTCGCACCTAAACAGTTTGGGATACCTAGTATGAATAATGCAGGGGGTATTCTGCTTTGAAGTCATGATGATTGACTTGGTCAAAGGATTTTGTGGAACATAAGACATGTATTGCTGTAGGATGCTGAGAAGAGGCTTCCTGAAATATCAGATATTAAATAGGAATATAGCACAGTAAAACTGTATCCAACACCTAGCATGGGATTTATAATTGAGTCTATGACCCAATGGTAAATAGAGAATAATAAAGAACATTGTGTTTAGAAATAGAAAGTAAAGAAGGGTGTATGAGGTAGTATCCAAAAGTGGATAAAATCATAGCAAACTGGGTAAAGACTGTGATTGGTTAGGAATAAAGTTGACTCAATTTATGAGCTGGAATAAGTCGGGAATTTTAGCGTTTTAATGTTGTGATTTTTTTATTAAGGAGCGTCCATGATACATGGTAGTGGGAAATGTAAACATAAGGAAGGTAAGCTGATGATTTGTGTGAAGGATGGTGTAATATCCCTAACCCCTCATCCCTTGAATGAACTATAAATGCTGGTACTTGCTTTCTTTTGTGAATAAAACCTTTACAAAGGTATTCGCTCTTCGTTTTTCACTACAATTTTATTCACAAAAGAAATGAACCTAGTACTTCGACCCGAATGATTCGACACCGAGCCTACAGCCTTCAATGCAGAAAAAAAGTACAAACACTGGAAACTCACGTTTATGAATTACTTACGTACGGTTAACAGCACTGAAGAAACTGGAAACACCTAAACTGACTTCTATGCTTTGATAAATAGCATATCGGCTGATGTATACGAAATAATCAGTGACACAAGCGACTATGCATCTACCATGAGAGCTCTGGATGCGGCATACATCAGGCCTATTAATATCGTTTACAACCGACACCAACTTATTACCATGAAACAACAACCAGTGCAAACAGTGGATTCTTTCAGGCTACAGTTGGAAAACCTCGCTAAGACATGCAACTTCCAAGCCGTGAGTGCTGAAACAAATAAAAGCCAGTATATGCGGGAGGCTTTTATTAGCGGTATCTCCTCCTCCTCAATTCGGCAACGACTTCTCGAGAAATCCTCACTAACTTTTCGGGAAGCATACGAGATGGCAAGATCTCTGGAACAAGCAGAAAAACACTCTGCGTGTTACAACCAGGAGAGTGTGATTTCTGTGCCAATAATCGCTTCAGGAGAAAATACGAGTCTGGCTGCAACACAAAAAAAAAACGAGGCTGAAGGAAATTTGTTTTTTCTGCGGGAATTCTCGTCATCCGCGTTGCTTTTGTCCAGCACGGGACTCGAACTGCAATAAGTGTTCGAAAAAAGGACACTGGGCCAAAGTCTGCAAATCTTCCGTGTCAGCGGTGTTAAATGAAGACACTGATTTCCCGAGTCTCGCATGTTTAGGAAGGAAAAAAGACATTACTTTTACTAAGTGTAAAATGAATAGATTCACTGTCAATGCTATGATAGATTCTGGTAGTGTGGGGACTTTCATTAACGACAATATTGCAAAAAAAATGATCCTCGAAATTATTCCCAAACACAAAGAAATATCATTAGCCGACCCTAAAATGTGTGCGAAAATTGTGGGAGAAACTAAAGTCGATATCTCTCTAAAAAGTGTCCTGAATTGTTAACTTAGCACCGGACTTAATACTTAGATATAAATAAGTTACTTGTCCCCATTCCCCTCCTCCCCCCCCCCCCGTTTTTTTTTTTTTTTTTTTTTTTTTTTTTTTTAAATGGAGAGTAGATAATACAGTGGATGTGTTATCGGCAGCTCCAGTAACTCTCGCTTCTCCTATTTTGTCATTCAGTCCTCATTCAATGAGTGATTTTTCTGACAAAGGGTGAAGAAAAAGCTGCTTAAAGGTCGGTAGTACTTGGTGACCAGTAGTCTGAGATGTCGGAAATTTTTCTGTCTCTGTCTGTCCTTGTGGCCATGTCACTAGTAAGGGTGCTGGAGGTAAACGTTTTGTCTGGGCTGACGTTATCCGCCTGATAGTCAGGGACCCGAACCTTGGATTAACCACTCTCTTACTTTCCCTCTCTGTACTGCTCTAACCAAGTATACCGACCGACCTATCCCACAAATCTAACCAAGTATACCAACCTATTCCACAAATCCCAAAACCTCAACATGAAATATCTCCAGAATAAAAACTCGATTAAACCTAGAACCCCATCTTCCAACGTAGACCCCTACTACCAGGTCTCCTTCTCCAACATCAGGGGTCTACGTTCCAACCTTCCAGAGGTTGAAACCCAATTACAGGAGACGAAACCGGACATATTATTTCTAAGTTAAACTGGAATAGGGCCGACCACTTCCCTAGATGAGTTCATTATTAACGGATACTCAAATTTAACAGCTAAATCTGACCCCCAAGATCGCCATGGGCATGGAATATGTGCCTACATTAAGGATGGCTTCCCGTGTGGCAGGGATATCTCTAGAGAAGATCCTAATTTACCCTATATGTGCGTCAGGGTTGCACTTGTTAATACCACTGCATTTATATTTGCCCTCTATAGGCCCCACAACAGCGGAGTTACTATCTTTAAGAGGATATCTGAGAAAATACACCACATACTGTCTTCACATCCCTCGGCTAACATCCACATCTGTGGTGACCAACGTCCATAATGTGGAATGGCTGACCCATTCTAATAAGACAGATGATGAGGGGAGGTTTTGTCATGATTTTGCCATTGCTTATGACCTCACTCAGATTGTTCGCGAACCCACCCGTGTGCCTGATACACCCGGTCAATATGCAAGCCTCTTAGACCTTTTTCTCTCAACTTCCCCTGAGCTATGTTCATGTTCCATTCATTCTCCTCTAGGATCCTCCGATCACTCCGTCGTATCAGTTAAGATAAAAACGAAATGTAAGAAGCCCCCAGACGTACCCCTCCACCGTACTGTATACCGATACTCTATGGCTGACTGGGATAGCTTCCGTACGTTCATATCTGATTTACCTCTGCACTCCATGTTTAAAAAGGAAGTGTCCTCTATAGTATCAGATCTGACCAAATGGTTAATTGTAGGCATAGACCAATTCATACCATCTAAAAAATTCCAACAAAAACCTAACAGCCAGCCATGGTTCTCCTCAGAATGTGCTGCTGCTATCGCGCACAGAAATCACTTTTTCCATAACTACCAACGTAATAGATGCACTGAGACTAAAGCTGCTTTCAGGTCTGCCAGCAACCACTGTAAAAGAGTAATAAAAATGCAAGAGAGCTATATGCCCAGTCTGTTAAATCCAAGGTAGCTGATCAGAGGCTTGGATCCCACCAGTTTTGGCAAATAACAAATAGGATCCTGAACAGAAGTGTGCGTTCTATCCCAACCATTATCAATGGACCAGAGGTCATCTCGTCAGCGTCAGACAAGGCCAAACTATTTGCAAAGAACTTTGCAGCTAATTCTACCCTATGTGACGAAGGCCATCAACTCCCCATATTTCCTCCTATAACACAGAACACGCTAGGTAACATACAAATATCCTAGATTCCAGTAAAGCAACTGGCCCTGATGGCATCCCAATTATAGTGTTAAAAAAGCTTCAACCAGAACTTGCTCCCATACTTACAAAACTATTTAAGCGCTGCCTTAAGGAGAAGTGCTTTCCGACTCCCTGGAAGACCTCATCAGTTTGCCCTGTATTTAAGAACTCAGGTGATAAGTCATCTCCCTCTCAGTACAGACCAATAAGTCTCCTGTGTGTTATGAGTAAGTTGCTGGAATCCATATTAAATAGAGAAGTAGTCAACCACCTCAGCAGAAACAACCTTCTTAGTGACACACAATATGGTTTCCGCTCTGTAAGATCTACCTCAGATGTGCTGACGGTTATATCCCACAGGATTAGTGAATCTCTTGACAAAGGCTTCCTTTCTAGGGCAATTGCTCTTGACATATAAAAGGCCTTCGACAAGGTATGGCATAAGGGTCTACTTCACAAGATTTCCAGCTATGGTATAACTGGAAATGTTTTCTCAATCATTAAATCATTTCTCTCCGATAGGCTCATAAGAGTAGTGGTAGATGGACAAAAATCGGAAACCTGCAATATAAATGCTGGAGTCCCTCAGGGGTCAATCCTGGGCCCAACTCTCTTCCTGATCTACATCAATGATCTCCCTAAACACATACTTAAATCATTCGTTGACATCTATGCTGATGACACGACCATCTACGGCAACACATCAAAGGCTGTAAATTACAAAGTTCTCTCTGATTCTCTCTCCTCTTATCTCGAGCGCGTGGTTCAGTGGGGGAAGATGTGGCTGGTTTCCTTTAATGCATCCAAAACCAAGCTCCTATCCTTGCATCATCAACGCTCTGATCCTCAGCTGGCATCAATTGTGATGGATGGCTCTCGTCTGGGTGAGGCTCAGTGTTTTGACAAGCTTCTGGGTTTGACCTTTACTCTTGATCTGAAGTGGAACACGTACATCAAGTCTGTTGCCAAGGTCATTGGAAAGATGGTGGGATCCTTCTACCGCTCCAGAAGATATCTCACTACTGATGCAATTCTCTATCTATATAAAAGCCAAGTACGTCTAAGGATGGAATACTGTTGCCACATCTGGGCAGGAGCTGCTAAAAGCCTATCATGCCTTGACAGAGTACAAAATAGACTTCGTGGCTTAGTGGGGGATGCCCTTTTCTCTACCCTGCAACCTCTCTCCCACAGAACAGATGTTGCGAGCCTATCCTTGTTTTATCGTTATTTCCATGGCAGGTGCTCGTCTGAACTCCAATCTCTGGTCCCCCGTCGCCAATCTTTCATGAAAAACACCCGTCTAGCTGAATCCACTGTGAAAAATTTCCCCCACTCTATATCTATGCCTAAATCAAAACGCGGATTCCATGAACAGAGCTTCTTTCTTAGAACTGCACGCCTGTGGAACTCTGTTCCGTCTGCCTGCTTCCCTCCGGACTACAACTTGGATGTCTTCAAGTCCAATGTTAACAAATTTCTAATGAATGGCCCCCTTAATTAAACACTTCATCAAATCTCCACACTAACGTACTTGCAATAACCCTTATCCCTGAGTGGCTTCTGGGCCTTGATAAGTGTTGATCATTGTGTAAAAAAAAAAAAAAAAAAAAAAAAATGATAATGTACACTCTAACATAATAGTGGAGGTCATTAAAAATTTATTTGTCGACTTAATCATAGGAAAAGATATTCTCGGCAGATACAAGATGGTAACTTTCAAATTCAATGGACCGGAGGAAGAACTTATTATCGGAGCAGTCACCAAGAATACCTTTTTTCCATCCATGAACGTTTCTCCTCCCCCATTATTTTCTCATCTTTCTACGAAAACAACACCAATCAGCACCAAGTCACGTCGCCACACAATTGCTGATAGCAAATTTATAAGAGCAGAGACTGCAAAATTGTTGGAGGAAAATGTTATAGAACCCTCATATCACCTTGGCGAGTGCAAGTTCTAGTAACATCGAATGAAAACCGAAAAAAAAGAATGGTGATTGATTATAGTGACACAATCAACAGATTTACTGAATTAGACGCTTATCCGATACCAAGTATATCAAAGATTGTCGAGGAAATAGCCAGGTATAATGTTTTCACTACACTTGATCTTAAATCAGCATACCATCAAATCCCCATCAGTAAGGAGGATCGTAAATTTACAGCATTCGAGGCGAATGGTAAATTATACCAGTTTACTCGCCTGCCGTTCGGGGTTACTAATGGAGTAAGCGCCTTCCAAAGGACCATTGACGGCATTGTCAGCAAAGAGCAATTAGTAGATACTTTTGTCTGTGGATAATGTTACTATCTGTGGAAAAACCCAAAAAGAGCATGACTATAATCTTCAAAGATGTTATGAGGTTGCTAAACAGTACAACATCACGCTTAATAAAAAAAAAAGCATCGTTTCAGTCTCAACGATAACATTACTTGGGTACACTATCAAAAACAACCAGATATCACCTGACTACAAACGTCTTAAACCTCTACTTGAGATGCCACCTCCTCTAAATCTAAAATCACAAAGACGGATTATTGGGATGTTCTACTACAGCAAATTTATCCAGAATTTTTCAGAGAAAATATCAGCACTAAACCGCAATAGAGAATTTCCGTTATCTTCTGTGGCGTTGGACTCTTTTATAAGACTGAAAAACGACTTGAAAGATGCTATGCTGGTAACGGTTGATCCAGAAAAAAGAATTTATAGTAGAAACAGATGCTAGTAACAACTGTATTGCAGCTACCCTTAATCAAGAGAATCGTCCAGTTGCATTCTATTCCAGAACACTAAGCCCTTGTGAAACGAAACATCACGCGGTAGAAAAAGAAGCAGCTGCTATTGTTGAAGCACTACGTAAGTGGCGACATTTTCTCCTTGGTAAACACTTTACTGTAATTACGGACCAAAAAGTATTAGTTTCATGTTTGATAATACCAGGAAATCAAAAATAAAAAATGACAAAATATGCCGTTGGCGCATTGAACTGTCACAATTTAAGTTTAGCATCGTCTACCGTCCTGGTAGAGAAAATATTGTCGCTGATACGTTTTCCCGAATATCTGCTCTCACTTATTCCTTACAAGATCTTCGGGACCTACACTGTAAATTATGCCATCCAGGCATTACCCGACTCTTCCATTTTTGCAAAGAAAGAAACTTTCCTTTCTCCCTCGATCAAATAAAAGGAGTAACTAATTCGTGCTCGTCTTGCCAGTATTTAAAACCCAAATTCTTCACCGGTAACAAGGGAACTCACATAGAAGCAATAGTACCATTTCAGCGATTAAACATGGATTTCAAGGGACCACTGCCTACGTCCACACATGGTAACAAATACCTACTTACGATAATCGACTAATACTCGCATTTTCCTTTTGCATTTCCGTGTAAAGATATGACAAGCTCAACGATCACACAATGCCTGAATCAACTATTTGCAATATTTGGTATGCCCGATATGATTCACACAGATAGAGCAACTGATTTTCTGTCAGAAGAAACGACCAATTACTTACATGGGAAAGGCATTGCGACTTCGAAAACGAGTAGATATCACCTGGAAGGCAATGGTCAAATTGGAAACTAAACGGCACACTATGGAAGGCCATACAAGTAACCTTACATTCTCGTAAAATGAGACTATCCTGTTGGGAAAATATTCTACTTGATGTTCTACATTCTATTCGATCATTGCTCTGCACAGCTACGAATGCGACCCCTCATGATAGACTATTTAAGTACAGCCGTAAATCCACTTCTGGTACTTCTATTCCCCTGTGGGCAAAACCAGGCCTAGTATACGTCAGAGATCATATTAGGTCGAGTACAAATGACCCCCCGGTTACACCTGCGACGTTACTGGAGATCAACCCTCATTATGCCCAAGTACGACTACCTTCAGGCATCGAAACTACCGTCAACGTCAGAGATTTGGCTCCCAACACAATTAATGGAGACAACACGTTAGAGAATGGTTGCATGCCACCTGTGAGTAAACCAGGGAATGAAAACGAATGTATGCAATATCCTGAACATATAGAAGAAAACACCCGTGGGGAACCAGTTGAGAGCGAAATGTCAACCGAGCCGCTGCGTAGATCTGGCAGAATACTGAAATTTCCTGAGAAATACAAGGACTTCATTACTAAGTAAGGCACGAAAAAAAAAGTTTGAATTATAGGCAAAAAAAAAAAAAAGTTAGAGAAAAAAAAAATAATGAAAAAAAATAAATAAAAATCGAAAAAAAACTTGAAGGGGAAAGTGTAATATCCCTAACCCCTCATCCCTTGAATGAACTCTTCCGTTAACTATAAATGCTGCATAATTAACGCTATTTGTGACTTGCTTTCTTTTGTGAATAAAACCTTTACAAAGGTATTTGGCTCTTCGTTTTTCACTACAGATGGGAAGAAAGAGACTCCTTCACTTAAAAAAAATGAATGAAAAAGAAGAGAGACTTATATATGTTGCAGTTGTATTTGCTTCAGAAGGTGGACTTGATTGTTTATGCATTATAAAAGATAGAATCTGTGGAAATCTTGTATTTTGTCATTTTTTCTTGTGAAAACAATTTTATGTTTTGTTTGTGTAAAATTGTGTAAGGACATTTTTATCATAAAATAAGAGACAATCAGAAAGAAAATGTTGCAGTTATATTTTTTCTGTCTTATTGTCTTGATTAATAAGGTTGTTTATGTGTTGTTAAAAAATAGAAATGGCAAGGATATTGTATTTTTATATAAAAAATGCTATTTCATATTTTCGTCTGTGTAAAATTATGTGAAGATGTTTTTATTGTTAGCAGAATACCTGACAAGTCTGTATAAAGTTCTCTTAGTAGGGAGGAAAAAACATTCCTCCTGATTTTCTTTTTTGGGAAGGGGGTCATAAACTGGCAGAATATCTGTTTATATAAGAGGTGATGTAAAAGTTCTCATGGTAGAAGTGAAAAAAAAAACTGATATTTTTTTAGGGTATGGAAATAAAGCAAAAGAATGAGAGGGTATTTAAAAGGTATATTAAAATTTCTGTGGGAGGTGAGTTAAAATTCCTCCTGTTTCTTTTTCCTACCTCAATGGAGGGGTGAGGTTGATTTCTTCTTCCTGGAATGTGCAGGAGTCTACCTAAAAAGGAATTGCTTTGCTGTATAATTTTTAAGGGTGCTCAAATACACAAGGATTAAATGCATCATTATCATTCCAGTTTGGAGATCACCCAGTCAGTTTTTCTTTTGTTTTTTGCTTTATTCTTGTTTTTGGTTGACTGTTATATCTCTGCTGTTTTGTAACTTATGTAATATGAATTTGTCAATTGTGTATAATTTATGTATCTGATTGTATGTTTTGTTTTGTAATTTATGTAATAAATGACAAGTTGATCATTGGAGGTGTGTCATACTATAGACTTCATCCTCTTCCTAGAGAATGTTAGAAAGCCATTCATTAAAAAAAATGGAAAAGTTGTCAAAAGTAAAAAAAAATGTCGTGGCAATGGTTAAAAATAATTCACTCAGGCACACAAAGGCGGATAAATATTGGAAATAGGATGGGTAGTATGCTGGGAGTGACCGAGTAAGACAAAAGATCCAGACATAGGATTTCCAATCCTGAAGATATTTAAAAGTTTTGAATTAGTTTATGACAGTTTTCAGCAGGGTTGCGGAGTCGGGTGGTAAAAGTCTGACTCCTAGAATTCCTAGAATGCCGACTCCAACTCCGACTCTTTTGATATCTCTGACTCCGACGTGGAAATCTATTCTGCAGATCCATATATCAGCAAACATTTTATAATTACTTTTCACGTACATCATTTTTGACGTTTAACATTCGTATGATAAATATACTCACATACACGCTATATCAGCTTTATGTTCTTTTTTTACTCACGTCAACTCTTAACAAGGAGGCATATCACCACTTGGGCATAAAAGACTATTTGGGACGATGTCTAGGAAAGATTAACAAGATGTTGGTTTCTGTAGCATTTTAACTTCTGCATATCAGTACGACCAGGGAAGCAGGTAGCAGAAAGGGAATCCCAAAGTTCGAGGGAAGAAACAGAATAGAAAGCTTTCTGGCATCTAGGGATCTAAACAGTGAAGGAATGAGATCTTATTGTTAAGCTGGCTTGTCGGAGATATCTATGGCAAGGGGGTACAGGTGCAACGAGTTCATCAGAACACATTCCATTAAAATATTTGTAAAACAGATTCAGAGATGCAACATTGTGGCGATAGGACAAGGGCTAGAGCTTAGTTGATAAAGTGGGACAACAATATTCCATGCATGAGCGAATGGTGGCCTTGTAGAGATACAGGATACTCTCAGATGTGAATAATCCTCTAGCTCGATAGAGAGAACCCACTTTCTTTAAAGCAGTCTTTGCAATGTCCTCTATGTATTTGTTCCAGTTTAAATTGCCTGTAAATGTTAGACCGAGGAGTTTGAAGATAGAATTCTTAGGTAGGGTGTTATTTGTCATCGATATAGGCGGTTGGAGAGGCGTCTTGTAATTGTTAAAGGAGAGCAGCTTAGTTTTACTAGCATTAAATGTTACTATCTATTTGCGGCCCCACTCCATAATGGTATGAAGGTTATTTTCTAACGATTCTGCCATTGTCTTAGATTTATGTACATCTGTTCTTCCCTCATGCATGTTATAGAGCGTTGTATCATCAACAAATATACTCATCTCGGACGCAATATTATCAGGGAGGTTGTTTATGAATATCAGGAATAATAATGGTCCAAAGATTGACCCCTGAAGCACTCATGTATTAATGTTATGCTACTTGGATGTACGTCCGTCAATGACAACCTGTATGCTTCTATTGTCTAAGATGGATCTAATTATATTTAGTATACATCCAGTTATAATGTACGATTTAATTTTCATTAGCAGCCCTTTGTGCCAGACTTTGACAAAGGCCTTGGATATTTCAAGAGGTACAGCTATGGCTTCGCCCGCCTTATCCAGTACATGGTAAATGCGTTCAGAGATGAATGTCTGCAGTAGAATGACGTTGCCTGATTGTCAGAGAGAAGATTTGCTTTTGTGAGGTGGTGAACTAGCGCTTGATTAATTAAGGTCTCAAAAATTTTAGTGAAGAGGGGGAAGAGACTAATGGGGCGATAATTGAGAAGGTCTGTTCTTTCACCAGAATTTCTGTACACTGGTACTATAAAGGCCATCTTCCATCTATTATGGAAGCAAGATTCAGCAAGGCATTTATTGTAGAGCTTGGAAAGTATAGGGGCTTGTTCAGGTTAACATTTCTTAATTAGTATAGCAGGGATGAGATCAGGCCTTTGAGGTGTCTAAGTTTTTTATGATATTGCGGACATAAGAATGGGTGATTTTTACATCATCTAATGTGGCTTCAGTCTGCATAGATAAATTTGGGAGGGAGTTGTTTGTTGGCTCTAAGATGGAGTTGGAGATGAATCGCCAGGCAAGCAGTTCCACCTTCTTCGTTGCCGTGCATGCAACCTTCTGGTTGTTGCTCAGTGAATGAATTACTGATTGCCCTTTATTTACTACACTATTATAAATTTTTCAGAGAGTTCTTCAGAGTTCTTATCTTTTGCAATTCTATGCATTCCCTGATTATTTCAGTATGCTTTCTTCTGGCTGTCGCTATTTCTTCCTTACAATGATTTCTAGCATTTATGAATTTTTGCCTATTTCTACTTATGATGTACAAACCGGCATACTGTTCAGCAGGAAGAGAGAAGATATCGGTCCATGGGGCATCTCGGATGTGTTCTCTAATGGCTTCCCAGTAAGCCTTGTTGGAGTACCTTGTTGTTTTGAGCAATGGTTCCTCACCTTGAGGTTGGGATTTCAATATGATGTCAACTAATACCATTAGGTGGTCTGGGTCTCCAAGTAAACTGTGGGCATTAGTCACACAATCCTCAGGTATTGTGGTGAGGAATAGGTCTAGAAGTGAAGCCTGCTGAGATTCACGATCTGCTAGCCGAGTTGGAAACATTACTGTCTGTGTGAGGGAATGGGCTATAGAGAAGCTATTAGTGGAGCGTCCAGCTGCATCTGTGTAACCTGAGAAACCAAGCCAATTTTTATGGTGGACATTAAAGTCACTAAACACATGTATTTTGGCGTTACTATTCAAGAAAAGTGCTGCATCTATACTATCAGTGACATGACTGATTAGAGTACAATCCTGACTCGAGGAAAAACAGCAGAGAAAATATAAGTAACTAACACAGTGATGAAATGTTAGACTAAAGCACATAAAAGCCTGGTCATCCAATTCAAGATTTTCTCTAGTTTAAGGGAAGGTGCTACGGATATAGACTCCAAGCCCGTGCATATATCTATCTGAGTCCTTACAACAAAGAGGGAGGTATCCTGTCATGTTAAAGTAGTTAGAGGGGATTGAAGAGTATAAGTTTGTTTCACTTAATGCTAAGATATCGAAGGAGTTTACTAAAAAGTAAGACTCTATATCATGTATATTACCTCTAAGCCCAGGGATCTTTGTGAAAGCGAGTCTCAAGGGCGGAGGCGAATTGGTTTTGTTTGGGTGATTGTCTGGTTTTATTGTGATATTTTTTTGGGTTGTCATTTCATTACGTTTTTGTTTAATGTCAGGTTAGAAGAAGAGTGTTTAGCAAAGTGGACCAGTTTTGACACCAAGCATACACACATTGGCTAATTAGCTGAGTTCTGTCTAGAAGTTGTGGTATTGTGAATGCCCACCAGATATAGCAGCAGGGTCTCTTTCTATGCGTGACATGGCACTACAACTATCCTGATATTATACAACCAATGACAGAGCAGTCGGTCTAAGCATTACCAAAGAGTTAGGGCTCCTGTACTGTCAATTGGAAATGGTCTGGCTAATAGACAAAGAAAAAGTGTGAAAGCTGGCGATAGACAGAGCCTGTCTACTCCTTAAGCAAGTTAGGTTGTCAAATCAGGAATTTGTTTGAGTCACCAGCTCCAAGAAGGTGATCGACCATGTCTGAAGAGACCTCCCTCCACCAGTTTTATTATCAGTTTTTTTCCCTCTTAGATGGATGATCTGACAAGCCATCACACTGAGAGGGGTAACCATGCGCCTGGTTTTACACCAAGTATTTTCATGCCCCCACATGAATAAAGATATTGAGTAACTTACTTTAAAGTTTTTCTCTAATTCTACATAAATGTAGGATTAGAGATAGATTCCCCTCTTACATTTACAAGAAATTATATCTTTCAAGTACTGTGAGAGAATCAATCTGCTCTAGCAACTAATTTGTTTTAAAATAAATGAATAGGATATTATTAATAATTACTTGAATATGTAAGAAAATATAAAGCAAAGAAAACAAAAGAAATGGTGGGACTAGATCTACATAAAGAGGTTACACACCACACGGATAGATGCACTTTGTGTTCTTCGAGAGACTCGTGTTGGTCTAGCTAAAAGACCAGTGTCTCCACATGGAATGAATTGAGGTGCAAAGATTAGCGTTTATTTGAGAGCAGGAAGAGGGAGGGATGGATTATCTGCCTTAAGAGCCAAATGTTTGATTTGATTTTAATACTTCCTTCTTTTATTTAATTGAAACGGTATAATTTTCGATTTCTGTATTAATTTAAAACAAACTCATTAATTAGAATTTCAAGCATGTACATAGCACAGAATATAGAAATGGAATGAAATAATACACTTAAAATGAATTAATTTTTTTAGTAATATCTATTTTAAAAGGCAGATTAAGGGATGGTTAAAATTTTAAATAGATTTAAAGCTTTTTTTAATGCAAGTCCCCCTTGCAAAATTTGATTATCATATTTTATTGTATAACATGGGGAGTAGAGTCGCCAGTTAAAATCAATTCAGATAAGAATGGGAGTTTGGAAATGTGGTTAAAAATATATATCTATAAAAGTGAATGTGTCTGTGTGTCTACATTTTCCTACGCGATGACTCTGTCAATTTTCAGTCTACAGACTTGAAATTTGATATACAGGGTACTGAGATTTGGGAAAATCTTTGTCATCCATTTTCGGCCATAAATTTAACTGGTAAGTGGTCAAAGTTCAACGCTTTGACCTTTGAGAACTCTACCAAACTCCTCCGACAATTTTGTGTCTAAACACTTGAAACTTTAGATATCGGTTCCTTGGACATGAATCTAACTTAATAACTTGATTTGAGCCCAAAACAATAAATGTTAAGGGGTCATAATAGGGGTTAAAGTTAAAAAAAATTTGACCTCTGCGATCTCTACCAAGTTACTCAGACAATTTCTGGTCTAAACATTTGAAATTTGACATAAAGGGTATTCAGAGATAGGGCAAGCTTTTTAATCGGTTTGGGTCGAAAATTTTTAGTTACCAATATATAAATGTATGTATTTATGTATATTTGCATGTTTGCCTAAAACTTTCGACAGAGGCGACAGATTTTACCAAGATCAGTATCGTTTTGAAGTTCGACCTTTCAGACGACAAATATCGAAAAATTGGCAAAAACCATTAATATCTTCACCTTCAACTGGGCACTTTTCTACAAAGGGTGGGGTCGCTTTTTTTGTCGATATTTTCGAAAGTCATTCTCTCCTTTCGATTGTCTAGCTTTAATTAAAACCTATGGCACTTCCAGTTTGGTGGTGGTTGTAACAGCAAAGATGTCAGGTTTTTTCCCCATTCTTTTCCTCCTTCGGGGTATGGGTTCGAGCCTGCCTTCCTACTACCACTTTTTTTTTTTGTTCAACACACACACATCCAAACACGCAGGCAACACCGAGCTGAAATGCCAATACATTATAAATACATTTAAAAATACGAACTAATTTTATAGACTAAGTTAAGATAACAAAAGAATAAAAAATTTACAATTAAATTTTATTATGCTATCAGTTCAAAAGGGACTACAATATTTCGGGATAGGGAAACCTCTTTAGGCCATGGCATTTCAAAGCCAAAGGCTTCTCATCAGAAAAGGGGAGTAAAAACACATATACAGAGAAGAAATTTTTTAAAGAAAGTATTGCTTTTATGGAAAGAGGATCAAAGAAAAGCAGGAAGCTGTACTGAGACTGCAGCCGATTCTAGGACTGTCAGCAACCACTGTAAAAGAGTGATAAAGAATGCGAGAGAGTTGTATGCTCAGTTCGTTAAGTCCAAAGTAGTTGAGAAGCAGCTTGGTTCCCACCACTTTTGGCAAATAGTAAACATGATTCTGAACAGAAGCATATGCTCAATCCCAACCATCATCAATGGATCTGAGGTTATCGCGTTAGCATCAGACAAAGCCAAACTCTTTGCCAAGAACTTTGCAACTAATTATACCCTATGTGGCCAAGGTCATCAATCCCCAGTATTTCCTCTTGTATCAGAAAACACACCATGTGACATACAAATATCTGTGTGTGATGTTGCAACTAGCCCTGATGGCATTCCAATTATAGTGCTGAAAAAGCTTCAACCAGAACAAGTTCCCCTATTTACAAGGCTGTTTAAGCGTTGTCTTAAGGAGAATCAGTATGCTCTGTATTTAAGAATTCAGGTGATCGGGCATCTTCCTCTCACTACAGACCAATAAGTCTCCTATGCGCCATGAGTAAGTTGCTAGAATCCATGTTAAATGGAGAAGTAATAAACCACCTCAGCAAAAATAACCTTTTTAGTAACATGCAATATGGTTTCCATTCTGCTAGATCTACAGCAGATGTGCTTACGGTTATCTCATAGGATTAGCGAACCTCTTGATAGAGTCTTCTTTTCTAGTGTAACGCCTCACTCGAGAAGGTGGTTAAGGACTCTTGTCTATGTGAATTCTTGGCTCGTGTCGTCTAGACTTCTCTGAGGTTGTTACATGAAATCTGAAAGCAAATATCGAAGCTGCAGGCAGGAAGGAAGACAAACAATTGTAGTCTATCTACAGAAGCTTAATTTTCATAAAATTATGTACAAAAGTGTTTTTACAATTCTCATTCAGATTTTGTAAGTTCTTTTCAAAGTCTCAAATCTCTTCACAGACAACGACAGACGGATGGATGAGGTGGGGAGGGGTCCCCTCTCCAGGGAACGGCGGGTTTATACAACCTGTTCTCCCCGAATTCAACAAGCAATCTGCTTCAATTCTCAACTCTACTCTGCAACTCAACTATCTCTCTAATTTTCGCACGACAGTCGTATATATAGTAAGGTATGTGGATGGGGTGGAAATTCTCCCCAGCCAATAAGATTTCGCCACAAAATCTAAAGCTTTCGGGTTTTGCATGGGTACAATTCCCATCCTGAAATCTAAATTACTCATTCTCATGAATTTCCAAGGCCAGGTGTCAATTCTGACATCCGACCCTCAGGCAAGACAAGGTTCTAAGTGAAATTTCCTGTTGTCATCTTTTAGCCGTAAAAATATATTTCTCTGGTTTTCAAACAATATTTATTTTGACATGAAATAAAATATATATATTTATCTTCTCTATCTTAAATCCTTGGGTTATCTGGCATCACCCGGGAATAAAAAGCTACTTCAGCGTAGTTCTAAGCTCCTCAATGGGGGGATTACGTTACACTAGGGCAATTCCTCTTGACATAGAAAATAGCTTTTATAGGGCATGGCATAAAGGCCTACTTCACAAAATCTCCAGCCATAAATCTCTAAGTTCTCTCTGATTCTCTCTCCTCTGATCTGGAGCATGTGGTGCAATGGGGAAAGAAGTGGCTGGTTAATTTTAATGCTTCTAAAACCAAGCTTCTATCTTTACATCATCAACACTCTGATCCCCTATCTGGCATCAATTGAAATGAATGGCTCTCGTCTTGGGGAGGCTCCATATTTTGACAAGCTTCTGGGCTTGACCTTTATTCCTGATCTGAGATGGAGCACGTATATCAAATCCGTTGCCAAAGTCGCTGGAAAAATGGTACGTATATAACTCCTGATATATAAGAGCCAGGTGCATCCAAAGATAGAGTACTGTTGCCACATCTGAGCAAGAGCTGCTAGAAAGACTTTATCCTGCCTTGACAGAGTTCAAAGTAGACTTTGTAGCCTAGTGGGGGGATGACCTTTTATCTTCCCTGCAACCTCTTTCCAAAAGAAGAGACACTGCAAGCCTGTCTCTGCTTTATCACTATTTTCATGGCAGAGGCTCATCTGGGCTTTAATCTATGGTCCCCTCTCGCCAAACTGTCACGAAAAACACTCATCTAACTGAAACCACTATCAATAATTTCCCTCACCCTTTATCTGTGCCTAAACCTAAACATAGATTCCATGAACAAAGCTTCTTTCTTAAAACTGCATGCCTGTGGAACTCTGTTCCGTTTGCCTGCTTTCCAGCTGACTACAATTTGGTCATATTAAAGTCCAACGTAAACAAATTCTTGATGAACTGTTCCCCTTAAGTAATCCAATTTAACAAATTTCCACTTAAGTAATCCAATTTAACAAATTTCCACTTAAGTAATCCAATTTAACAAATTTCCACTACTAACGATTACTATGATATTATCCCATTGACTTCTGTACACTCATTAACCCTTATTCTCGAGTAGCCTCCAGGCCTTGATAAGTGGTGACTCCTATGTAAAAAAAAGGAAGGAAAAGCTATAAAGGATTATAGTTCCATAGGTTGCTTCTTATTGATTTATGCCCGTAATTCCAGATCAATCCTGGACTAATCCAATTACCAAATTCTAGTATATCCAGAAACTGGATAACTATCAGATTACAATCTGATTGTTATCCAATGAAATCTACAGTGATCCTACTCAAAGACAGAATTTTCATTGATCCTGTGTGATATTACAACCAAAATGAAAACAATTGTCCAGACAGGATTTGCAATGACTCGATAGATCGAAATATCTTGATGAAGTAGAAGCATTACAGTACAGTACAAAATATATCTCCAAAATAAAGGCAAACCATACAAAAACTGCTAAATCGTGCAAACCACTTCTTAGGAAGCAATTAAGTTATTGCTTATTCACTCATATTGCTTCCCTCTTTTTGGAAATCATAATTTATCATTCTATGACTAAGTGTAATTTTTAAATATAAGACCTATACAGGCCACATGTATATTGTTACTGATGCATGTTACTAAAATAACTGGCACAAATGTTATTTCTAAATGTCTGCCTTAAAGGGATAATACTTTACTTCCAAGACACCTGCATGTCTGTTTTGCATGACAAACATTAAAAATCCTTATACTCCTAAATCCTCCCCAAATCCTTGTATATCTATATTGTATATTAATGATGTATTCTTGTAAGTATATCATCTCTCCTGTTCCAACTGGACAAAAAACCAATTGTTCTTCTCTCCAAGCTGATATAAAATCACATACTTTGCACATACCTTGGGAAGGGAGTTTAGCTTTTGGTCCTAAACTTTAGTAGGCTTATCCTTTAAAAATCGATAAATGCTAAACATCTATAGCTTTCTATTGCTAAGGCATGCATTAGCTTAACCTATATTTATACTCTATAGAATAATCTATAAATATAGATACCTATTAATCAGTTTGTGCCCAGATTATAAGTGATCTATATTAACTAGCAACTATATCTTTCTTTCACTTAGATGGGATAAAGTACTGGTGATTATCTTTACATGAAAGCTAACACTTAATGCACATTTCGAAATGCACCCTAACCCTTATACTATAATTTCCAATTAGTCACTAATCCACAAACCATATTTGATCTTTTCTTAACCCTAGTAGATATTAACATTAAATCATACTCATAGATACCTCCTCATATCATAATCATACTCGTAGATACCTCTTTTCAAAACGTAACCACATCTTCCAATTTTAATCTTATTCTGAGGAATGTAACTTCAAAGCAGATACTAATTCTTCGATACTAACTCTATTAATCCAAACTATCACTTCAGGAGCATAGAAATACCTGGCTTTGAAACCAGGTGCGAGGAAAACCTTTTTGTTGCTGATGGACTCATAGATTTGGTCAGGTCATCCATCTAGAAGGAAAACACTGATTTGTAAACCTGTGCCACTGACCTCATACGACTTGGCACGAAACAGAGGAGGGAAGCCTCCTCAGTCCTTGATGACAACCTCCTTAGAGCCAGGGACTTGATCAAATCACCGGTTTGCAAACCTAAACTTCTTAAAGAGTCAATATCGCCCGGCTTCCATACTTCTTCTTTGCCAGGAGCAGAGATGCAACCGCAGGGACTCATTAGAGAGGTCCAGTGTTTAGCCTTGTGTCCTGACTAGGGCAATGAATGCCGTCCCTCACATTTGTCTCATTCCCTTCCCCTATAGCTGGACATCTTGGGGGTGCTTATTTACCATATATGCTAACATAATTGGACTGGGTCATTCCTGTCGGACAGGTTTGAGGGTACTGGTTTGACAGTTGTTAGTTGCTGTTTTCGACTGACAGTACTGGAGCCCTAACTCTTTGGTAGCGCTTAGAGATCAGTTGTATAATATCGGGATGTTTGTAGTGCAATGTCGCGCATGAGACAGGCTCGACGGTGCAGTAAACTGCAAGCTAAATGCACCCAACGGATAGACACCGAGAGAGGTAAGAGGCGATCGAGAAAAGAGGTAGTGGTGGGGCGAACGACAGGCATAGAAAAAAAAATAGTTGTAAACAGAAGAGAAAAAATAAAAAGGAAAAAAAAGGAGATAAGGGCCAGAATGGTATGTGCGAAGGATACTTCTTTTGGCCAAGAAAGCTGTAAACGCTAATTGACCATGACAGCCCGATACGTGAGTGAAAGGAAGGATACAAATGAAATTCCAATTTACAAAGCGACCATTGTTGACTGCTCCCTGGTGAGTAAGTGGCCTCTATTGAAAAGACGCGTGGCCTTTGTGGAATTGGATTTGGTTCATTTTTATGATCCCTCAAAGTTAATTGAACGAGACCATTCTGGTTTTAATGGCCCATCAAATTCTATTAGGCACACGCGGCTGAGATATTCTACTCGATTGCCAACAGAAGAAGAAGAAACAGCCCCTTTTTTGGGCATAGGCAGCCTGGTGAAGATTTGAGTGACAGCGGTTCCGGCATCCTGATTGGCTAAAGGGCCGAATGAGGGAAAAAGAAGATATAGCTCCCACCCCCACAATATAAGCAGAGAGTTTTGAGTGCAAGACAGACAGAGACCGACAGACACCGAGAGACATTCTGCTCCCCTGGGCTCGAACGAGCGAAAAAGCAGACCTCATCGATTGACCCTGCCGACGTAGCCATTTAGTTTTTATCGAAAACGAAAGAACTTTGCAGTTAACAAACGGCCAGTCCCTAACTTAATAGTGAAATACGAAACGACGATTGTAACCTTTTATGAATAACAAGGAATTTTGAATCACAAAAAAAAACAAATATCGACTTGTCTTTTTTTAAATTTGTTTGACATAATTGCAGGAACGCTCGACGAGTCTCTTTCAGGTACTGGCCGCTGACATTCTCATCAAAAGACACGAGGACCAACGATCGGGGAACATCCACCACTAGATGACACGCGGGTGACGTAAGTGTCACACATGGAAAGGAACCCTGCACTCATATCTGGTGGGCATTCCTGAGGCCACATTCCTGTAGATGAGGAACCGGCTGATGGTCTATTTGTGTTGCATGATGGTAGCTATGCACATCCGTTTTGCATAGCACCTACCCTAGATCTGAAACTACAAAATAAAATAACATCTGAATCCAAAAAAATATTCAAACCAGACACACACTCAAAGAATTTGCCTTCTCCCTTGAGGCTTGCATTTACAAATATCTGTGGACTTAGAGCTAACTTAGATGATGTCAAATCATTCCTCCTAGCAAACTCCCCGGATATCTTAGCACTAAGTGAAACTAACTTACACTCCTCCATCCCATCTAACATCTTTAACTTGTTTGGTTATCTTCCACTTTGTTGTAAGGACTCTGACAGGCACATGCACAAACTTGGAATCTTTATTCATAACACCCTCCCCATGTCTAGGGAATCTAAACTAGAATCCGGTGATCAGGCCTTCATGTGCTTTAAACTCAATTTACAACATAGAACTTTAGCTACCTGTATTTTCTTTATTGCTCTCCATCAACCAGGACTGTACTATAATCAATCATGTTTTTGATAGCATAGTTGTAACACTCTCCTTGATACTAGCGCCCAAATACATGTATTTGGTGACTTTAACGCCTACCACAGAAATTGGCTTGGCTTCTCTAACTACACTGACACAGCTTGTAGCGTCATCCATAACTTTTCTATATATATCCCATTCCTTGACACAGACAGTAACATTCCTGACCCGTCTCACAGATTGTCAGCACCAGCAAACCTCACTTCTGGATTTATTTCTGACAACAGTTCCTGTGGATTGTGTAACAAATACTCATTGCCCACTCGGGAATACTGATCATGCTGTGATAATGATAGACATCACTCTAAACTGTTGACCCACAATTGAAGAGCCATTGCTCCAAACGCCAAAGTACTGCGATAAAGCTGACTTGGATGCCATTAGAGATCACATCAGAGACGCCCCATGGGGAAATATCTTTTCTCTTCATGCAGAACAGTGCGTAAATGAGACTACTGAATGGTTCAAAGTAGCAATTGAAGCACATGTGCCCACATGGAAGTTCTATAGCAAACCCCACTCTCCCCAATGGTTTACTTCTACTTGCTCAGAGGCAACATGCATACAGTAGATTTATCCAGCATAAGTCCTGTACAAACAGACAAAACTTTATAGAAGCTAGAAGTAATTGTAAGAAAGAAGTAGCGACAGTTAAGAATGAATATACTGAAACCACTAGGAAATGCATTGAAGTGCAGAAATTAGGAACTCGTGATTTCTGGAAAATCTATAATAGTGTAGTAAATAATCATAAGGTTGTTTGCACAGCATCTGAGAAAGCTAACATGCTTGTCTATCAGTTTGATTCAAACTCTACGTTGGACCCAGCAAACCATTCCCTCCCTGATTTTCTTCGGCGGACAGAAACTACACAAGATAATCTGAAAATCACTCCTTCTCAAGTATATATCATAAAAAACCTAGACACCTCAAAAGCATGTGGACCCGATCTCATCTCGGCTGTGCTATTAAAAAAATGCTCTGCTGAGGTTGCTCCAGATCTCTCTAAACTCTTAACGAATCTTGCTTTCCTGACCACTGGAAAACTGTTTCTATGGTACCAGTTTACAAAAGCTCTGGCAAAGGAACTGACTCATTAAATCCAATTAGCCTCTTCCCTCCTTTCACCAAAATATTTGAGTCTATAATTAATCAAGCTCTAGTCTACCACCTTACAGCTGCTAAATTTCTGTCTGACCATCAATATGGATTTAGACAAGCCCATTCTACTTCAGATATTGTAACTGTAATCTCTGAACGTATATACCAAGCAATGAATAAGGCAGAGGAAGGAAGGGTAGTGGCCCTAGATATATCTAAAGCTTTTGACAGTCTTCTTTTTGATAGTCTTCTCATGAAGATAAAATTTTATATTATTACTGGACGAATACTTAACATGATTAAATCCTTCTTAAATGAAAGTAGAATCCAGGTTGTCCTCGATGGGCGTACGTCCAAACAATATGATATAATAGTGAGTATACCTCAGAGATCGATCCTTAGTCCTTTATTATTTCTGATATTCATAAATGACTTACCTGATAAAATTGTCTCTGAGATGGGTATATTTGCCAACGACACCGTGCTCTATAGCAGGCATGTGGGGAAAACTAATGAGCACATATCTAAGGCAATGGCAGAAACCCTAGAAAAAGACCTGCAGTCTGTAGTGGAATGGGGTCAGAAATGGATGGTAACGTTCAACGCTGGCAAGACAAAGCTCGTTTCCTTTAATAATTACATGAAACCTTACAAACCACCAATAGCTATGACTAAAGATACATTACCTGAAAGTACTTCTTTCAAACTCCTCGGCTTAACGTTCACAGGGAGCATGAGTTGGAATAGATACATTGAGATCATTGTCAAGGCTGCTGCAAAGCAGGTGGGCTCTTTCTACCATGCTCGAAAGTTACTTACGCCTGAAAGTATCCTGTACCTCTACAAAGCCACCATTCGCCCATGTATAGAGTACTGCTGTCACATTTGGGCTGGTACACCTGCTACTAGTCTCTTGCTTTTGAACAGGGTTCAAAAGAGAGTTGCCAACCTGATAGGTCCTGAACATTCATCTAATCTTCAGCCCCTGACCCATCGACGAAATGTTGCATTCCTCTGTCTGTTTTACAAGTATTTTAATGGTGGACACTCTGACGAACTACAAGCCCTTGTACCTCCTCGACGAGAATATCCCCAATAAACCCAACAAGCAGGGAAGTCCGACCCCTACACCGTAGAGATCCCTAGATGTAAGAAAGCCTTCTACTCTGTGGTTAGAATCTAAGAAAAAACAAGTCTTACCGTGGGTGCTCAACGAGTAAGTTCAGGCAGAGAAAAGGAAAAACAAAGATGGCGGCCAGCATTTTATTACGTGCGTTCTCGCATAATCTCGTGTGCACGTGAAGCTGGAAACTACAAAACGAGCTTCATGGCTGACTGGGATAGTTTCCGTACATTCATATCTGATCTACCTCTGCATGTTTAAAAAGGATGTGCTCTATAGTATCAGACCTGACTGAATGGTTAATTGTAGGCATAGACCGATTCATACCATCTAAAAAATTCCAACAAAAACCTAACAGCCAACCATGGTTCTCTCCAGAATGTGCTGCTGCTATCGCGCACAGAAATCACTTTTTCCATAACTACCAACGTAATAGATGCACTGAGACTAAAGCTGCTTTCAGAAACGCCAGCAACCACTGTAAAAGAGTAATAAAAAATGCAAAAGAGCTACATGCCCAGTCTGTTAAATCCAAAGTAACTGATCAGCGGCTTGGTTCCCACCAGTTTTGGCAAATAACAAATAGGATCCTGAACAGAAGTGTGTGCTCTATCCCAACCATTATCAATGGACCAGAGGTCATCTCGTCAGCGTCAGACAAGGCCAAACTATTTGCAAAGAACTTTGCAGCTAATTCTACCCTATGTGACGAAGGCCATCAACTCCCCATATTTCCTCCTAAAACACAGAACACGCTAGGTAACATACAAATATCTGTGCATGAGGTCGCCAAGCTAATCAAGAACCTTGATTCCAGTAAAGCAACTGGCCCTGACGGCATCCCGATTATAGTGTTAAAAAAGCTTCAACCAGAACTTGCTCCCATACTTACGAAACTGTTTAAGTGTTGCCTTAAGGAGAAGTGCTTTCCAACACCCTGGAAAACCTCATCAGTATGCCCTGTATTTAAGAATTCAAGTGATAAGTCATCTCCCTCTCAGTACAGACCAATGTCTCCTGTGTGTTATGAGTAAGTTGCTGGAATCCATATTAAATAGAGAAATAGTCAACCACCTTAGCAGAAATAACCTTAGTGACACACAATATGGTTTCCATTCTGCAAGATCTACCACAGATGTGCTAACGGTTAGTGAATCTCTTGACAAGGCTTCCTTTCTAGGGCAATTGCTCTTGACATATCAAAGGCCTTCGACAAGGTATGGCATAAGGGCCTACTTCACAAGATTTCCAGCTATGGTATAACTGGAAATGTTTTCTCAATCATTAAATTATTTCTCTCCGATAGGCTCATGGACAAAAATTTTGTCGATGGACAAAAATCAGAGGCCTGGAGTATTAATGCTGGAATCCCCCAAGTGTCCATTCTGATCTACATCAATGATCTCCCTAAACACATGCTTAAATCATTCGTTGACATCTATGCTGATGACACGACCATCTACAGCAACACATCAAAGGCTGTAAATGACAAAGCTCTCTCTGATTCTCTCTCCTCTGATCTCGAGCGCGTGGTTCAGTGGGAGAAGACGTGACTCTCGAGCGCGTGGTTCAGTGGGGGAAGACGTGGCTAGTTACCTTTAATGCATCTAAAACAAAACTCCTATCTTTACATCATCAACGCTCTGATCCTCATCTGGCATCAATTGAAATGGATGGCTCTTGTCTTGTTTTGACAAGCTTCTGGGCTTGACCATTACTCCTGATCTGAAATGGAACATGTACATTGTCTGTTGCCAAGGTCGCTGGGAAGATGGTGGGATCCTTCTTCCGCTCCAGAAGATATCTCACTACTCATGCAATTCTCTATCTATATAAAAGCCAAGTACGTCCAAGGATGGAATACTACTGCCATATCTGGGCAGGAGCTGCTAAAAACAGCCTATCCTGCCTTGACAGAGTACGAAATAGACTTCGTGGCTTAGTGGGGGATGACCTTTTCTCTTTCCTGCAACCTCTCTCCCACAGAAGAGACGTTGCGAGTCTATCTTTGTTTTATCGTTATTTCCATGGCAGGTGCTTATCTGAATTCCAATCTCTGGTCCCCCCTCGCCAATTTTTTACGAAAAACACCCGTCTAGCTGAATCCACTCTTTATCTGTGCCTAAATCAAAACATAAATTCCATGAACAAAGTTTCTGTCTTAGAACTGCACGCCTGTGGAACTCTGTTCTGTCTGCCTGCTTCCCACCTGACTACAACCTGGATGTCTTCAAGTCCAACGTAAACAAATTCCTGATGACCTGCCCCCTTAAGTAGACACTTCATTAAATCTCCACACTAACATACTGTACTTGCAATAACCGTTATCCTTGAGTGGCTTCCGGGCCTTGATAAGTGGTGACCCCCGTGTAAAAAAAAAAAGATGTAAGAAAGCCTTCTAGTCTAATAGTTTCTTCCTCAGAACTGCTAGACTTTGGACTCCCCTTCCGGATTCCTGCTTCCCCAACTGTACTGACATGCAGAAGTTCAGGCATAATGTGAACAGACACCTTGCTGCTAAACTCTCTACATAGTACCCCTGCAACTTAGGTCCCTTATAGTAGCCCAGTACATCAAAGTTGCAATATGCCTTGTTTAGGGTAAAAATGTAATAAAACAAAAAACTGGTAAAACCAAACAGGAAAACCATGTAAAAAAATAAATTGATTGGACTTAAGGTGTCGGAGTCGGATAAAAAAAATTCTGACTCCGACTCTTAGTACTTTTAGAACTCCGATTCCAACTCCAGCTAAAACCTCTGACTCCTTCCGACTCTGACTCCGCAACCCTGGTTTTCAGTTGGCACCAGTTGCGGTTTAGAGCATATCAAATAGTTTCAGCAGAGGAGATGAACAACTGACCAACAAAAATACCTTAACAAAGTTTGAGTCTCATTTATCTCACACATACTCACACACACACACGGCACAACTGATTTATTCACAATGTATTAGAGTTGTGTTTTCTTTCCTCAGTTTATGTTGTTTCATTTTTTTCATATACATGTAAACCAGTGCTTTTGTCTCAGTCAATCACTTTGATGACACGGTCAGAAGAAGAGATGAAGATCAATAGAAAACCACGGTAAACAGCATTGGGGTCGACAGTTGTTAAGAGGAGGATAGCATGGTTCTTACATTTTTCATGTTTTGATAAAATCTATGCTTCATTTTTTTTTTTAGATGAGGATTGATAATTTGGATTATTTTAACTCCCTTTTTCATCTTGAATATTATTCTTACATTCCAACCTTCTTCATATGTATCCTGTCTAACTTGGGAAGCTTTCTGCCAAACTCAGGAACTTTGAACAGATCTCTTGATTTAATACACTGTGGAAGCTTCTTCTCATTCTTTTTGCCATGACCGGGTAGAAGTCCGAAGAAATTCATAATTGTATTTTCTTAGTATCGCCTGCACTAAGGATTGAACCTTTAACCTCCATAATACTGTCACTTAGAACTGATTATTACACATGAAGCGCTCAATAAAAGTCAATATTGAAATTAAAAAATTAGTTGGGAATATGTATATACATGGCTGATGTATGTTCTTGCTATTAATCAACTTTTTTAAAAAAATTCCATGCAAAGTAGTTGAAAAGTGTCTGCTTTTAATTTTGTTTGTAGTTTTTCTTTCAGAATCTCCTTTATTAAATTCATCATCGAAATATAAAATTGAATCAATTTTCCCTTTTACTTTGTCTTCACTGAGAAGAAAAACTATAATGGCTTTTATAAATCTTCTTTTATTTTTTTTTCATTTTTAGGAACCTTTTTTTCCGAGTGAATCATTTACTGCAACTTGGTATCCGCCTCATATTTATTATCGATGGTTGTCCACCTCAAATGAAGATGGAAACAATACAGAAACGACTCAATGATGCTCAAAAGAATAACATTGGTGCTTGGAAGAAGCGTCATTCACGTACTCGCTTAAATGCTTTCTTGAAAGAAGTAAGTACTTATTGATTTATTCGTGTGTTTCTATTAAAAGACTATTCTCGGATGTGAGATGACTAACAAGGCATAAGTCGCCAGAACTTTATTGAAAATCATGATAGCTATTTAGCATGATTTTCAATAAAAAATTTAAGCTTTTAATAAGTCAGTTAAAAATTCCACATGTCACATTCATTAGTAATCAAGCATGGAGCAAATTAATCAGTTTTATTAACACTAAATTAAACGGGAAAGAATAAATATACAATTTATACGATGGGATCATAGATTTCATCTGAAAATTTTGATACAGTTATTGAGGAGTGATAAAATGATATGAACTAAAATATTATGTCACCTAACAGCTACATAAGCAGTTTAGTATTTTTTCAGTTTAGATTTTTGTGGAAAAAAGAAACAAGTTTTGTATTATTTAATTGTAAAATGTCTGAATTAAACATAATTTTATGTTTGTCTTGCTAATTTTATAAAAATGTATTTCAATATTTTTTTCAGTGTTGCTGCTTATTAGAATGCCTTGGAATACCCTACCTCGAGAGTTATGGTGAAGCCGAATCCTACTGTGCGTTCCTTAATGCTGAAGGTGTAAGAATTATCTTGAAATTTAATTCCAATAAAAAATTATTTTAAAAAATTTATTTATTACTTTATATATTAAAACATAAATCAACAGTTTAGTATTAAAAATTTTGTTACTAATGTCTGAATGGTATATTATTTGATTATTGGAATTCTTTGAGATGAGTATATTTATTTGCGGACGGTTATCCTCATCTTTATTGCTGTTTCACAACATTTCAGCCAACTATTCCTTTGGCTTTCATCAGGTAGTTAACTGTGACAGAATAGGAATGCTGGGTCTCTTAACTGCATCCTCAGTAATTACTGCCTTCCATAGTTGTTGTCATCTCACCATGTTTTGACCAACTAATCCTCTGGCCGACTTTGGGTAAAATTGAAACTGCTATCTACAGAGAACACTCACCTGGAACTGTAGAGATTCAACGTCTCTATCCATTGCGCCACGGGCCCTGTAGGGTGGACTTTTTGGCCTTATAAATCCAAGTTTTTTGTTATCTGATCTTCCATTGTTGGGTCTGTACTGAATGGAATATTATTTAATTATTGGAATTTTTTGAGATGAGTAATTTGTTTATTTATTTATGGACTGTTATCTTTAGTTATTACTGTTCCAGATGAGCGTTGTCTGTAGATAGTGTTCTTTGTAGATAGCGGTTTCAATTTTACCCAAAGTTAGCCAGTGGCTTAGTTGGCCAAAATGTGATGAGACAACAACAACTATGGAAGGCAGTAATTACTGAGGATACAGTTAAGAGACTCAGCATTCCTATCCCGTCGTGATTAACCACCTTATGAAGACTAGAGGAATAGTTGGCCGAAATCGCGTGAAATAACAACTATAAAGATGCGTTTGAAAAGTTCTTTTAGGACATTGGCATAAAACAATTCAATAAAATTTAGAAAATAAAAAACATTTAAAAATAGAGCTAGTGATATAAGTAAAACATTGTTTTTGTTGTACAAAACCATTGCCAGGCTTTATCGCCTATAAGTAGTCTGTATACAATACATCGATACTCCATTAATGTGTCTGCTAAGTGAATCATATACTTTGAACATTATAACATTATTGTTGAATATGGAAGAACCTGGGATAGCAAAAATTTGGATAGAATTTGAGTACATGCCAAAACCAAAAAGTAGTTACAAGACAGCCATGTACCAAGAAAACAGGAAGAAATCATCAGCCTAGTTTTGACTACTGTGGGTGTGCAATGCTATGAGGAAGCTTTTATTACCCAACTGTAATGAAAACTTATTTTAGTGAAATCAAAGAAATAATTTTGAAAAATAGAATGATTGGTGATTCCTGAATGAACCAAATTCTTAGCATTAAAATAAGACATCTATGAACATTTACAGATTAAAAAAATACCAGTAGAGAGTGCAAATTTTATTTTTTACGCCAAGAAGACATTACTGCCAAAGATAAATTAATTTAACCCCGATTAACAAAAGATATTTTGCATCAAGTTTACATTTTAAAATGGCTAATAGATAAAGCAAATGTTATTAGAAATGTTCATTGATTTAATACAGCAAAAGGTAGTAAACCAAATTAAAATGCATATATTGCAATTATGAACAGGAATTAGGGACAACGATGCAATAAGTCATAAAAAGAAAAATCATGTAAATGGCAACCTTAAGGCTTAAAAATACAGCAAAGTAACACTTATTCAGAAAAACTTTTGTTGCATGAAAGTCTAATAAAATTAGGACAATTTGATGAAACTTGTACAACAACACTAGGATCCTCTAAAGGCATTTTTGAAACAAAATTCACATTTGAAACTGATTCTATAATGGTTGTTGACCAAAATCTTGTGAAAAATATGAAGAGACACTAAATGAAGATAATAGTGACATTATAAATGATGACGAAAGTGAGCATGAAGATTCTTCTGAAGAGTCGAATTATGAAGCACCTACCTTCAAATATAGACGTGTCAGATCAACGTCCCTCAGAGCGAGGAATACATGTAATACCATGGAGAAGGCAGAGAATAGAGAAGAAGCCATAAATCTATACAGAGCATGAAACCGGTAAGATTCCAGAAGATGTAATACGATTGGCTTGACTAAAATAGTAATTAGCAGAGCTATTCTTTGTCACTTATAAGTAATTTCTATACAATAATCTGGCGTTCCATAAACATATCTGTCAAGTGAACCACATACTTATAAGATCATAACATTAGTATTAAACCATTTGACTAGGCATATTCCTTGAATTCCTTTGCCCGGACATAAAATATGCGTAAATATGGTATTTTTATTTGTTCAGATTTCGTATATATTATTATAGTCGTGATTTCAAAAGTAAAAAAAAAGTATCTGATGTCCATCAGCTAGAATCTAAACCGTAGCATTCAAAGCTGGTGATGTTACCACTGTACCAACGTGACACACATATGAAATGATTAAAAATTCATTATTTCTTACAATGAAACACACTAAAAATCTATCATACTCAGAAGCAAGAAAGTTAGTTGAGACACACCAGACTTCAACGTATGCAAATATAACTAAAATGAGAAATAACTCGATTTCAAGACAAGAAACGACACAAAACGATTTGATTGAATTGATGAAAGAATTATGATTACTAGTTGAAACATTTTCAGTTTCATCATTCTGGGATTGAGAGTGTAATTACACTAGGTTAACTAAATGGGACCTAAAGTAAAATCCCCAATCCCAGAATAATAAAACTGAAAATACTACAAGCCAAACAAAATAACAGTAGACGCCAAACTTACTCAATACTACTACCAAGCCCAAGGAAAGGATCTTTCACTCACCAAAATAAAACCTCTTAAGAAAAATCAACATAACAAACAGAAATGAAGACGAAAATAAATTCGAACTAATCAAAACCAAGAGCCAAGAAAGATGTCCAAGACAAAGAAAATCAAGAAGCCCAAATAAATACAAACTAAAAAGCCTGGAGATTGAAAAATTCGCCAACACTCCCAATCTAGATCCAAACCAGAAATAACATTAAAAAATATCAAGAATATAACTACATCAAAAACTCTGATCTTCGTGCTTCAGGAGGCACATCTATCCTAGTCTTGAATGATGTACTTCATAGCCACATAGAACTTAAAACAAACTTACAGGTGTCAGCTGCTATAATTACCTTAAATAAACAAACAAACATTTGTTCCATATACATTCCTCACAGTGAGAACATAAAAGAAAATGAATTACAAAATATAATCAAACAACTCCTCACACCATTTATGATACTTGGAGACTTTAACTACTACAGGTCAATTTGAGGCTGCAACAAAACAAATCAAAAAGACAGAAACATGGAAAGATTTATAAACAAAAATGATCTTTACCTATACAACGACCAATCCCCAACATACATGTCCCCCGTACTCAGGAAAATATTCGGCAATATATCTGACCTTATGTGATCCAACCATATTTTTGGATTTCTCCTGGTCAGCACACAACGATACTTGTGGAATTGACCACTTCCCCATTATCCTTGAAAGTCTAACCCTGAAGATAAAATTCCCAACTGGAACTTAAACAAAGCAAATTGAGAAAATTTTAAAGCAATCTGTTCCATAGAACTAGTTTCAAATCCAAACATCAATAATTTCTCACTTCATGAAAACAATAACTTCCATAGCAGAGAGATACATCCCAAAATACTCCCAAAACACTAAACACAGCTATCCCTGGTTCAATGAAAAATGCAAAAATGGCAATACGATAGCACAAAGTTGCCCCACACAAATTCAATATACACCCAACATTAGAAAACTTGAATTCCTTCAAAATATGCAAGGCCAAAGTGCAGCAAATCCTCAATCAAAATATGCAAGGCCAAAGTGCAGCAAATCTTCAATCAAAATATGCAAGGCCAAAGTGCAGCAAATCCTCAATCAAAATATTCCTCATGGAGAGAATTTATTTCCAAGATTTACTCTAACACTAAAATAAAAACTGTATAGAACATAATTAAAAAGATCTCTGGAAAAAAAAACAAAAACAAACACCATTCTCAAGCATCTATCCAACAACAATGGAAAAATAACTGACCCTAAATAAATAGCTAACACATTTGCCCAAAGTTTCACAAGAAACTACAGACCAAAAATTCCAGAGCATCAAAAGAAAAGATGAAAAAGTAAACCGACTTTCAATCTAAAAACACAGAAAAAATGCAATTTACCTTTTACTCTGACTGAATTGTTGAACTCCTTCAGCCAATCTCACAAAACTGCAATAGGATCTGAAAATGTGCACTATGAATTCCTTAAACAACTACCAGATCTCAAAAAAAAAACTTCTACGAAACATTTTCAACAACATCTGGTCCAGTGGGAACATACTTAGCTCCCGGAAACAAGCCAATATCATTCCAATACCCAAAACTGGGAAAGACTTGTCTAATCCCTCCAACTACAGAATTATTTCCCTTACCAGTTGTCTTTGTAAAACTTTAGAGAGAATGGTCAACAACAGATTAACATGGATACTTGAAACTAACAATTTACTGACAAATTTTCAATTGGGCTACAGAAAAGGATGTAAAACCATAGATCATCTTACTCACTTTAAAACACTTATCAGAAATTAGAAAAGAACATCTAACTGCAATTTTCTTTGATCTTGAGAAAGCTTTTGACACCACATGGAAATATGGTATAATGTTAGATCTATGTAACTTTGGCCTCAAAGGCAAACTACCAACATTCATTAAAATTTTCTTATCCAACTGCTTCTTCAAAGTTATATATGGAAAACTCTTTCTGAGCTCTACAAGTAGGAAATGGGCATCCTGCAGGAAAGTGTACTATCAGCCACACTATTCAACATTAAAATGAATAGTATAACAAAAACTTTAAACCTTGGAGTAGACCCCTTTCTATATGTTGACGATTTCTAATCTGTTACAGATCAAAACACATCTACACCATAGAACGTCAACTGCAACAATCTCTCAATAAAATCAGTGAGTAGGTCAACAAAAATGGCTTCAAATTCTCCCTAACTAAAACCAAATCCATACACTTCTGCCAGCAATGAAAACTACATTTGAATCCATCTCTTAAACTCAATGATACAGAAATACCAGTAGTCGAAGAACATAAATTTTTAGGCATTGTCTTTGACAAAAAACTAACCTACTAACCTTACATAAAATATCTGAGAATCAAATGCAATAAATCAATTCAACTAATGAGTGATTGCAAATACTAACTGGGGAGCAAACCGACAAGTTCTAATAAAACATTAATCTGATCAAAACTAGACTATGGCTGTTTCGTCTATGAAACAGTAAGGAAATCCTATTTAAAAGCATTAGAAACCATCCATAACCAAGGACTCAGACTGACACTAGGAGCTTATAGCACTTCTCCAGTAAACAGTTTATATGTGGAAGCCTAAGACAGGAAAAACTTGCACTGCAATATTATATCAAACTTTTCTCAAATCCTACAAACCCAACTTACAATTGTGTCTTCCATCCTGAATACCAAAATCTTTCCAAATAGACAAAAACAACATACATCAATCAAAATTCCCTGAACATCCTCCTTGATCACTAAAACAACCTAGAATCATTCTAAACCTATCAAAATACTCCAAATCTAACAAACACCCCACAATTTACATACATACTGACTGCTTTAAAGACAAAAATAAAGTTGGAAGTGCAGCCATTTGTAATAACATCATATCCTAAAAATGTCTACCAAACAATGCATCAATCTTCAGTGTTTAAGCCACAGTCATAGATTTAGCCTTAGACTTTACCCGTGAACTCAACTATAACAAATACATTATACTTTCAAACTCACTATCAGTGTTAACATGACTAAAAAGCAAAAATCTAAACAATCCTCTAATCATCACTCTCCTACAAAGAATCAACTTCATTACACAAAACAGACGTTACCTTCTGTTGGATAGCCAGCCATGTCGGACTAACAGGAAACAAAAAAGCAGATACAGCAGCAAAACAATCCCTCAAAATGAAGTCAAGCAACACAAAAGTACTTTACACTGAATATAAGCCGCTAATTAATAACTTTATTATATCCAAATGGCAAAGCTATGAAACTCATGCAAAAACAACAAACTTTACCAAATCAAACCCATTTTCAAAGAATAGGCAGAATTTAAAGTCTCAAATAAGAAAATGGCAAGAAAAGAAGAAATAATAGCAGCAAATCTCCAAATAGGACATACTGCTGCCACTCATTCATATCTACTAAAAGGTGAAGAAGCACCAAGCTGTAATCCATGTCAAGAACCCTACACAGTGAAACATATCCTAACCAACTACATAGATTTCAATCAAACAAAAATAAAATACTATCAAGAAAACAATTTGAAAGACATCTTTTTGATCACGAAAACCTCTTGGAATTTCTGAAAGAAACTACATCCTATGCATAACACAGCTGGGTGCAATCAAAAGAGTTACTGTTGGGATTGTTCAAGCAATGGCAGTTTTCAGACTGCAGACATTTCTGGGTTTCCCCGAAAGTGTGACGTGGAGTTGAGTCCAGCTGCCATATGTAAGAACTTCTCACAGCCAATCTTTCCACTCAGCATTTGACAACAGTGGATAATGACTGAATATAGTTGTTTGAAAATTAAGTTTATCTCCTTTAAAAAAAAAATCTGAGGTTTGCTGGAAACATAGCTGAGACCATCATAATTTTTTTTTTTTTAGCATGAAACAAGGTAATTGCCACTGAGACCTAAGATGCTATTGTGAATTAGAGGCCATATGTATAGGGACATACTAAATATGGAGTTGTGCAGTGAGATGCTTGTTCACATGATGTTTGAGGGAATCGGATCTTCATGGCATACAGGACATCTAAGTAGTGCAGGTAATCTGCCTGTTCTGCACATTATGTAACTGATCCTGGTAGAAAATCTTTGGTGAAACTGCGTGTTTGACTTTGTTGAAGTGTTCTTGTAGATTTTGGTGTTGAGGAGTGGGCCCTGCAACTTCTGTATGGAGAACAGTAAAGATACTTATTAAACACTTTCTTCATAGTCGCCACTTCACCACTACCCATCTTTCTCACCAAGGTCCACATTGCCTTATCTGGATCATGCTGCACTTTCTTTTCTTTTTTTTTTACAGCTTCTTGTCAACTTTTATGGTGCAAATACGGAATGACTGCTATGATGCTTCCTGCAATTCTCCAGCTCAAGCTCACATCTTACTGTCTTCAAGGTATTCAAAGAGCACTGTACTGCAGCTAAAATTTCCAAATTTTTTTTATTTTAGCAGGAATCATCATGATTTAATGCATTCTATTCCAATATTCTAGTGCATTTCAGTCGTTTGTAGTTTTTTGCTCTCGAACACACCAATAGTACACAGAAACTGCTATCTGTTGCAGACTTTGACATAATGATAAATGGTACTTAAAATGGTTCTGAAATATAAGAATTTCACAAAATGATCAAATTTATCTTGAAAATTCTTTGATGTTTTTCATTGTAGATTGTTGATGCGTGTTTGACTGATGATGGAGATGCATTTTTATATGGTGCCAAAAAAATCTACAGAAATTTCACAATGGATTCAAAAGTAAGTTAATATTGATCTGATCAAAATTTAAATTTTCGTCTTTTTTTTTATTTTTTAGAAGTAAGTAGCTGAAAAAGTTCTAATGATGGTATGATTATGGGTTGGCTGAAAAGATGCTAATGATGGTGATATGTCCTGCAAAAGGGATATATATCATTTGAAATAGCTGAGTAGGCTTTGTTACAGTTTCAAGTAATAATCTGATACGTTACCTTACTGAATGAGTGTTCATGGTTGAAGTAGGTATTCCTAGCATGAAGCTTGCATACTTTTCAACACCTGTCTAGGTGATGCAACCAACCGGCATTTATGGCTTATTCAGCCAATCATAATCTTGTAAGGAGGAAGAACTTGGATTCGTTACATCACCTCCCTGGATTAAATATTTCTGTGAAATTTAGCTTTAATATTTTCTAGATATTAGTAGCAATACACATGGATGATAAAACGCTTCGGAGAATTTCGGATTTCTACAGGTTCTGCTAAAATCGTCATATTTTAAAAACCAAAGCACCTTATGTCCTCAAAATACTACCATTTTGTTCGAAAATGAATATACTTTCAAATAAATTAATAAATAATAATGTACATTATATATTTTAAGAGTTTTAAGCAAATAAAGTGCTAAAAATATTAACATCATAAAACAGTGTTTTTGGTAAGATTTTATAATGACCCCACCCCCTTGATTTGTAAATAGTGGTACAGCGATTCTCTTAAGAATTTCGTCATGAAATTTGGAAATTAACTAGAAGAAATATCACTTTTAATAGATTCGGTTGTCTGAAATTCTTTTGACAGCTCATTTTTATGTTGTGTTAAGAAAAAACTTCAACATGACGAGTTTGGAAAATTTTGAAAAAAAATTTCTTCAGACACCCACTGTTAAATAAATCAATCATTTTACTACATTTATCCGTTAAAAATAAAAATGTAACCGGCTTTATCTTGTGGTACCGAGCAATTTAAAATCATGATACCTGGAAAAAATCGTTCTATTTTTAAAAAGTATCTAAAAACAATCTGTAGCAGCAGCAGCAGCTACTACTATCGCTGATATTAATTATTTTACTGTAAACAAACTTTTTTTGTTTTGTTTTTTATTCCAGAACAAATTAAAAATTATTAAAAATGAAAATATGAATATAAAAAAGTTCTTACATATTTAGTTGGAGCTCATATCAGAACATAATTAGCTTAACTAGAGCTATTCGGTTATCAGAATATATAATTTTCAAGCAATCCGGCGTTATTTTTGGTTAAATTTTTAAAATATAGTTGCAAAACAAATATGTAAAGTGTGCACTTCTATCCATTACATTTGTTTTTAACAGTGTTTTGTTTAAAAAAAAAAAAACGAAAATGTGAAATATGATTTTTTTGCTTCACGTGTGCGAGCATTACCCCCCCCCTCTACTCTCAATATATATTTTTTTACAATTTTGTCAGCAGATTATAATCGAAAGGACACTAATCTACCTAATCATATAAAAAATATACAAAATCAAGGTGCTCAGTTTCTAGTTAAGTTTCTATTTATTTGCCTCCCCTCGAGGACAGTTAAACACAAGGTCAGTTAATTTGAGGAAAATCCAGCTTCCCAAAAAGGGTCAATCTGAATAGAAACAAACATAAAAATTGTAGTACTTCTACACTTTATCGCCGAAACTGGAGACACCATTTTATTTTGCGCACTTGCTGTTAAAATCCCAGGGAGAAATCAGTATTTTAAACTATGACTGAAACATGAAATAAATAACAAAAAAATTAAACTGGAGAACGATTGCTTCTGGAAAGAATAAATTAACCTAAAATTAAATGAAAAACTTTCCCCTTTTCATTAATTAAATCGAAATATTTCCAACAATCATGGATATATGTTCTCTTTAACTTTATTTACTTTTTTTCATAGTTCTTTCCGGAAGTTTATCTAGTATAATTTTTTTGTTATTTATTTCTAACTTCAGTCATAGTTTAAAACATTGATTTCTCCCTCTGATTCAACAGGTGCTCGAAATAAAATGGCGTCTCCAGTTTTGGCGATAAAGTGTAGAAGCACCAAAATTGTCTTAGTCATGAAGGATTTCTCCTTCACTGACAGAGGATAGAAAAGGCGAAGTGTAGCATCAGAATACTACACTGTGATCTTGGCCCGAAGTCCAGGTAGAGAAATAAAAAAAAACGTTTTAAACTGGAAAGTTTAATGAAATAATGTGTCATTCGGACAAGAAATGTAAATTGAAAATAAAAACCAAATTTATCAAAAATTTGTGAATGATTTGTTAGCTTTAGCAAAAAATGTTTTTTGATATTTATGTGGGCAAAAATACTTAATAATTTTTCCAAACGTCACGTTTTCTGTTACTGACGTCACTTGTTTTAACTGAAATTTATTTTTGTCTATTTGTCGTAATTCTTGTTAAATTTCATACCCCTTAAGAATTACGACAAATAAATAAAAGTAAATTTTGTATTTAAAAGTAATTTGATGTCCAAAATCTAAGCCATAATATTTTCAAAGGCCAATGATTATAACCCACTAGCCGTAAATATGGGAGTCAAACGCCTTAAAAAAAAACTCCCTTAATCCTACCTCTAACCCTAGGTATGAGTGGCAAGCCTCCGCCTCTTAAAACCTTTAGCCCTAACAATAACGCTAAGTCTAAGTGGCGAGCTCCTCACCAAACAAAGTTCCTTGGTAAACTACATATAAGTGTCTAAAAAAAAAAACATCCTTCCTTAAAGAAAAGTGCACCATTTATCACCCATAAACAAATACATTAGTCAACTGTCCTAAAATGCTAGAATGATCTTGAAATGGTGAATTATTTTACATTAAATTTATGTGAAACTAACCCCCACTCTAAACTCTAAAATTGTTTTTGTTCTGTTTCTATCAAGTCTTCAGGGTATTCACAGATAATTTTTCTTAGCTCTATCATTAACCCAAAGTCAGAGTGGCCACCTCCCCACCCTCTCATAATTGCACAAAGACCCTCTTAAAACCACACATAATCTGTTTTTTTTATTGTTTCTTCACCAGAGTAGGCAACAGCCTATCAAACACGGAGCATATTTTGCTTGAAAGCATTAACTCTGCAGACAATAAACATAATGTTGCATTCAGATTTGGCATGATTCTATAAACTGCCAAATATTTCTGAATACTTCTTTCATTTGTAACCACACTTTGATTCTTCTTGAGAGCTTGTTTAAATGTGTCTACAAATTTTTTGTTTAATCTTAGGTGATGGCATTGTCATGTGATCAATGAACAATGATTTACATAATTCTTTAAATCCTCTTCCTATGAACGGGGTTCCATTGACTAAAAATTTCATTAAGTGCATTTATTGTGCTT
Source organism: Euprymna scolopes (assembly GCF_053919585.1). Classification (NCBI taxonomy): domain Eukaryota; kingdom Metazoa; phylum Mollusca; class Cephalopoda; order Sepiida; family Sepiolidae; genus Euprymna; species Euprymna scolopes. The sequence goes on from NC_136486.1 coordinate 80,367,197, forward strand.
GTTGCAGTTAAATGTCTGTACTCAACAAAATTTCTGACTACTTAGTGAAACTGTGCATAATAGTCAAGTATAATTGATATGTAATTGAGTCCATGCGACATCTTTGGCCATGGTAGAATCTTTATCGGTTGATCCCTTGCTTTAATTTGGCATCCTCTGCATTGTTTCACCAAATTTTTTTTATGTCTTGGTCAATCCTCAACGAATAAGTATAACTTCTCATTAAAGATTTCATTTGTAAAATACCTGGATGGCCTGTTTGAAATACTTAAAGAATTTTCTTTTGCACTACTACTATATAGTAATACCTGTTAGAATAGTGAAAAGGGTTATTTCCTTTATTAGTTTTCTCATTCAGATTGCCTGTGTACTAATCACCTCAGTGACATGCCCAATTCCGTACCTTATACATTTGCTGCGCAGGTTTTTAATCCAGACAACATCCCCTTTCTTCAGCCTATCTCTGGTTGTTTCCAGTTCGGACAACGGGTGGGTTTGTATGCCTTTTACCCTAACGTGATACCTGTACAATGCATCGGTCGGCGCTGTGGAGGATGAGATATCATCCTTCGGAGTCACGTTGTATGGGTAGACTGCTTCAGACACAGTGCAGCCTGTTCTGGCTGCTATGGTCTTGACAGTCCTGTAGTTCCGCTCAATGACCCTATTTCTGCTTGGTACATGTGCACATGTGCACCACAGGCATACTCCCCAGCCATCAGCAAACTTATTGAATTACTCACTGCTGAATGCGGTGCCATTGTCGGTTAATATCTTTGTTGGGGGGGCCTTGTTCAAGGAAAACACTGTTTGACTGACATGATATCAGCTGTATCTTGCTGGTGCAGCAGTTGCCAAATCGCAAACCTGGATGGGCCACAGTCAATGAGAGTCAGGAAATCCTCGCCTTTCTGGTAGGTAATATCTATCGCCAACCAGCTCCAGTGGTCCCTCACCTCCAGCTTCCCTTCTCCCAGCGAATGGGTGCTGGGTCGATGAATTGGCAAGCCACACAGTTCTTGATGTCTGCCTTCTGGAATCCTGAATCAACCAACTTAGTGAAATAGGTCCGTTTGATCCCAGGGTGCCTGCTTTGCTGGTGGAATTCTTTGATTCGATTAAATCAAATGGAGCTCATGGACGCAGCGCAGGTAAGCTTTCTTAGTAGGGTCAAGCCATCTTTGGAGTACCCTTGTCAAACAATCTGCTTTGTTCAGGCTGGATTTCACCAGGGGCACCTCCATTGACAGTGTGTATTCTTGTACCAACCTCACAATTGTGTCAAGCTGCCATCGGATGTGCATCTTGCTCGTAGCTTTGGTTCACACCCTGGCCCTCCCAGTAAGGGTGTCTGAAATCCACTTGTGGACGCAAGTAGAATTGGTGAACAGTTGCAGCATAGTCGATTTCCATAGGATTGCCAAGTTTATTCCCTTGATGACGGCATTGAGCTCTGCCAGGTTTATATGCTGGGAGTCCTTTTCTTGGTTGTAGCCAGCAAGCATTCTTCACCACAGCCCCATCATGGATTAGCAAGACGCCAGTGGCCAGAGAGGTCGCGTCAACCCATACACTGAGGTCTCAGCTGTCAACGCACCATCTGCCCCATGCTGGGTCTTCCTCATGTACCCTGGTAACGACCTCCCCGAGCATTGTGTTGAGAGGGGCATCATAAACTTCATCATCCCACCAAGTGTTAACATTGGACGCTCTCCGATTGATGAACGCCACTGCAACATGAAGCCAGCTGTCTACAAGGAGGTGTCCAACTAACTTTTCACACAGAGAAAATATGCTTCGCCGCGTAGCAACGGTGAGCATGTCTGGGACTTTGTTGCCTCATTTCTAACATAGGACGTCATTCTCTTTTGAAACCTGCAGACCAAGCACAGACACGCACTATCCTGTAGTCTTTCTGGGTCCTTGCTAAGGAGGCCAAAGTTGCAGAGATGCTCCTTCACACATGCCGCAGCCATAATTCCCTCATTCACGTACACATCATTAATATGTGCATATGCTTACTGTGCATACTCATTCTTAGCCAGAACGGCATCAACAATCATCTGTATAATCGATGGCGCCACATTAAGTCCAAACCCCCATGCAGGTTAGACAATACCTTTTCCCCCGAATAAGTATTCAGTTTTGCTACTTTTGTTAAAGTGATCGGTGCATGCACACTCGAAAATGTAACACAAATACATTAGATCCTATTTGCCGCGATTCACTGAATTTCTTGGCACATACATATCCGCGCGAGCTGTAAAAGGGTCCACGTGCTCGTTCAGTTCCCAATAGTCGAGCACCTTCTGCTTGTTTTGCTGGATAACTGCACTTTGGGTCCCCAATTCCTTCTTGGGATAAGGAACTTGCCACTCATCGATCCAAGTCTGTAGTTCCTTGTCATATTCTGCAAACAGTTAATAGTTGTTTTGGATGTCTCACCTTGATCAAACTTTCTTTTCTTTGTCCGGCTAATAAATAAATCAAGCTTGCGTTTCTTCTTTTCTTCTTCAATTTTTTGTTCCTTTTCTTTTTTATTTTGCTCCTCCAATTCATTTGGATGCTTCATAGTTAAATGTTTTAACATGTTGGTTGTGGTCATGTTAGATGGTTTTGTTCCTCGCGATATTTTAATTCGACAGACTTTGCATAGGGCTTTCAACTCATGATCTTCATCAACTTCAAAAAGTTTCCATGCAAGACTTTTTTTGAACTTTGAGGCCATATTAGAAAATTCAGTTTATCTGTAAACAAATAATTTACTATTAAATTTTGTTTTAAAGCTAGTCACTTATTTGGATAATTAATTGATAATAATCCGCTAAAAAGACAAAAAGAAAAAAATATAAAGGGATGGGGCGGTAAATTGTACCATCCAGTAGTTAACAAAAAAAACTTATAGAATTTAATTTTTGAAACCAATGTATAAAAGTTTACATAATGAAATGCAAATATGCATTTTCTTTTGAAATTTTTTTTTGGTTGACTGTGTTCAATTCACACATGGTTGATGCGGTTCAATATTACTAAACTATAAGTCTTAAGTAAAATTCTATTTATATATACTTTTTAAAATGAAATTATTTAATTAATCGTAAATATTATTTAGACATAAAAATTAATTGATTACAAAACCTTTTAAAAAATATATTAATTCCTTTTTCATTCGGCAAAAAACTGTGTCAAACACTTTTTTTTAATTTTCAATTTAAAATTCTAGAAAAAAGATTATATTATTCTGCTTTTAATATAATCAAATTCAGGGTTTTATCTTTCTGGAGAAATAAATAAAAAATATAATGGATTTTATTTCAATGAAATTAAAAAAAAAACAACTTGACTGAATTGAATTAATTACCCTTAAATTAACGAAGGGGTTATTTAATAACTTTGAGTTTGGAAGAGATAAGTATGGGGTCGGTTTGAGTGTTTTTAGTTTTTGTTTTCAAAATTAAAAGTTTAGACTCGCAATTTCGGGAAAACAGATTATTTATTTAATAAAATAATTGGTACAAGTGGAGTTTACAGTTAAAAATGTGTTTTGAAATAAGGGATGCTCCCCAAAGATTAACACAGCGATATTTTCACGATATTTTCCATTTTTTTTGCGATATTTTCGCAATTTCTTACTTTTACAAACATTTTTTTTTTTTACTAACTTTGGTTTATTAAAACTTTTTTTTGCAGACATTTTTTAATTTACAACACATTTTAACGACGTGTGTGTGCGTTTTGCGTCAGAATTTCTCACTTTACAATAAATGTTTATTTACTTACATTGGTTTATTAGCCCTCTTTCTCACTTTTACAGACATTATCGTTTTACTTTGGTTTATTAAAACTTTTTTTTTGCAAACATTCTTAAATTAACAACAAACATTTATTTTTAAGGCGGAGTTGATCAACTCACCCAGCAAATATACAACAAATAAACGATATCATTGTCAATAAAAGTTACTTTGCAACTTACCTGCATCAAATCGTTTGTATTTTCAAGTAGTTTTAAATGTTTGTTTTTTATTTCATTTCAAATATTAAATCTTTCTAAGACATTTTAAACTTTGCCAATACAAGATGACGTCGTTCCGTAAGGATAGCATACATCAGCCTCGTTTTGGTTTGGGAAAAATGGAGGAGACGGTAGCGAATTTTAAACTGCTATAACATTCGAGATGAAATAAAATGCATTTAAAACTACTTAAAAATACCAACGAATGATGCAGATAAGTTGCAAAGTAACTTTTATTGACAATGTTAACATTTATTTGTTGTATATTTGCTTTTAACTACTTTTTTTCAAGGGTCTGTGTATTGTAAAACGTACCCTGTTTTTTTCCTGTTTCTTAATCATGATTAAAATGTAAATGTCGTGTGTAAAATAGCTAACGAAAAATTCACTACCGTCTCCTCCATTTTCCCCAAACTCAAACGAGGCTGATATGTGCTTTCATTACAGACTGTCGACTTGAAATGTAATAAAAAGCATTTAAAACTACGTAAAATACCAACTTTATTCAAAGAAAACCAATTAAAAAAATATTGCATTTTTATTTCCAATTTAAAAATCTATCAAAATTTTTCTGAAAAAAATGAAGAATGGAACTGGGGGAATTCAACGTCCGCCGTAGTTTTAAATGCGTGTATTGTAAAACTGTTTGTTTTTTTTTTTCCTGTTTCTTAATCAAGTTGTTTTTATTAAAAATTGGTGACTGGCTATTAAGTTGAACGTTTCTCTATAGAGAGAAAAAAATAGGGCAACTTCCACATGGATTTTTAAGGCGGGTCCGGTAAAAAGGCTGACTTCCGCATGGATTTTTAATGCGGGTCCGGTTTACTACTACGTTGTAATAGAAAACTGAACAAGGCGTGAAAAGTCATAAAAAATGTTTAAAAAAAATTTTTTTTTTTAATTATCTGATACATAAATAAGTCTCTATTGGATGATATTAACAAGAAAAAAGTTCAAAAAAGTGAAAATTATAGAATTTATAAGGGCAGGCAGTGAAAGCCAACGTCCGCCTAAAAAAGTTTAAAAAAAAAACAACTTTATTTTATTTTACAAAACCCAAAATGAGATTAGAATTTGGGACCCCATCGCTTCAGTAGGACCTTTTGGTGCCATTTTTACCTACTTATTCACTTGTGCTATTTTTACCTACTTATTCACTTGTGCCATTTGTACCGAGCACCACATTTTTCATACTGTGAGAAATACGAACCATGCTGAAATAATGTTATTATTGAAAAAGCTATTCTTTAACTGTTCTGCACTTTCACCTAACAATTTAATGGAAAAACATACCATAAAAATTTAATTCAACTTGGAAATCCCATCTAAAATATAACACGGTACGTACACTGCACAAACACCAAAGTAAAATCCCAATTCTCGTCGAGTGGTTCCAATATGGGATCGGTTTGCTTATAGCAATAACGTTGTAACTAAAAACTAGCACCCCTTTCAAATGTCAAAATACTTTTGCTTGTTTTTTGTGAAATAATCTGGTAAGTGTCCAATCAATAATAATCCACTGTTCTGTTCGGTTTCTTACAGTTTTTCAAAATTGCAAAAAAACAAACAGAAAAAAATATAGACGGGGTGATGCTCGTTCAGGTATACTCCAAAAATGTATCTAATTGGGTAAAAAAGTAACTTAGTTTGTCTTAGATAACATTTGCTTTTTTGTTTATTTATTGTTTCACCCATTTTTTTGGCATTATTATTCTCAAAGATTATTCAAAAGAAACGTGAAGGTATTGTGCAATTATTATAAGAAACTTATTCAATAAATATATTTTTATATTTGAAAATTAAAAAGTTATTAGAACTAGAATATAGTTGAAACCACAAAAACAATTTCTAAGTTATTTCATTTCATAATTAGCATATTCATTACAAGCACAGACTAGTTAAAATTAAATTAATTTTCAATTCATGAAACACATTTTGACTGTCTTTAAATCTTTTATCTTGGAAAATTTACACTGTCTTTTGTGTGTCTTGTCAGTAGCTGAGAAACATGAAAACTAAATTGTCAAACGATATGAAAGATACCAATTTGCAGAAATAATTTCTATCTGTAGTTTGGGATTTATGGCTTTATATTTATTGCTCCATACAGACACATGACACCAATATGTGTTTTTGCATAAAGGTGTGAAAACTTTTGAATTCACTAATCCCTTTAATGTCCACTTTACTTGTTGCTAACACTTTGAAATTGTTAGATTTTTTCACACTTTGTTACCATTGGCTTGCCAATGCTGGCTAGGTGATCCCCCCCCCCCCCCCGAGCGTTTTTCCACAGTTAAAAAAATGAAATGTCATCAAATGATTTCAAAAGTACAAAAGTTTTCAATAAAAATCGGCAAAAGATTTGCAATGACTAATTTTTTTAAGAGTTTATAATATTCTAAAAAAAGATTTTAAATTAAAACTTAAGAATTCCATAATATATAATAAATAAATTCTATTTCGGACTATTTTCGCACCTAAGCTTGGCTGAAAAAAAACTTTTTTTGGGGGGGGGGGGGTTGTCACCCCTCTATGGCTGTCTGTCACCCGGGGCTGACCGCCCCCCCTAGCTACGCTAGTGGGTATGAGCCCCTGAACCCTCAGACTATTTTCGGCCATTTTACAGCTTTCGTTAAGGTACGCTCGAGTGCACACTAAGGCTATTCGTGTGCCATATGTGCACCTACACTCGTATTAAAGTGACATAAGCGTAGTAATATTTCGCGGACAATTTAAAATTAGATGAAAATTAATTTTAAAAAATTGCGGATAATTTTGGAAAGGCAATTGTTTTTTTGTTTTTTTTGTAAATGTCGATAATACACTACTACGGGACTTGCCTTTAAAATCTTAATTTTCATATAATTTCGGGTGTGTTATAAACAAATATTGCATTCAAAATTGGGGCCGGCAAATAGTTTTTAAAATATGGAAGGAAGCATCTAACACGTGTTTTTGTTTGTTTATAAAGTTCATGGTGTTTTTTTTGGGGGGGGGGGGTACAAAAAACATAGGCCCCATGTCTTTTTTAGAATAAGTTTTTTTATTTTTTCGGGATAAAAAGAAAATTTGAAATAGGTATTTTATTAAGAGTTACTCGAGAATGGGGTGGCGTTTTCAGCACACCTAAATCTACTTTAAAAAATATATTTTTCTATACAAACGTGAGACGAGCCCTAAAGTAAAATAATACCAAAAATGTTATCTAATCTAAATTAAAACCAATATTTTATTTTTTGGGGGGGGGGGGATCTGCAAAGAAGTTCCAAAAAATATATCTAATTGCTTTATGAGCTGAATATTTTAATAGAATGTAAGTTTAAAAAAAAAAAAAATATTTGAAAATTGACTTACCCAGTAGTAGCTTAAATTAAATATAAAGCTGTATTTAAGAGATAGCAAAATAATTGTTTTTGTTTTTTCATTTTCTGAAGACCTTAACCGCAAACCACCACTTAGCATGTGTAGTTCTAATGTTATTCCAATGATATTCTTTTTGAAACTTAAAAAGAAGCAGACTACTGTCAAAATTTTGCAAAATAATACAACGTGATCAATTTCATTTTAGAGATATTTCTTTCAAAAGCCTTCTTTTAAAAAAAGAAAAAAAGTATATTGTTCTATTAAACCTTTTACTGTTTAAATAATTTGACTTTGCTCGTTTTATTTTAAGAAAATATAAGTTGAAAAAACATTTTCATTCACTATTAGATTTGTCAGTAAAAAAAAACAGTCGCCAAAAAGATAAGCGTTTTTTTTTTTAATTTTTACTCGCAATGTAGAGCCCTGCATACTTCTTTTCAAGTTAACTCTTTTGTAGTTTTGATTACAAAAGATCTGAATGAATGAACCTTGTAAGGGAGGGGCACTAAGCATTGCCCTGTTAATAATGGTTTCTTTTTATAACATGCTACATTTCTCTGTTGCGGTTAGAAATATCAGGAAAGTTTTTTCTTTTTTTCAAAACCCAAAACGTTTAAATAATGAACCAACGCGCTAATCGACTGACCTAACGCGACGTACATGAAATTTGTTCAGTTTTTCAACTATTTAAAGCAAATCAGGTCATGACGTCATCTGACGCATGCGTAGAACCGGTCGAGAGGGCTGTTTTTGTTGACCTCTCAACGGATATGTCGAAATTTGTCGATTTCGGGGTGAAAAAATGAACATTTTTGGCCAATTTTTTGAGCGAAGGATGGAGCTTCAATATGATACCGAGTTTGTTAATTTTTGTTGTGTCTATCGAAAGTTTTTAGCAGACACACAAACATACACACATACATACATACATTTTCGCTTTTATATATAACTAGCGAGGGGTACCCGGCGTTGCCTGGGTGTTTTTCGGGGTATGTGAAAAAAACCCGAAAATGTGAAAAAAAAAAAAAACAGGTGCCCGTGAAAAAAAAAACGAAGCCTTCACGACGCGCAGTTGGAAAATAGTAAAGTGTTTAAAAAAAACAGGTGCATGGGTAAAAACAAACAAACCGTAGGTATTCAGCAGTTAGCATTTTGTGCGGGACAGTTTTGAATGAGGTGAATAAATCGGTTTGTTTGTTTTTAAAAACCCACTCCCTGTTTATTAGGAGGAGCAAAATGAAAGCTACAGTCTGATATGACGAAGTCGACATTGAACAAACGTTACGTAGCTCTCTTGAGACAACTGGCTTTCGGCCTGTTGGATTTATTTGCTTCTCCACTGAGCAAATTAGGCACAAGGCCGTTTTTTAATGTGGAGATAGCGGGAGGGGGGAGGGAAAGGGGGAACCAGCTTCTGAGAGGTGGGAAATGGGAGCTGGATAAGTAACTGTTGGTATGAAGGGTTGCCCCTACATTGACCAAGTTCAGATATGTGGGGTTACCCCCACATATGGTCTTTGCTAGTCATAGCTAGTCTTTGCTTGCAGCATCTGCCGGAACAGATACTACACTTTGATCTTGTCGCCCGGACCCCCGAGGGGGTGCAGGGGCCGTTTATTTATTTGCTTCCCCACTAAGCAAATTAGGCACAAGGCCGTTTTTTAATGTGGAGAGAGAGGGAAGGGGGAGGGAAAGGGGGATCCTGCTCCCGAGAGGTGGGAAATGGGAGCTGGATAGTAACTGTGGTCGTAGGGTGATCCCTACCTTGACCAAGTTCAGATATGTGGGGTTACCCCCACATATGGTCTTTGCTAGTCATAGCTGGTCTTTGCTAGTCTTAGCTTTGCAGCATCTGCCGGAACAGATACTACACTTTGATCTTGTCGCCCGGACCCCCGAGGGGGTTTTGGGCCTGTGGTATTTATTTGCTTCCCCACTGAGCAAATTAGGCACAAGGCCGTTTTTTAATGTGGAGAGAGAGGGAAGGGGGAGGGAAAGGGGGATCCTGCTCCCGAGAGGTGGGAAAAGGGAGCTGGATAGTAACTGTGTTCGTAGGGTGATCCCTGCCTTGACCAAGTTCAGATATGTGGGGTTACCCCCACATATGGTCTTTGCTAGTCATAGCTAGTCTTTGCTTGCAGCATCTGCCGGAACAGATACTACACTTTGATCTTGTCGCCCGGACCCCCGAGGGGGTGCAGGGGCTGTTTATTTATTTGCTTCCCCACTAAGCAAATTAGGCACAAGGCCGTTTTTTAATGTGGAGAGAGAGGGAAGGGGGAGGGAAAGGGGGATCCTGCTCCCGAGAGGTGGGAAATGGGAGCTGGATAGTAACTGTGGTCGTAGGGTGATCCCTACCTTGACCAAGTTCAGATATGTGGGGTTACCCCCACATATGGTCTTTGCTAGTCATAGCTGGTCTTTGCTAGTCTTAGCTTTGCAGCATCTGCCGGAACAGATACTACACTTTGATCTTGTCCCCCCGGGCCGCCGAAGCGGGGGGGGGGGCTGTTGTATTTATTTGCTTCCCCACTGAGCAAATTAGATTTTTAATGTGAGGAGTGAAGGGAGGGGAAAGGGAAAAAGGGGACCAGCTCCCGAGAGGTGGGAAATGGGAGCTGGTTAAAGGTCAGGCATGTGGGGTTGCCCCCACATCTGGTCTTTGCTAGTCATAGCTTGCAGTATCTGCCGGAACAGATACTACACTTTGATCTTGTCCCCCCGTGCCGCCGAAGCGGGGGGGGGGGGGCTGTTGTATTTATTTGCTTCCCCACTGAGCAAATTAGGCACAAGGCCGTTTTTTTAATGTGGAGAGCGAGGGAGGGGGGAGGGAAAGGGGATCCTGCTCCCGAGAGGTGGGAAATGGGAGCTGGATAGTAACTGTGGTCGTAGGGTGATCCCTACCTTGACCAAGTTCAGATATGTGGGGTTACCCCCACATATGGTCTTTGCTAGTCATAGCTGGTCTTTGCTAGTCTTAGCTTTGCAGCATCTGCCGGAACAGATACTACACTTTGATCTTGTCGCCCGGACCCCCGAGGGGGTTTTGGGCCTGTGGTATTTATTTGCTTCCCCACTGAGCAAATTAGGCACAAGGCCGTTTTTTAATGTGGAGAGAGAGGGAAGGGGGAGGGAAAGGGGGATCCTGCTCCCGAGAGGTGGGAAAAGGGAGCTGGATAGTAACTGTGTTCGTAGGGTGATCCCTACCTTGACCAAGTTCAGATATGTGGGGTTACCCCCACATATGGTCTTTGCTAGTCATAGCTAGTCTTTGCTTGCAGCATCTGCCGGAACAGATACTACACTTTGATCTTGTCGCCCGGACCCCCGAGGGGGTGCAGGGGCTGTTTATTTATTTGCTTCCCCACTAAGCAAATTAGGCACAAGGCCGTTTTTTAATGTGGAGAGAGAGGGAAGGGGGAGGGAAAGGGGGATCCTGCTCCCGAGAGGTGGGAAATGGGAGCTGGATAGTAACTGTGGTCGTAGGGTGATCCCTACCTTGACCAAGTTCAGATATGTGGGGTTACCCCCACATATGGTCTTTGCTAGTCATAGCTGGTCTTTGCTAGTCTTAGCTTTGCAGCATCTGCCGGAACAGATACTACACTTTGATCTTGTCCCCCCGGGCCGCCGAAGCGGGGGGGGGGGGGGCTGTTGTATTTATTTGCTTCCCCACTGAGCAAATTAGATTTTTAATGTGAGGAGTGAAGGGAGGGGAAAGGGAAAAAGGGGACCAGCTCCCGAGAGGTGGGAAATGGGAGCTGGTTAAAGGTCAGGCATGTGGGGTTGCCCCCACATCTGGTCTTTGCTAGTCATAGCTTGCAGTATCTGCCGGAACAGATACTACACTTTGATCTTGTCCCCCCGTGCCGCCGAAGCGGGGGGGGGGGGGCTGTTGTATTTATTTGCTTCCCCACTGAGCAAATTAGGCACAAGGCCGTTTTTTTAATGTGGAGAGCGAGGGAGGGGGGAGGGAAAGGGGATCCTGCTCCCGAGAGGTGGGAAATGGGAGCTGGATAGTAACTGTGGTCGTAGGGTGATCCCTACCTTGACCAAGTTCAGATATGTGGGGTTACCCCCACATATGGTCTTTGCTATTCATAGCTGGTCTTTGCTTGCAGCATCTGTCGGAACAGATACTACACTTTGAGATATTAAATCTTTTATTCATGTTAAAAAATACAGTAAAATTAACGGTGAACAAAAAACTTAGGCACATGGCCAACTCAAAAGGGGGGATTTTGGGGGTCGTTGGTCATCCTTGTCACTCCAGAACTAAACAAAGTCAAAAGTTTCTCCCAGCTAGTATCTTCTTTCACCATAATACCGCATTCACCCTTTCATATAGGGGGACGTCCTAGTAACTCCCAATTTTTAAAACATTTTTTATTGACGAGTAAAAACAAAAAAGATAACAATAAAATGGTACAATAATTCATTTGTGTCGAGGGCGGGGGAAGAAAAAATAAAAAGGTGATTAGTAGGACCCTCCCAACCCCGTCTAGTTGATAGACTGCCCGTTCCACTAGGTTTGTAAAAGGAACCTCGCTTCTGCGGGTCAGTCTCTAGGTGGGGATGCCCTCTAGATGGGAGTAAATGGAGAAAAGAAAATTTTTGTGGGTAAGGGATGGAGGTTAGTTTGTATTTCTTTTTCTCCAAGATGGGTAAAATTTAGAGGAAGGGGTGAAAACAAAAATTGCAGGTAAGAGGGGATGGGGATCTTGGAGGCTTCCTAATCGGGGAGGGATGGAACACACACTCAGCTAGCTGAGAGACTACTTGTTTAATTTAACTTTACAGAACTGCGCGTTCCACACCTAGGCGGGGAACACGTATTCAAATTTGACTCCTCTTCGTACACACAGACTTGCCACATGTATCCATCTTCTGTCAAATGCCGCGCGATGCAGCCTTCTTCTATCACATCTGATCTTCACCCGTAGTTGGTGTTTAAAGAACGCGATCAGATCTTGATCAGAAAAAGACAACACCCCCCGGCAACCTTGCAGACGCGACGTCCAAATCACCATTCTCGCCACGGCCAGGATCGTAACGTAGACCATTTGTCTTTCCCGGTCCCACGGCGGACTCACGTTGTCCACAACATTGGATACAGTAATTGGGCGAGGATGCTCAGGATCGATGCGAGCCGTCACCCCACTGACATACGACCAGTACTGGCGGAGTTCGCGGCAATCGAAGAAAGCGTGATCCGTAGTTTCCACGGCCGTTGTCCCACAACGGGCACTTTGATCTTGCCCCCGTGCCGCCGAAGCGGGGGGGGGGGGCTGTGATTAGAGTAGAGTTTCGCTTTTTTTTATACCGAAAACTGAATGTAACGCGTGCCGATGCGGGAAATGTTGAATAATTAACGTTTGAAAGTCAATAGAATTAAATAGACAGGCGAGCTCCGTGGTTAACTGTGAGATATTACAATTTATAGATGATATAAAAAGTTTTTAAGAAGTTATGAACCGAGCAAGCGCTTCTCTGAAAGAAGCCTTTTGTGGGCATCGAGGAAAAGCGTACATACATACATACATACATACATTTTCACTTTTATATATATTTAGAAGACTAGCGGCGAGGGGTACCCGGCGTTGCCCGGGTGTTTGGAGGTGTGTGAGGGGGGGTTAATTTGGTTTGTTGTTTTGTTTTACGGCATATCAACCCTTTTCAGGTTATTTAATGCCGAATCTGGTGATTTTGAAGAACGATTTTTTAATATAGTATATTTGTTTTTTAAGTCGTATTCTATTTAACCCATAGTTGGGACCCTAACAGGTGCTACCACTCCGGGTCAGAGTGGACCTGGGAGCAATGGCAATTAAAGGGTGGCTCCACACTCCCTAAGGCCTGCAAGCTGGGGCCCTCACCATCGAATATAGTTTAAGGTCATATCCAGGACCATGGGGGGTTTAAAAAAAAAAGTAAGTATGAGGATCAAACCTGAACCGTTGAGGCAAAGTTGTAAATTAAAGTGTGAAAGAAAAAACGTGCGACGTTAACCATTGCTCCACCGCGACATGCTAACGGAAACACGTTGGAATTTATTTGATTACTTGGATTTAGCAGGTGCCCGTTTTAATGAGTTAATGAGGTCAAGTTTGACTGTGGGATAGTATTTACTGCTGAACGCGTCCCCCCCCCCTCCCACAAGATGTTATAGGAAAAAGACTAACCCACATGCGGCGAGCGACAAATCTTGAATATTTATCTTCCCGAAATCGAGCAAATTAAATAGACAGGCGAGCTTCATTGTTAACTGTGAGATATTACGGTTTATATGTGATATAAAAAGTTTTAAAAAGTTATGACACGAGCAACTTCTTTGAAAGAAGCCTTTTGTAGACATACAGAAAAAGCGAACACACATGCATACATAATTCATAATTGAATAGAATTACACCCCAAGATTGTAGTCGACTTGCCATGTGGGTTGGTATACCTATTTTTGAACAAAATATTATTATCAGTGGTTTGTTGTCTCTTTGCAGAATAAATTCTCTTCCATATTAAAACCTGTGAAATTTTTTTTTAAAAGCATAAATTATTGCTAAATTTTCTTTTTCGATTTGACTAATTTTGTTTTGCAGACAGTAACATTATCGTGGCATGTACTATTGGTTTTGTAGATCCATCCTCAAATTTGTGAAGCCCCGCATTACTAGCATCTGCTGCTACAATGATTTTCATCTTCATGTTGAAATATGCTAACGATAGGTCTGCTAACAAACAGATTTTTATTTTTCTAAAAGCCTGTTCGCATTCTTCTGACCATATCCACTTTGTGCTCTGTTTTACTAAATTATTTAACAGAACGCTCATCTCATATACTTTTGGGATATATGTAATAACTTTCTAATCCCACGAAAACCTGGAGTTTAGCAATGTTATCTGGTGTGGGCATGTTTTTTATAGCTTCAACATTTTCTGGGTTCATTTTTTTTTCCTTTCTTCAATGATCTACCCTAAATATTTTGGCTTCTTTAAGATCTTGCATTTTTCAGCATTCAGCTTGAATTCATATTCCTCAATTCTCTAAAATACTGCTCTAATATGGGCTTTGTATTGTGGCTCATTTTCGCTTTTAATCAAAATATCATTTAAATATGCAATTGCATATTCCATACTAGCCAACATTGTTTCCAATATTTGCTGGAATAGGTTTGGAGCTACATTCAATCCAAAAGGAAGACAATTCAGTTTAAAAAAAATTAATTTGTGTGTTTATTGTCAGGTATTTTGAACATTCTTGACTGACTTTCACCTGAAGGTAAGCTTCAGACAAATCCAATTTTGAAAACACTCTACCAATATTTAATTTATTGAATATATCTTCTCGAGATGGTAGAGATTATGCATGGTTTTTCAAACAGTCATTCTACCCAGTTTTGAAAAGTCGTTTTTTTTTTTTTTTCTTTTTTTTTTTTTTATATATATACACTCACTCAGAGTAATTAACTTGAAATTATGACAATTTTTCCAAGCTTTCTAAGTCCTTATTTATTGCATATAATGTTGAAAATGACACTTTTAGGTTTAAGAATTGGTTTAACATTTTCTTTTAACTCAAAGTTAACTTCTGTTTTTGTGCACAAAACAAATCCTGAAAAACGCAAGGGAATTTACTTTTTAAATCTGTAATAAATCTTTCCATTTGCTTTATCTTGCTTTTCTCTATGATGTTAACATTGTTACAAAATTAATTGGTAATTCCTATAAGATAAACAATACAATTCAATTTAGATAAAAATGATTTTCTGAACTAAGGAGTACATACACTTATAATTTGTGAGTTTTTCCCATGAACAAAATGTTACATTTTAATTCGCCTTTGAACTTGAATTTTTTTACCTGATAACCCTCTTGCAATTTTGTCTTTCCAAATCAGTTTATTACAGGGATATTACTTCCTGACTCTAATAATTTTATAATCTGCCCACTTAGTTTTATATTAAAGTCATTTCATTTTCACCGCATGTCGTTTCTAGACATTATTATGTTTACCTTTGATTGCAACTTTTTTTTACTTGTCTCTTTTGTCAGACTCTTATGGCCTACATGCACACAATTAAACCATATTTTATCCTTAAAGAAACAGTCTTTTTTTATATGCTTTCCACCACACGTACTACATATGACTTGTTTTCTTTTTTTTGATTCGACTTTTGTCTTCCAGTCTGTATTCGTGATATGCTGTTATCTCCAATCCGATTATTATCATTTTTAATATTTATTAGATGCTGCCATTCCTCTGCGACTCTTTGCAATGTAATGTTTGGGTCATGTTTCATAGTACTAAGAATTCTTGATCTAATTTCTTTGTCCTTTGATGTCATTAGACTTTGCACATGTCGCTTGATAATTCCGTTAATTTCAATGCCTCATATTGTGCATTAACCATACCTGCATATATGACATCACAATATTTAATTGTCAAACCATTGTTTACATCTTTTTGTAAATATTTCAAACATATAAAAATAAGCTGGAAACGTTGAACCAATATCCAAGTTGTATTTAAATTTCGAGAGTGAATTTCAAATTCTTCAGCTGAAAAAATCCTTGAACCTGGTGATTTTCTGATTTTAGATAATATGTCTTCCAAAAGTGATTTATTACCTTTTACTCGTTGTTTGAATAACTTTTCAAGCCTCACTTGTTGATGTTGAAATTGCTGTTGTCGAAATTGTTTTTGTTGTTCTGATTGTTGTTAGAATTGTTTTTGTTGTTTCAATAGTTGTTGTTGGATTTGTTTTTGTTGCTCCAATTGTTGCTGTTGAAATTGTTTTTGTTGTTGTAATTTTTATTGGTGGAATTGTTTTTGTTGTTCTAATTTTTATTGGTGGAATTGTTTTTGTTGTTCTAGTTTTTGTTGTTCTAATTTTTATTGTTGGAATTGTTTTTGTTGTTTGAGTTTTTATTGTTGAAATTGTTTTTGTTGTTCTAATTTTTATTGTTGGAATTGTTTTTGTTGTTTGAGTTTTGCTGCTCCAATTGTTATAGTGTTACTGTTGGAATTACTGTTGGTGTTGGCTTATAGGTCTTTAGTTTCCGAAATCTGTTCCATTTGATTAACATATTCCCAGGGAGAAAAAAATTACTCTAATTTGTGTAGACAATAACTTTGCTAAGTTTAAACAAGAGGAAGAAGAATGTTCTTACATTCTGTAAGAATTTAATGAAATATGTTCCTTGTTAAGTTTTTAAAAAATGGATAGAAAAAATGCTCACTTTCTGTGAGTTCTAACGTTTATTGGTGTTTTTTTTTTTATTATAAGGTTGTTTTGAATCACTTGTCATTAGACATTTTTTTTCTAAATTTGTTTGAATCCTACGTAGCCATTAATGTCCTGCAAAATGGATATACATTGTTTGAAGTAATTTATGAGTAATTGTTTCTGCAAGATTTGAATGAGATTGTATTAAGGAGCATAGTGAAACACCTTTAAAAGTCAGCATCCTAAAGAAAAATGTGGAGGTTGACCTAATATACAAATTTATCCTGCCCACCTCAAAAAAAAGTAAATGTATGTGCAATTTCTAGAATCAGTCCAGAAAGAAATTAAAGCAAAATATTCCCCATGATCAGTTCCCTAATTATTGAAATTTACATTAAAACTGTTAAAATGATCTACATACAAAGTACAGAAATTTGAAAGTTCTTATCACTGATGAAATCTCCATGACTGCCTGTGAATGCTAGCTGAGAGTTTATTTCAACTCCTCAGCCTAACATTCACAGGTAACATGAATCGGAATAAATACAAATTCAAATTGACATGTTCTTATTTACTTGCCTTCCCACGAGGATATAGTTAGATAAAGGTCGGATCTTCATTCACGTGTAGCAGGCACTTTAAAAAAGTGAGTTGCCTGCTTACTAGTTTGTAACCTTATATTGTAAACCACTCGCATATATTAAAGTTCACTCTACGAATATATGTAGGGTAGGTAATCGGTGTAAAAAAATCAGTAAAACCATAACTTTCAAACACACTGGTAGGTCTATTAATTGAGGTATGTAAGCATAAATTGGAAAATCTCTAAATAGTTTGACAAAATACATCAGATATTAATGTAAAAAACATTATTTGCAAAAATATGTGCTAAAAAAGTAAATGGATGAAAAAAGTTAACGTATGTTTATATATTTTTATTGTAAACAAAAGTAAACCTAAAATATAGTTAACTATAAAAATATTTTAACAGTTGTGGATATTTTACATATGAGAGAGAGAGATGAGGGACAGAAAAAGTGAGAAAGAGAGGGGAATAATATCTACAGCAAGAAAATCTAGTAGCCATAACATTTATTTGTAAATCGACAATGATCATAATAAATAGCACGCGCACACGCGAGAGAGAGAGAGAGATATGGATAGCGAGTGGCATGTTTATTCACTTGTAAATGACTACTTTGATAGATATTTAATTATCTAAAAAGAACTTGCAATTTTTAATGCTTATTAACATCTAATAAATGTTTTTGCAAAGTATTTAAAAGCAAAAGTTGTGTTTTTCTTTGTTAATGCATGATGACGGAAACGCACACACAATAAGCAAAGTAACGTGACAAAAAAATAAATAAAAATAAAAAATGTAAATTTATTGTAAGGTTACTGAATATTTCTATGTAGACATTAAATATTTTTTGTCTTTGTTATAATAGTTATAAAAACAGATGGCTTGTTTTTTGTGTCAGGCACTTCACCGGGCCCAAGAATGTTTCTTAGCGACACCATTTTTTCCCCCTCATTTTAATAACTGTTCGTTTATATATAGAAGAATAGAATTCCGTAATATGAGAATACTCATAGTTCAGCCAATGAGAGTTGCCAGATATTTATAAGGGAGAAATTCTTATTTTTTAGAGCGGGAAATATAATGATAATGTTATCTCTAAGAGTTTATGATTCAGTTATGAAGGGTGACTGAAAAATATAGTTATAATGTGTATATATCTTCCTGGTGATGACTGGGTGTGGTATGACTTTAGATATAGGATAAGAAACTACTTTTTCTAAAGATGATGTGAATGTGAAGATGTTGCTCTTAGGATGGAATGTAGGATTTTATTATAACGAATAAATATATCTATAATGTCGTTTTAAAGTTACATAGGATAGTAACTAATAGTCTAGATATAATAAATTTATATGTGGCATCAGTTGTTGCAAACCTATGGTACTTTGGTCCAGAGGGAAATTTCTGCAATCATTTTATTATATAGTAGATGAGAACCGTTTTTTGTTTTACAGTAATTGGTTTTAACATTCTGTCAAATTAAAAAAAATGTGATAATTCTGTTAAAATTTGGTTCTGACTAAGTTTGATTTTTTAAAGTGTTTTTTTTATTATAGTATAGGTTACCAGTTTAATAGAGCTATTGTTCTTTGTAATCATTCTGTTTTGATTTTTGTTAAGTAGAAAACTCTGACTTTGTTAGCATTCTTTGCAGATGAATAATTTGTAGAAAACAGGTGTATTATTTATATTTTTTGTACAATTTTATTTCCTTTTCTTTATATATATATCAAGAAAAATGATTTTTTGGCGGGGTGGGATATATAACCTTTTTTATTTTCAAAAACATGCCTTCAAATAATTTGTGTGAATGTAACAGAATGTTATGCTCAAGTAGACATGTTTTTCTTATAATGACTCAGTTTTTCAATGTTTATTGCTTAAATCATGTTTATCTATTAAAAACAACATCTTGATTAGTAAAATATTTTCTATAATTTAATTTTTCATTAGTTTAAAAGTTTCCAAAGAATGTTTTCTTTCAATTATCCTTATTTTTGTTTTAGGATCCTCATGTGGAAACTTATAACATAAAACATATTGAAAACCAGTTGAACATTAATCGAAATCACCTTATTGCATTTGCTTTGCTTGTTGGCTGTGATTATTTACCCAAGGGTGTTCCTCACATTGGTGTAGAAACAACTCTAAAATTGTTCAAAGCTTTAGGTGAAAAAGATGTCTTGTCCAGGTAAGAATTTGTTTAACATGTATGCAAACTTTTTACTCTGAAAACTTTCTTTTTATGCGATAAAGATGACAATATAAGTGTTTGTTTGGAGAATAAAAACAGACTCTTCATGATGCAAAAATTAATAACCTGTTGTTAAATGTTTACAATAAGTTTGAAAATTTAAAATTACTAAGCTTGCCTTTACTTGACATTATTATAGTTGATTTAAATATCTGTTTTTATCTGTTGGATGGCTTTCAGAAATTGACTTCCAAACTAACCTATCTCTGGCCAGGTCTTTATATGCCCCTCTTTCCTTCAAATCTATCCTTATCACTTCCTCCCATAATTTCTTCCCCTGCAACCTTAACTTTTCTAATCCAAGCAGTCTTATCCATTCTTTTAATGTGACCAAACCAATGAAGTTTTCTGTTTTGCACTTCTCTTCATATACTGTCCAAATTTGATAATTCTCCAAGGTCATTAAAACTAAGCCTGTATTTAAAACTCACATAATACATCCATCATATTGAGATGTGTTGATGGGTTGAAGATATCAAGACAAGAGATAGCCATTTTGCTGAGTCGGTTGTGTCTGTATATATCTGACTTAAATAATAAAAAAAAACATCACAAGAGTTCAAAGGAAAACACTAATGTTTTCTCTACAATAATATGAATCAATCTTTTATTTAACTGAAACATGGGAATACAGTAACATGAACATATAACTTGAATTGCTTGATCAGCAGTTGTTATTCTCATACTATTTCATGCAACACATATCCTCAACACTCACTAGCCAGATTTCACTTTCACACATTACACAGTTTATACATTCCTGATAGATTCTTCCCTTTGTCAACAGTGGTAATACTATGTTGATTGACAGAAGTTTCATGAGCTTAATCTGTTGCAATATTTTTGATATGAATGATTGGTATGATTAAAGAAAATTGGAAGGTTCTACTTATAGACACTGGCAATAGGAACTGACCAATCAAATAGAGCCACGTTCTGTTAGCAACCAATCAGAAACCGGAATTGTTCCATAAAAATATTAGATCTTTTAGAATTCTTACACATAATTTTTGTGTCTACACAAGAAAGATCTTTGCTTTTTGTCTGCAAAATTTTAAAGTCCAGGACTTATGCAGATCAGCTAGCCACCGAAAACTCTTTAGTCTCCAGGAATTATATAGATTAGTTACCCATTGAAACTCTTCTGAAATTCAACATGGCTTTCAGTTCAAAAGGACCCAGCTAAGACTTTACTTCGATAGATCAGAATCGAAATTTGAAGTGTGACCAGGGAAATTTTTGGGTTATTTACGAATTACAAAAGTTACATAAAGTCATTCAGATATAACCTAAATCAAAACAACTCTGAATTTATTGAAAAGAACACAACTGTCTTTGCGGAATTAATACAGTGCCTAGATGATAGAAAATGATAATAATGCGAGAGGCCTTGGACGATGGCTCCAAAGCATTGAACATATTAAGGAAGCATTATTTATTGAAAGGAAAACCAAAAATTATCTCTTATACAGAACTGATGTCTCTAAAACGTATGGAAGCTGAAATGATTATAGATTATAAGGGCTGAAACAATGGCAAATTCATTAAAAATGTCTGGTAAAGTAATTAACTGTCTGTTGATCTCCATAATCCTTAAAGTGTTGCCGAGTGACTTTAAGTTGTTTACAAATGTGATATCTCAAAGAAAAACCAATGACTTTTAGTCAATTCAGGGTAGCAATAAGAAGTTACAAGGAAACGGAAAAAAATGATCCAAGAGAAATACAAATTTACATGTATAATGATATTTAAAAATGCCCACCTGAAAACTTCAAAATCACCAAAATTAAATTGTACCTTTTTTCAAAAAATAATTTTTCTCCTAAGAAAATGACTAACATTAGTTGCTATAATTGTAGCAACTCAACCACAAAAGTTTCCAGTGTAGATACAAAACTTTTAAAGGAGATTCCATCAAAAATGTGGAGAGCTCCATTAGTGAAATACATTATTATTTTCATATACGTTTGACACTTCAGTAACAACTTGTCGATTGTGGGGCAACAGCACATGTAATTATGAAGGAATCAGATTTTATCAATTTTGATCTAAACTTTAATCATTTTGTAGAACTAGCTGATGGCAGTCAAGTAAATGATATTGTTTTAAAGAGAGGTGATGCTAAAATCTTGCAAAGGAATATTAAAAGTGAACATCGTTTCTGCCTTCTGATTCTAAAATCAAATCCAATAAGTCAAAATTGGTTACCCAAATGGAACTGTTTGACACTATTTTTGTAGAGTGCTTGGAGGGGGGGGGGTAGATGACAGAAGAAAAGGAAGTAGGTTGAGCGAGTAATAAAAGAGCTTATCAATAAACAATGGATAGGAATTTGTTGTTAATGAAGACAAAGAGAAATAAGGGTAAGCTTTAAATTAGGGTGTGATGAGTGACCGGGTGATCAATAGGTAGAGTACAATGGACCAGTAAGTGTTTTGGTGGGAGGGTTACTGTGAATCAAGGGAACAATAGGAACGACATCTGGTGGAAGGGGAGGGGAGCAGTCAGATACTTATTCAGTTGAGGACAGTTGGATTTTGGATACTGCCGAGAGCAGTTGGTCACTTCGAGGTTCTCTGAGGGATATGAGGAGATGAACTGACAAGTGACTGATACGGCCTTGACAGAACATATATGTGAACCTTAGCATGTAGAAACATACTTGGAGTCCAACTGACATATGTGAAGTGTCAGCATCTGTGTTTTTCCTGCGTTTGTTTTATTTCATTTTTATACTGGTAGACCTGTGCACCCCCACTGAAAGTCGCCAGTGAGCATTTTTTTTTTTTTTATTGCTTTCCATTGTTTGTGTGCAGGGGAGATGATCTCTGTGGATTTTGCACAACTTATCATTCATTTTCATCTATTATCAAGCAATTTTATATTAATTCCTGTGAGTGTCACATTCAAAATTAATACATATTTAATGGTGGTAGCGCAACTATCACTCACTAAGTGTTTTCTTCTCATACTCTCCTTAATGTAACCGGGAAATCCTCTACATTGAGAACAGTTTTTAACAAGACACTGTCTGTCTTTACTTTCTTACCATACGTTTCCCATTAGTCTTTTTTACAAAATGTCTTAAAATAATGAATTCTCCCTGGCTGAGTTCCAGTTAGTTCTGATTGCGCATTAGCATACATTTACTTCAAATTAATGAATAGTGGATTACATGATTTTTGCACACTTATAAATCACTTTCAAGCACATTGCATCATCCAGCAACAAAAATTTGGTTAAATTTGGCAAGACCACTTTGTTTACATTTTTCATTTATGCATACTTAGTGGCAGCACTCACAACACACAATTCATATTTTCCCAAACATGGAATACTGCTAATAACCACTAAAACAAAACATGTAGAATGCAATGAAATGTTTTTGTTTAATAAAATATTCCAGTAATTCGAAAAATATTACATTTTTAACAAAATACATCTGCGGTGATATTTTCATGCAAAAGTACGAAAAAAAAACCAGGGTTTTTTTTTTTTTGTTTTTTAAAAACAATTCCAGTAATTTTGAGAAGATTTTTTTTCAGTTGCTTCCCATATAATTCTTGGCAGTTATTTAGTTATCAGTGCATTTTTACAAAAAGGTTTTCAGCCATGCTTAAACTACCTGCATGATGGCTGTAAAGTATTGAACATATTAAGAAAGCATTATTTATCAAAACGAAAACCAAAAATTATCTTTTTATATACTGAACTGACATCTCTAAAACGTACGGAAACTGAGATAATTACTGATTACATTGTAAGGGCCGAAACAACAGCAAATTCATTAAAGATATCTGACAAAGTTATTAGTGACAGTCTGTTAATTTCCATGCTCCTTAAAGTGTTGCTGAGTGACTTTAAGTTGTTTACAAATGTGATACCTCAGAAAGAAAAAAAACATGACTTTTAGTCAATTCAAGGTAGCATTAGGAATTACGAAAAAACTGGAAAATGATCACAGAAAAACGAATTTACAAATATCATAAAAAGGCCACTGAAAAACAGAAATTATACTTTTGCTTCTAGCAAAAACCGCAACTTTTCCAAAACAATTTTTCAAAGGGCAAACATTATTTGCTACAATTGTGGGTGACCCAATCACAAGAGTTTCCAATGTAGATACGAAAATTTCAAAGGAGACCTCATTAAAAATGAGGAGAGCTCCGTTAGCGAACATACATTTTATTTTCATGTACGTTTGATGCTTCAACAAACAGTAACAACTTTCTTGTCGATTGTGGTGCAGTGGCATGTGTGATTATGAATGTATCGGATTTTATCAATTTCAATACCAAATTTAACCCTCAGTTACTTTGTAGAGCTAGCTGATGGCAGTCGAGTAAACAATATCGTTTTTTTTTTTTTTTTTACATGGTGGTCACCACTTATCAAGGCCCGGAAGCCACTCAGGGTAAGGGTTATTGCAAGTACAGTACGTTAGTGTGGAGATTTGATGAAGTGTTTACTTAAGGGGGCGGTTCATTAGGAATTTGTTAACGTTGGACTTGAACACATCCAGGTTGTAGTCAGGTGGGAAGCAGGCAGACGGAACAGAGTTCCACAGGCGTGCAGTTCTAAGAAAGAAGCTTTGTTCATGGAATCCACGTTTTGATATAGGCACAGATAAGGAGTGGGGAAAATTATTGATGGTGGTTTCAGCTAGACGGGTGTTTTTTGAAAAAGATTGGTGAGGGGGGACTAGAGAATGGAGCTCAGACGAGCACTTGCCATGGAAATAACGATAGAACAAAGATAGGCTCGCTACGTCTCTTCTGTGGGAGAGAGGTTGTAGGGAAGAGAAAAGGGCATCCCCCCACTAAGCCACGAAGTCTATTTTGTACTCTGTCAAGGCAGGATAGGCTGTTTTTAGCAGCTCCTGCCCAGATATGGCAGCAGTATTCCATCCTTGGACGTACTTGACTTTTATATAGATAGAGAATTGCATCAGCAGTGAGATATCTTCTGGAGCGGTACAAGGATCCCACCATCTTTCCAGCGACCTTGGCAACAGACTTGATGTACGTGTTCCATTTCAGATCAGGAGTAACGGTCAAACCCAGAAGCTTGTCAAAACACGGGGCCTCTCCCAGATTAGAGCCATTCATCCCAATAGATGCCAGATGGGGATCAGAGCTTTGATGATGTAAGGATAGGAGTTTTGTTTTAGATGCATTAAAGGTAACTAGCCACGTCTTCTCCCACTGAACCACGCGCTCGAGATCAGAGGAGAGAGAATCCGAGAGAACTTTGTCATTTACAGCCTTTGACGAGAGGCGATGCTAAAACATGGCTAAGGAACAATAAAGGTGAACTTTGTTTTTATATTCTGGAAAGCTCTTTTCTAATCTCAAAATTTAAACAAAATATATTTTCTGTACAAACCGCCACTTGAAAAACTGCTATGTTTGTACACAAGGTAAAATGGTAAATTACTAAAACGAGATGCCAAACAATTGTAATCTGTACAAAATTTCCTTTCATTTGATGTGCTAGAAGTCATATTTTGTTAATAATTTCTTTAAATCGTATTGTGGTGGCTATCTTGGATTTCTTGGTTGCCATCTTGGATTTTTCACAGTGTAAGGATGACAAATGATAAAATCCATCAGAATAACATTTGGCATGATGATAAAGCTTTACCTCCCATTTTCTTAACTGTTTTTTTATGATGCTTCTACTTAAAGCCATTAAAATGAAACTTAATTATGCTAATTAGTATGCAAATTAGTTTAATGTACTTGAAAACATAATTCTGATCTGTACAAAATTTCTTTTAATCTTATATGCTACAAGCCATATTTTGATCTGCCGATTTATCGGAGAGGGACCTGTTTTCAGTGGCGTGCGTCATCTGTTAGTCCGGACGATTGCCAGATAAACGTCCATTAGTTTTTCCTGACATTTTGCGACAATTTGTATTTCATAAAATAGATATGCACAGTAAAAAAATTTTTTTTTTTTTTTTATGAAAATTCCCGTTGCGTCCCCAGGGACTCAAAAAAGGACAAAAATGGCCCAAAATGGCCCCAAAATGGCACGTTTTGCCCCATAAGTTTTGATCCATCCATTAGATTTTTCTGAAACTTGGCCAAAGTGTAGAGCCTATTGTTCTTAATATAAATCCAGTATGCATGACCCTGGCAAAATTCTGGTTCACGTCTCCAGGGACTTACAGTGTTAAAAACACATCATTTTGTGACTCTTTTTTCATATTTCTTAACAAAAACTTGATATATCTAACTATAAAGTGGTTTTTCATGGTGATCAACTCAAATATACATGTGTTAAGACCTGAAACTGCACTGTTATCTATTTACACTGGGATTCGGCATCCCCATGGGCTCAAAAGAGGTCAAAAATGCCCCAAAATGGCCAAAAATGATACTTTTTGTTTCATAGTTAGATTTTCCTGAAACTTGGCCAAAATGTGAAGGCCATTGTTCTTAATATAAATTCAGTATGAGTGACCCTGGCAAAATTCTGGTTCACATCCCCCTAGGACTTTTAGGGCTAAAAAAACCTGCCTTTTTGAAGCTCTTTTTTCATATTATTCCAAAACTTGATGTGTATGTCTATATAGTAGTTTTCCATAGTGCTGAATTCAAATATACATGTCTTAAGGCATGAAATTGCACTGTTTGTCCATTTTCACTTGGATTCGGTTTTCCAGGAACTCAAAAGGAGCCACAAATGCTCCAAAATTGTAAAAAATGACACTTTTTACCCCATAACTTTTGACCCATCAATTAGATTTTTCTGAAACTTGGCGAAAATATGAAGGCAACGTTGGTCCTTCACTCTTCTCACATTCATCATTTCTTCACTATTTTTTGCAGCATCATCTTACATGCAGCATCAGAGAGGGATCATGCGCGTGCAAATTGTTGTTAATAATTTTTTTGAATCATGTCATGGTGGTCATTTTGGATTTCTCAGTTTGCCATCTTAGATTTTTCATAATGTTATAATGGCAAATGATAATGTCCATCAGAATAATACTTCTTATGATGATAAAGCCTTACTCACCATTTTGTTTTGCTGTTTTTATGTTTCTACTTAAATCTGTTAAAATGAAATATGCTAATTAGTCCATAAATTACCAAGTGAGATGGTCATAAATAACGCTAACTGAACCGTCATGGTATTATGATATGTTCAAAATTTCATCATAATGTCTTAAAAAGATCTGAAGATACAGCTTTTTAAAGATGTAAAAATTTCCTATCATTTTCAATCACAAGCTTATATACATTTGAATAGGACTGACTTAAGGCAAAATGTCCAGTGAACCACACATTTTTTGATACTTTGAATGGTCATAAATCCAGTTCTAATGGGTCGATTTAAAAAAAAAACTAAAGATATTATTTCTCTTTTCAATAATGATTGGTTTGAGTTTATTTGATCTAAAGAAAAAATGTGGTATTGCTACTCTCTCACTTGGACCCAACTGTACCAAATGTGGACAGTCCGGACACGAGACCTGATGGTGTAGGATTGCGAGGAATTCGAGGTTAAGAATTAGAACATCAGACATTGATGCACCACTCAGGGCCACTGGAAAGAACCAGAGAAACACCCACGAGTCACTTCGACAGAAGGGGAGAGTCAGAGTGGGCATGATAAGAGTTAGATAAAATGATTGTTGAATGTACGGCAAAAGCAGCTATTTTTCCAACAATTGACAGTTCCGAAAGTGCTGGCATTGTATTGGTCACATCAAAAGGAACGTTCCTGACCAGAGGAAACACCATTCAATGGCAGGAGATCTTCCGAGGAGAAGGAGTCCGAACCAAACCTTACCCCCTAGGTAAACCTGTAGAGAAACAGAGGTTGGAAAAACAGAAAGATCTGAGTGGAGATAGGCTTTGATGTTCACAGGGATGAGATCTCATAAGAGAACTCCAAAATGGAAGAAAAGAAGAGTCCAGATGATTTCTCTGCTTACTGAGGTGAGAGAACTCACTTGTGAGGTGTTGATAGGGACTACACAAGTGAGGGTGCTGATTGACACTGGAACTTTGATCTCCTTCATAGACTCTAGGGTATATCAGGTGTGTCTCAGAGAAAAAAGGCTGTATTCGTCAGATCTGGTGGCCAGTCAAGCCGATGGTAGGAAGCTGCAAATGGCTGGAATGGTATGGTTGCCCTTACAAGTGGCTGGAGTAGAGAGGAAATTCCCCTTTTATGTAGTCGAAGGGCTGTGTAATGAGTTGATACTAGGGGAAGATTTGCTCAGATTGGAGGGGTGAGTTGAGTTTTGACCCAGCTACGCTGATGGTAGGGGGAGTAGAAATTCCCCTGAAGGGCACAGTGTAACCCTCTGTCCGTGACAATCGAAAGGGATGTGAAGCTTTCCCTAAGGACGGCCATGTCCTATAGAGGTAAGATAGATAACGCAGAGGGACTAAAGGGGAGAATTTGTCTGATTGGCCCTGTAGAGAAATATACTGATAATGAGGAGAGAGTGACCCTAAGTGAATCAGTAGTTCGGAAGTCAGAGACAGTCCCTATGGTAATGGCCAACACATGGGATAAGACGATGAAAATAGCCCATGCCAGACAGTTAAGACAGGTTGCTCAAGTCCGAATGAAGGAAACGGTGAAAAGGATAAAAGATCCTGAGGCAATCGGCTGCGAGAATAGAGTTCTTGACAGATATAGGGACAAGACCAAGCAACGTTTGAGAGCAAGGAAAATGACTGTTGTAAAGACTGAAAATATGGAAACAAGTAGCAAGTCGGAATAGAAACACATGGAGCTTAAATTTTGCTCTTCCAGCTATAGAAGGCCACAAAGAATAGCGGGAACGCTGCAAAAAAGAAAGTTGAACTGCACTCGACTGCAGAGTCAGCTGTAGAGTCGAACAAATGGGAGAAAGAAAAGTCAATACCTATCTCTTGGCTCCAGCAAATAAGGAAAAGTGAACAAACAGCCGGGGAGATAAGAGAGTTGCCTCCGAGGCTGTGGTTGGGAGGAGCATGTCGCCCCTCAACCCAAGAGCAAGGAACTAGGTAGATTAGAAGTGGTTAATTGGGTAGCACTCTGATAGTGGGCTGGATTACACCTGTTGATGCTGTTGTGTGCATAGAGGACCCCTATGTGTGTACAGTGCTGGGGGCTGTGGCATAGGCCGCTCTCTCAGATGTTGCTAGGAGATAAAAATCAAATGGGAATAAATAGAGAAACTAAAGTGTATCACAGAATTTGAACCTTAAATCCTGCAAGATAAAAGGGAATTTGATAAGAAAAATTATTTGAAGGGAATTTTAAAGCATTTAAACTGTCAAATTGAAATTTAATTCTGACATTGTCTTGGCAAATGGCTGTAATACTGTTGTCGAGTGGAGTTTATAAAGGAAAAGCCAATAAATTATTTGAAGAGAACTTTAAAGCATTTAAACTGCGAATCGGTATGTCATTTCTAATGTTGTTTTTGGCAAACAGTTATGAGATCATTACAGACAAAATCTATAAAAGAAAGTTTTATAAACAAACTAGACCACCCGTAACCCGTTGGGTCAGTACGTTATATTAGCTATGGAATTCATGTATGAGCGTGACACTTGTGGCATAAAGAAAATAGTTTTTTTTTACATAACAGAAGCATTTCTATGAAAGTATATTAAAATGAAAAAAGAATATAGATAGATTTCTATGAGTCGTTCTGTTTATTATAATTGTTATTTTTTTTTAAATTACAGTCACTGAATTATAAGTGGTTGGTCATACTTATGCACTGAACAGGTATCATAATCCTTATTATAGTTAAATTCAAATTTTGATATATCATCTTTTAAATGAAATTGTTAGTTGAAAGTACAGAATAATAAAAAAAACACTCTCCACATGTTAATAATGGCTTTTTAAATAGAAAATGAAAATAAAATGTAACTTTTTTCATTTAATTTAAGCAAACATTCAGTACCCATTGTGTAAAGGAAAACACTATTTAATGTAATAGAAATGTGTGCATTTACCGATTCAGCTTTCCGTTTGGAAATGTAAGCAGACGACTTTAAAAAACATGGGAAGAAGAAAAAGAAATATTTTTGTAATAACGCCCTCTAGTAAAAAGGTCTGCATTAGTTAAGGGGGATAACTCTATCCAGTTTTACATCGGTTACCTTTTTCTCTCTCTCACACATACACGTAACTATTTCTCGCGTACGTAACGAAAACAGAGGGAGTAGGAGTGTTGAAATCTATGAGAGTGAAAGTGAGAGGTGTTTTCTTTGAAACTGCGACAGACTTCACGAAGTTGAATGTTTTTAGCCGTTAAAAAAAAAAAAAAAAACTACGGTTGATTTTATAAAATTATTTATTTATAATGACATGAATTAAAGATTTCTCGCGTACGTAACGAAAACAGAGGGAGTAGGAGTGTTGAAAAAAAACAAAAAACTATTTGATCAAATTAAATGAAATTGTTTGTATTAAAAGCGATATAAAAATTCCGGAATTGGAATAACGGATTGAAGACGTTGCTATTTACGCATGCGCAACCGGATGTTGAAAACCGGAAATCTGATTGCAAACATACAAGACCCATAGACTTTTAGTATTATATAGATAACACAATGAATTAATTGAGAGAAATTTGGGAGTATTTAAACTGTCGAATTAGAATGTTAATTCTGGCATTGTCTTGGTGAGCAGTTGCAATACTGTTACTAGGGTGAAGTTAGCCACAAACAGAACTAGCTTAATGGAAATTATTTTCCCAGATGCAAATATTTAAAGAAAAAGGACCTATATGATTAAATGGACAAGGCCATGAGGACCCATATTACCTTACAAAAAATGCTTAAATTGTTGAAGCCAGTGGAGAAAATCAGCTTAAAGCAATTATCTCGATTAAGTTTTGTAGACAGGGAGAACCTAAGAGGGAGTGAGGATCAGGACAATGTAGTAGCTTGGCCGGTGGGATGGGTCCTGTTGATTATAATGATATTGTTAATGGTAGGACGGTTCATATAGATAAGGTGTTAGGGTTAGGTCAACCTAAAACATGGACAGTTGAGCACATAAGTGAAGAGGAGATACCAATGAGTGTACCTGACCAGGACCAAGATGTAGTGCATGAGTTGCAGCCTTCAACAGAAAGGAGGTAGATTCAGATGGAAACCCCAGAAAGGATATTCAAGATAACAGCCAGGACATTGAAACTTGCTGTTAAACTGAAAATTGTAAGAAAATGAAAATGAAAAATTTAGCAATAACAAACAAAACAAAAGAGAATGGCAAGGTAACTGTAAAAGGTGCTGAGAGCTCTCTTTTGGTAGGGAACTGAAAGACTTTCTTGATTTTTGTCATTTTCTCCTGTCAAATGATCTATAATCCACATGCATGCACACCTACAAACATGCATATCCACGATGTGAGAAACCTGACTCTTTTTGGACTTCCAAACAAACAGTTATTTGGAGAACTTTATAAATATATTTTCTTTTATTTTTATTTATTCTTTGATTCTCATTTACTTTATCTAGTTTTTTGTGTGGGACAGCAAGGCTTTTATAGGTGTCATTTACTGTGTAATTGACAAAAAATGATAACTTTTATAGGTGTCATTTACTGTGTAATTGACAAAAAATGATAGGGGTGTATGTGACAACAGCAAAATAATGATGATGGAAAGAAAGAGCATTCTTAAGAAAGGTTGGTATGGTATTGATTTAATACATGCACATACTTATTTGTGGAATAAAGGGGAAATCTGTCTTTCATGATAATTAGAGTTGACACAAATAGCCATTAAAAACACACCAACTGGAAAAGTTGACATTTGGACTATAAAGATATTTTGAAAAAAATGTCAGAGATGGCACCTTTTGGTGATTTGACAAATTCCATCTAAATACCACCCTTGTTAAGAAAAGTAACTAACCTTGTTTCTTGGGTGGTCAAGTTATTTGTTAGACACCCAAAATATAGGCCAGATATGAGTTTCTTTGGATAAGGAAAAACAAGATGGTGGATGCCAATTCAAGAGTCTATTAATGCTCAGGAATTTGATTACCCCCAAAAGATAACCAAATTATTTATTTTTTTATTATACGAAATGGCATTTGGGATAATCCCTTGGTTATGCAAATGAAGCAAGAAGAGGAGGGACCCATTTACGTTAGTGATGGTGAAAGGTAGAAACTCAATGGAAGGTGAAGATAATGGACCCTCCTGTTGAGAGTGGCAGTCAGATACAAATTTGAGGAAGGAGAAAAGGAAAAAATTTTTAGAACTTGAGAATTTAAAAAATTGCCTGAAATTTATTTTCTGAAAATTGTGAAATGAAATTCTCGCTATCAAAGACGTTGTTAAGCCTACCTGATTCTCAATAGAATCAAAGGGAAAAAATAGCCTTGAGGGTACACTGACAACCACCTGGGGTTTACACACCAGTCAGAAAGAAACTCCTGACTTAAGTTTCACCCTATTCTAAGCCCCTGAATCTACACTGTGAAGAGACAAGCCCCGACTTTACTAATGGAAGCTACCAGTCCCCAGAACATTTGTATTTAGAGTTAGGACTTATGAACGATCAGTAAATAATTATTATTATTTTTTTTAGTTTTTAAGAAAAATGACCACTGGTTTTTCTTTATTTGTTGATTGCTTGTCGAATTGAAGGTGCAGTTGATTTCTGGTCTACCCTGACGTCCAGACTGTGAAGACAGAAACCAACCCGTTGTGAGAAGAGAACTCAGCGTGAGGTTTAAGCGACGTACAGCCAGCCAAAGTAAACAGTTTTACCACACAGACATAGGGTTGTGCACGTTTGTGCGTTCTAAGCATCTGAGTGGTATTTTCCAGTGACAAGTGAGAGTTTTTTTTTTTTTTTTTTTTTTTTTTTTTTTTTTTTTTTTTTTTACAAAGGCATCACCACATTATCAAGGCCCAGAGGCCACTCAAGGATAAGGGTTAAAGAGTGTACAGTAGAAGTTGGTCAATATAGTAATCATTAGTAATGAAAATTTGGTAAATTTAATAACTTATATGGAACGGCTCATCAAGAACTTATTTACCTTAGACTTGAACACAACCATATTGTAGTCAGCCGGAAAGCAGGAAAACGGAAGACAATTCCACAAGCGTGCAGTTCTAAGAAAGAAGCTTTGTTCATGGAATCTATGTTTAGGTTTAGGCACAGATAAAGAGTGGGGGAAATTATTGATAGTGTTTACAGCTAGACGAGTGTTTCTTGTGAAAGTTTGGCGAGGGGGGACCATAGATTGAAGCTCAGTTGACCACTTTCCATGAAAATAACGATACATCAGAGACAAACTCGCAACATCTCTTCTGTGAGATAGAGGTTGTAAGGAGGAGAAAAGGACATCTCCTACGAGGCTACGAAGTCTATTTTGAACTCTATCAAGGCAGGACAAGTCCTTTCTAGCAGCTCCTGCCCAGATGTGGCAACAGTATTCCATCCTTGGACGTACCTGGCTCTTATATAGATAGAGAATAGCATCAGCAGTGAGATATCTACTGGATCGATAGAAAGATCCCACCATTTTTCCAGCGGCCTTGGCAACAGATTTGATATACGTGTTCCATTTAAGATCAGGAGTAATGGTCAAGCCCAGAAGCTTGTCAAAACTTGAGGCCTCCTGAAGACGAGAGCCATTCATTTCAATTGATGACAAATGTGGATTAAAATGTTGATGATGTAAAGAGAGAAGCTTGGTTTTAGATGCATTAAAAGTAACCAGCCACTCCTTTCCCCATTGTACTACATGCTCAAGATCAGAGGAGAGAGAATTGGAGAGTACTTGCTCGTTTACTGTCTTAGATGTGGTACCATAAATGGTAGTGTCGTCAGCATAAATGTCTACAAATGATGTAAGGATATAATTTGGAAGATCATTAATGTAGATCAGGAAAAGAGTTGGGCCCAGGATGGATCCCTGAGGGACACCGGCATTAATACTGAGAGCTTCTGATTTTTGCCCCTCAACTACTACTCTTATGAACCTATCAGAAAGAAATGATTTAATAATTGAGAAGACTTTTCCAGCTATACCATAGCTAGCGATCTTATGAAGTAAACCTTTATGCCATACCCTATCAAAGGCCTTAGATATGTCAAGAGCAATTGCCCTAGAAAGATTGCCACCGTCGAGAGATTTGCTAATCCTATGCGATATAACTGTAAGGACATCTGCTGTAGATCTAGCAGAACGGAAACCATATTGAGTGTCACTAAGAAGGTTATTTTTGTTGAGATGTTTGATTACTTCTGTATTTAACACAGATTCTAGCAACTTACTCATGACGCACAGGAGACTTATTGGCCTGTACTGAGAGGGGGATGAGCGATCACCTGAATTCTTAAATACAGGGCATACTGATGAGATTTTCCAGGGAGATGGGAAACTATTCTCCTTAAGACAACGTTTAAACAGTTTTGTAAGTATGGGCGCTAGTTCAGGTTGAAGTTTTTTGAGTACTATAATTGGAATACCATCAGGGCCAGTTGCTTTACTGGAATCAAGGTTTTTGATTAGCTTGGCAACATCATGTACAGATATACGTATATCACATAGCGTGTTTTCTGATACAGGAGGAAATATTGGGGGTTGGCGGTCTTGGTCGCAAAGGGTAGAATTAGCTGCAAAGTTCTTGACAAAGAGTTTGGCTTTGTCTGATGCTGACGAGATTACCTCAGGTCCATTGATAATAGTTGGGATGGAGCACACGCTTCTGTTCAGGATTCTGTTTGCTATTTGCCAAAACTGGTGGGAACCAAGCCGCTGCTCAGCTACTTTGGACTTAACAGATTGAGCATACAACTCTCTTGCGTTCCTTATTACTTTCTTACAATGGTTGCTGGCAGTCCTGAAAACGGCTTTAGTTTCCATACATCTATTACGTTTGAAGCAGTGGAAAAAGTGATTTCTGTGCGCAATGGCAGCAGCACATTCTGGAGAGAACCATGGCTGGCTGTTAGGTTTTTGCTGAAACTTTTTAGAGGGTATGAAATGGTCAATACCTACAATTAACCATTCAGTTAGGTCTAATACTATAGAGGACACATCCTTTTTAAACATGGAATGCAGAGGTAGATCAGATATAAATGTACGGAAGCTATCCCAGTCAGCCTTAGTGTATCGATATACTGTACGATGAAGTGGTACGTCTGGGGACTTATTACATTTCATTTTTATCTTAATTGATACAACAGAGTGGTCGGAAGATCCAAGAGGCGACAGAACAGAAACTGAACATAGTTCAGGGCAAGTTGTGAGAAAAAGGTCTAGTAGGCTCGCATACTGGCCGTCATTATCGGGCACACGGGTAGGTTCCTGAACAATCTGAGTGAGGTCATAGGCAATGGAGAAATCATGACAGAACCTCCCCTCATCATCGGTCTTGTTTGAGTGGGTCAACCATTCGACGTTGTGAACATTGAAGTCTCCACATACGTGAATGTTAGCTGAAGGATAAGTAGAAAGGACTTGGTCAATTTTCTCAGATATGCTTTGAAAGATAGTAACTCCGCTGTTGTGGGGGCGATAGAGAGTAAATATAAATGCAGTAGTGTGAGCTAAAGCAACCCGGAAGCACATATAGGGTAAGTTAGGATCTTCCCTGGAGATGTCCCTCCCACATGGAAAGCTATCTTTAATATAGGCACATATTCCATGCCCATGGCGATCTTGGGGGTCAGATTTAGAAGTTAAGTTAGAGTATCCTGTAATTGCAAACTCATCTAGGGAAATAGCCTGTCCAATGCCAGTTTCACTTAAAAATAAAAGGTCTGGTTTAGTCTCCTGTAATTGGGTTTCAACCTCTGGAAGGTTAGAACGTAGACCCCTGATGTTGGAGAAGGAGACATGGTAGTAGGGGTCTACGTTGGAAGTTGGAGAACCGGGTTTAATCGTGTATTTTTTCTTGAAACTTGTCATGATGAAATTTTGGAATTTGTGGACTAGGTCGACAGATTTACTTAGAGCAGGACAGAGAGGGGAAACTAAGAGAGAAAAAGAAACGAAGAATTTTTTTTTTTTTGTACCACATGATAAGGTAAAGCCGTAACAATTACCCACTAGTATGGCATCGAGAGGCCCCACCAGAAGCTACTGCATGGTCCAGATTCCATTCACCAAATGGCAATACAGCAGCCCCAGTACTTTGCACCTGCTGATAGGACAGCCTCCTTAGTGGTTAATCCAAGGTTCGGGTCCCTGACTATCAGGCGGATAACGTCAGCCCAGACAAAACGTTTACCTCCAGCACCCTTACTAGTGACATGGCTACAAGGATAGACATAGAAACAGAAAATTTCCACCAACTCTGCCAACTGTTCGCGCAAAAATACTGCCAACCTAGAAAACAGCTTTTTCTTCTCCCTTTGTCAGAAAAATCACTCATTTAAAAAATGAGGACTGAGGGACAAATAAGAAGAAGCGAGAGTAACAGGAGCTGCCGATAACGCATCCACAATGCGTTTTCTACTCTCCATTAAAAAAAAAAAAAAATAAATAAATAAAAAATAAAAAATAACTATTAAGTATTGTACTTAATAAAAGTCCAACGGACCTGTTTAAGGGAAAGTATGGTGATAGATTCCCCTCCCACGAACTAAAAATGAGTACAATAAGGTAATCTATTTTTGCAATCAACTCGGTAGATAAATAAACATTTATGGACGAGAGAAAAAAAAAAAAAAAAAAAAAAAAAGAAGCTAGCATTTAATACAACAGAAATACATAAATTAAATACTGAAATAAAATGTAGTTATTAATATTTGAATCTTAAAATAAAAAAGTGCGAATTAGTAGAGAAAAAATCACTTATCACAACAACGCATTCCGTCTCCAAACTAGTGAAGAATTTAACTTTTAATAGCGTTCAGAAGATTTTTTTTTTTTTTTTAAATTAACCGTTAAGAGAAAGCGTGATTTTATTCTGAACTTTAACTAATCACGTTTTAAACAACTTATGATATAAAACAAAATCGGATGGGGGGGGGTTCTTCCGAAGTTAGTTGGTGACGTTATAAGTAATTGCGAGATAAGATGGGAGCCAGAAATTAGGGGTGGGGGACTGAAAATGATAATATAATGGATTGATTATACAATATTTAAGATCAACTTGGTAGATAAACATTTATGGACGAGAAAAAAAAAAAAAAAAAAAAAAAGAAGCTAGCATTTAATACAACAGAAATACATAAATTAAATACTGAAATAAAATGTAGTTATTAATATTTGAATCTTAAAATAAAAAAGTGCGAATTAGTAGAGAAAAAATCACTTATCACAACAACGCATTCCGTCTCCAAACTAGTGAAGAATTTAACTTTTAATAGCGTTCAGAAGATTTTTTTTTTTTTTTTTAAATTAACCGTTAAGAGAAAGCGTGATTTTATTCTGAACTTTAACTAATCACGTTTTAAGCAACTTATGATATAAAACAAAATCGGATGGGGGGGGGGGGTTCTTCCGAAGTTAGTTGGTGACGTTATAAGTAATTGCGAGATAAGATGGGAGCCAGAAATTAGGGGTGGGGGACTGAAAATGATAATATAATGGATTGATTATACAATATTTAAGATCAACTTGGTAGATAAACATTTATGGACGAGAAAAAAAAAAAAAAAAAAAAAAAAAAAAAGAAGCTAGCATTTAATACAACAGAAATACATAAATTAAATACTGAAATAAAATGTAGTTATTAATATTTGAATCTTAAAATAAAAAGTGCGAATTAGTAGAGAAAAAAATCACTTATCACAACAACGCATTCCGTCTCCAAACTAGTGAAGAATTTAACTTTTAATAGCGTTCAGAAGATTTTTTTTTTTTTTTTAAATTAACCGTTAAGAGAAAGCGTGATTTTATTCTGAACTTTAACTAATCACGTTTTAAGCAACTTATGATATAAAACAAAATCGGATGGGGGGGGGTTCTTCCGAAGTTAGTTGGTGACGTTATAAGTAATTGCGAGATAAGATGGGAGCCAGAAATTAGGGGTGGGGGACTGAAAATGATAATATAATGGATTGATTATACAATATTTAAGATCAACTTGGTAGATAAACATTTATGGACGAGAAAAAAAAAAAAAAAAAAAAAAAGAAGCTAGCATTTAATACAACAGAAGTACTCAAGCGGTAGATTTAAGACCCAGGTTGGGTTGTATATCTAATAGTTACAAGTACAACAAAAATGAGTTGCTCTCAACTACCTGTCAACAAACTGAAAAGGTAAACTTTCCTCTTTCTGGGATTTTCCAATACTACAATCACTTTAATCTTGATAACATTTATTTTTTTTTTACTTTCCATCGCATTTCTCCAAGTCTTAAACTTAGAAAGTAAACCTTCCCTTGTTTCACAAACACTGAATTATCACCATAAAATATCTCTTCTGGACAACATGTATGATTCTCCCTTTAACAATGCTTTTAAAATCAAAATGAAAAACAATAAAATCAGTACAGATGTACTGTTAATACTCAACTTTATTTCTATACATTTTTGGAACAACCTTTAGGAACTATTCATTTTCCCTTAATCTACATAAAACCCACGGGACATTTATTGCCACTTAGTCAAATGCTTGGTTAAATCTGGGAAAGCAAAATACAAGTTCTTACCAAGATACTTTTTTTTTTTTTGCATTTGCCTCAATATAAATATAGCAGTAGGTAATGTAAGGAATAAAATTACTTTGGAAATATTTTCACTTGTATACAAATATTTTTAAGAAGTCCAAACAAATTTAGGAGCAAGACACCAACAAAAACATTTGTACTGCAGTGTTTTTGGTATTAAAACAGAAACTTTATATATTGAGTTAATCATGCCTCACATCTGTTGCACGAAAACAGACAAAAGGAAATTTGGAGTTTGAAAATATTTTCAGTGAGTTGAATTTTTTAAAGACTTGAATAAAACTATCAAAATTTTAAATATACATTCAATACTAGCAACTTTTAAAAAAGAATTTAAATTAAATGTGCTGAATTTTTTTTTTTTTCTAAGCAATTATTTGTAACTGATGACATTCATATTTTGAATTTGAAAATTTTGCTTCAAATTCCTGAAGAAAACATTTTACATGTATAATCCTAAAACTGAATCAGTTATGCTGCTATGGTCATCTGGATAAACCATGGATGTCTTAAATCACAGGAAGGTTGGTCGGCCAATTTGTTAACATATCAAAAATGTCTGACCCCTGAGCAAGGAAAAAGTGACATTAAATAGAGAAAGGGGAGAATTCAAAAAGTTATAAGAAAATAGACAAATTCTTGTAATGAGTATAAATAAACTTCAAAATAAAACTTGCAATTATTTCAATTATAATTTTTGTTTTGCTTTTAACATTGTTTTACAGATTACAAGAATGGCGCTCAATGAAGTCTTCTGAGATTTCAAGTCCATTAGAAGCAAATGTTAGAGATAAAGCTCTATCTCTTCCAGAGTTTCCTCATATTGAGGTAAATTTTCTTTATTTTTCTTGTAAACAGATTTAAACATATATTCTGGTGCTACCAGATCAGGCTGTCTACTGGCTTCCTGAGACGAAATGCACCTACATTGAATTTCTGTTTTTGTTTTCTATTCTCTTTTGTAAAACTTAAATATGTTCTATAAAAACAAAAACAACAGCCCCCTTCCCCTCCCTCCCTCCCTCCCTCCCCCTTCCTTACTGGCTTTCTAAATTAAAACAGTCCAGCCAATAATACTACAAACCTTTTTCCTTTGCAAAACTCCATTATTTTCTGCAAGGCCAAAAATGAAAACAACAATCCACCAAGAACACCAAACCAAGCTTTATGATTAAGAAAGGAAATTATAAAAACAACCAAACTAAAATCCAAGAATGTTTATTTGAAGAAATAAACCAGATTTCACTTGACCCTGTCGGCGGGGCATCAGAATATGCCGACTGCCCCCCTGTAGAGAGTAGAAGTCCCTCAATGGGGCTACCTGTTGGCCATAGGTAGCAACCCGTAATGTCTTGGGACGGGATCCTGGTGGTTGAGGAGTCCATGACTAGGGGGGAAAAAAAGTTGTGGCCCTGCAACACACCACTTCGGCCTTTACCTCGACTAGATGGGAGGTCGGAGAGGCCCGATCCACTCAATCGGCTTGTCATGCCAATCCCTAACGCTTACACTGGCAAATGTTGATTACAACTTCAAATTAAAAAAAAAATCGTCTAAAGATAATACAATATCTTACTCTTACTGCAAACAAGAAGGCGGTGGCAAGGGTCAATCAATTGCTGAGATAAAACCACACAACTGTTCCCTACCCGATGTTTCTCTTAAACTGGGAAAATGAAACTAAAGGAGTAATCCGGAAGCAATGGCACAAACTCAACCGATTGAGTATATCTTTTTTGTATCCTTGGGATGAAAGGGCAAATGGGTTTCCCCCCTAACATCTCCCACATTTGGGCTCCAAGGAGGGTGAGGAGCAAGAAAGATGAAAAACCAATCAACTATACATGGATCTGATAATTAAAAAACCCAGAAAAACCAAAAGAACTCACTCTGATGTTTCAGATGTCATCAGCTCAGACAGTGAGCAAGAATGCCATCTTGAACATATTGATATGTGCAGTCAATCACACACACACACTCACTGGCGCGCAAATAAACGAACCGTTATTCATTTTGGTTTTCCCTGCATATTTTGCAAAAATATAAGTTCGTCCAGCAACGACACAAATTCAAATATGCCCACACACTTTTCTCAAACAACAAAAGTAAAAATAACATGTTTGGCGGACGTAGGTGAAAGCACCATCACGTGACACAACCAGCCAATGAGAAAATTAAGAAAATAATATTTTCAACGAATTTCCAAACGCCAAAATATCAACAGAAACTAATGCTTTCTGCAGCCGGTCTGAGCATTTTGTGCCCAAATGAGTCAGTCGACCTTTTGAGCGGCATAGCATAGATATCAACATCGTTGGACGTTAAATACGCATACGCCTGACAAGTAATTCCTCCACATGGAGACGGACTTGCTACCCTCATGGACTTTTTACCTTTTTCTATCTCTCCACTAAGTAAGCGAGGGACTTTTATATTGATTAATTCTTCCTTAAAAAGAACTGTTTTCTTCATTACAGAACAAAAACATTTAATTACTTCAGTCGTTGTTCACAAAGAAAACAACCCTTTCTGTTCTGTTCATTTATTTACCTATGTGTTATTTATTTACGTTTGTGTAATTTATTTACCTATGTGTGATCACCTTATTGTTTTGTTATAAAATGAATGCGGTGCATTTAAATCAGAAGGAGGTGTCGTTTGCTTCATTTTATTTTGGGGTGAGGAAATTTAATCTCACTTAAATTTCTGACCCCCACTACAGATAAAGAAAACTTCCCATTATTGAAAAAAATTCGAAGAAAAAAAGGGTCAGCGATCTGTCCCTATTTTTAATTAAAAAAGTATTAACTCAAAACAGCAATCCTAAAACAGTTAAAAAAAATGAAAAATGGCACACGGAAAATGAATGCCCCAATGAAACAAAATGCCCAAATTGCCTGGAAAACCATCCAGCATACTCCAAAACATGCAAAATCTTCAAAAAGGAAAAAGAAATTGTGGAAGTAAAATACAAAGAAAATATATCCTTCCCTGTGAAGCAAGGAAAATGGAAGATTCCTACTAAAAAGTAAACACTTATGCAAACATCACAAAAAATTCAAGCCAAACTAACCAAACAAACTACCAAGAGTTACTCAATAAACTAGTTTATGAGCTCAAAAATCTAATTGAAAATTTAAAAATAAACGCAACTGAAACTAACATGAAACATATACAGTATCCTTGAAAAGTCAATTAAGTGACCAAAATCAAAAACAAGCTCCAAAGAGCAAAATAGAATCCGATCAACAAAAACTACAAATAAACCAACGTGAAAGATCCAAGTCACGAACAAGGACAAAAGCAGACATTAAACACACAATATCAAGAAAGATGGAAGCAGAACAGGGAAACACAAAACCCTCTTCCAAAAACCAAAATAAACAAAAAACAGAAACTGTATTAATTGAAAGCGAAAATAAATTTGAACTAATCGAGATCAGGAGCCGAGAAGGACACATAAGACAGAGCAAATCAAAAAGCCCCAAACCAAAACAAAAAAAAAAACCTCAACAAGATTTCTCAGCTGAAACACAGACACTAACAAGAGACACACCCTCTACATCCAAAGAGATGGATATAGATGAGAACTAAAAAAAGATAACTAAACCCAAAACCCCCAAATAACAAACTAAAATACAAAACATGACACACAGAATCATATTGGATAGAAATAAGACAAATAATATAACCCAGTGGAATCGTCATGGTTTAAAGGTAAAACCTAAATGAGCTCACTATTCTACTTAATAAACTACTCCCAGTAGTAGTCTGTCTTCAAGAAACCTTTATGAAATCGGATGACAATATAAAAATTAAAAACTACAATCAGTATAACTATATACACAATACTGGACTCAATGCCTCTGGAGGTACATCAATCCTTATTAGAAATGAGATACAACTTAATACTAAACTACAGGCTACTGCAATAAAAGCAACACTCCACAAAACCATCAACATTTGCTCACTATACACATACCCCCCCCCCCTCCAATGAAAGCATCACAGAAACAGATCTGAGCAAACTAATACAGCAACTTCCAAAGCCATACATCATTATGGGAGATTTAAACAGCCATAATGAAATATGGGAAAGTGAAAAAACAAGCAAAAGGGGAAAAAACTATCGAAAATATAATAACGAAAACCTATATCCATTTAATGATAAAACACACACTTATTTACACCCAGGAACTGGTACATTCACATCAATTGATTTAACATTATGTAATCCAACACTTGCCTTGGATTACAAATGGAATATACTAGAAGTGACCACTTTCCCATTACACTTGAAAATAATGATCCAATGCCAGAAAACAAAATACCCCAATGGAACTTACAGGAGGCTGATTGGGAAAAATTCCAAAATTTATGTCGGACTAAATTAACATCGGATAATAATCCAAGCCAAAATAATATCGCATATTTTACCAATACACTGTATAATATTGCGGAGGAATGCATTCCAGAAAGCTCTACCTCCCCAAAACATAATAAACCCTGGTTTGACGAAAAATGCAAAGTAGCCATCAGAACTCGTCGAGCTATGCTAAGGAAATTCAAAAAAGAACCAACTAAAGAAAATCTCGATAAATATAAAAACAGTAGAGCTAAAGCTCACAAAACCATTAAGGAATCGAAGCAAACATCATGGAGAAACTATGCATCAAAAATAAATACAAAAAGTAAAAAGGTCTGGGACATGATCCGAAAAATCTCAGGAAAAAGTAACATCAACCCTACTAAACACCTGACCTATAATAACCAAAAAATTACTAGCAAGAAAGAAATGGTAGATTGTCTTGCTGAAACTTTTGCAAAAAAACTCCTCCTCCAAAAACTCTAACAAAAAGTTTCAAATTATTAAAGAAAAAGCAGAAAAGGAAAAACTCCAGTTTCAGACAAATAATACAGAAAAATACAACCAGCCATTCTCTAAAAATGAATTGAAAGTATCCCTAAGCAAAGCTCATGACTCAGCTGTTGGCCCTGATCAAATCCACTATCAATTCAGAAAACAACTTCCTGATACGTCTACAGATTACCTACTACAAATATTCAATGATATTTGGGAAAGTGGCAACGTCTCTGAAATATGGAGGCAGGCCATAGTAATCCCTATACCTAAATCATCAAAGGACTCTACAAATCCCATGAATTACCGACCTATAGCACTCACTAGCTGTATTTCCAAAATAATGGAAAGAATGATTAACAGCAGATTAATATGGTACTTTGAGACAAATAATCTGATTACAGATTATCAGTCAGGATTTAGGAATGAAAGAAGGCTCATGGACCACCTGATCCGGCTAGAAACCTTCATTAGAGAAGCCTTTATCAAGAAAGAACATCTTACAGCAGTCTTTTTCGATATTGAAAAAGCATATGACTCAGCATGGAGGTTAATGGCATTATAAAAGATCTACAAGAGCTAAGATTAAAAGGCAGAATGCCCATTTTTATCACAAATTTTATAAATGATAGACAATTTACTGTACGATTAGGTGATACTATATCCATCAGTAAAAAACAAGAAACGGGTGTACCACAAGGAAGCATCCTTTTTTTTTTATTATTACATTTTCACCCCAAACAAGGCACATTGTCACTTTGGTGTAGGGGGCTACTATCAGGGGCAGCAACTACTGGGGCACTATGTAGGGAATTGGGCAGCAAGATGTCGGTTCATGTTACACTTGAACTTCTGCATGTCAGTACAGTTGGGGAAGCAGGGACTTGGAATGGAATTCCAGAGTCTAGCGGTTCTGGGGAAGAAACTACTGGAGTAAAAGGCTCTCTTGCATCTAGGGATCTCTACTGTGAAGGGGTGGGATTTAGCTGCTTGTCGGGTT
Organism: Euprymna scolopes; assembly: GCF_053919585.1. Classification (NCBI taxonomy): domain Eukaryota; kingdom Metazoa; phylum Mollusca; class Cephalopoda; order Sepiida; family Sepiolidae; genus Euprymna; species Euprymna scolopes. Next base: position 80,411,127 of record NC_136486.1, read on the forward strand.
TGTCGGGGGTATTTACGTCGTGGGGGCACAAGTGTCTGCAATTCGTCAGAGCATTCACCATTAAAATACTTGTAGAACAGCAGAGGGATGCAACGTTTTGTCGATGGGACAGAGACTGAAGCTTAGATGACAGTTCAGGACCTATCAGATTGGCGACTCTCTTTTGAACCTTGTCTAGGAGTGATAGACTAGCAGCAGATGCACCAGCCCAAATGTGACAACAATACTCCATACATGGGCGAATGGTGGCCTTATAGAGGTACAGGATACTTTCAGGTGTCAGTAGTTTTCTAGCACAGTAGAGAGAACCTACCTTCTTCGCAGCGGCCCTGGGAATGTTTTCAATGTAATTGTTCCAACTCATGTTTCCTGTGAACATTAGACCAAGCAGTTTGAAAGATGTACTCTCAGATAGGGAGTCACTGGCCATTGCTATTGGTGGCAGAGAAGGTTTCCTGTAATTATTGAAGGAAATCAGTTTAGTCTTGGCAGCATTGAATGTGACCATCCATTTTTGTCCCCATTCTACTACAGATCGGAGGTTATCCTCTAGTGTTTTTGCCATTTTTTAGTTATGTGTTCATTTGTTTTCCTGTCATGCCTGTTATAGAGTGTGGTGTCATCAGCATATATACCCATCTCAGAGACAGTTTTGTCGGGGAGGTCATTAATAAATATTAGGAACAATAGAGGTCCAAGGATAGACCCCTGAGGCACTCTCGCATTTATATTATATTGTTTAGATGTACGACCGTCAAGGACAACCTGGATTTTTCTCTTCTCTAAGAAGGATTTAATTATGTTAAGTATTCTACCAGTGATACCATATGATTTAATTTTCCTGAGGAGACCCTCATGCCATACTCTGTCAAAAGCCTTAGATATATCTAGAGCTACCGCTCGTCCCTCCCCCACTTTGTCCAGTGAATGGTATATATGTTCAGAGATTACAGTGAGGATGTCTGCGGTGGAACGGGCTTGTCTAAATCCATATTGTTTGTCAGTCAGAACTTTAGCATGTAAGGTGATGGACTAGAGCATGGTTAATTATGGTCTCAAATATTTTGGCGAAAAGTGGGAGGAGGCTAATGGGGCGATAATTTGATGGATCAGTTCTTTCGCCAGAATTCTGATACCACAGAAGTAGTTTTCCAACAGCCCTGAAAGCATGATCCATTAAGGCATTTGTTGTAGAGTTTGGAGAGAACTGGAGCTACTTTGACTGAGCACTTTTTTAATAGCACAGCTGGGATGAGATCAGGTCCACATGCTTTTGAGGTGTCAAGGTTTTTTATGATAGCATGCACCTGAGCAGGGGTGATTTTTAGATCGTCTAGCATGGCGTCTGTTCGCAAAGGAAAGTCAGGTAGGGGGTGGTTGGAAGGGTCCAGTGTGGAATTGGAGGCAAACCGGCTGGCAAGCATATTAGCCTTGTCGGTTGCTGAGCAAACAACCTTGTGATTGTTGGTTAGTGGGGGAATTATTGATTGCCCATTATTTACTACACTGTTGTAGATTTTCCAGAAGTCACCAGTTTCTAATTTTTGTGCTTCGATGCGTTTTTTAGTGGTTTCAATAAATTCTCTCTTAGCTGTCACTATTTCCTTAACGTTACTTCTAGCTTCTATATACTTCTGTCTGTTTGAACTGGACTTATGTCGGTTAAATCTGCGGTATGCATGCTGCCTTTGAGCAATGGCAGTTGCGCAAGTAGAAGTAAACCATTGGAGAGAGTGGGGCTTGCTATAAATTTCCGCATGGGAACATGTGCTTCAATTGCTGTTTTGAACCATTCAGTGGTCTCATTTGCGCACTGTTCAGCAGGAAGAGAAAAAATATTTCCCCATGGGGCATCTCTGATAAGATCTCTGATGGCTTTCCAGTCAGCCTTTTTATAATATCTCGTTGTTTTGAGCACTGGCTCTTCAGTTTTGGGTCTAGAGTTTAGGGCAATTTCGACCATTATCACTGCATGATCAGCGTTCCCGAGTGGGCTGTCCGCATTTGTTACACACTCCTTGGGAACTGTGGTCAGAAACAGATCTAGAAGTGATGCGTGTTGTTCTTGCTGGTCAGGGAAACGGGTTGGAAACGTAACCATTTGTGATAGGGAGTGAGATATAGTGAAGCTATGTGTTGTGCTGCCCGATGCATCTGTGTGAGTAGAGAATCCAAGCCAGTTTTTGTGGTGAACATTAAAGTCACCAAATACATGTACTTGTGCGCTAGTGTCGAGGGAGAGTGCTGTGTCTATGCTGTCAGAGACTTTGTTTATTATGTTGCAGTCCGGGGTTGAGGGAGAGCGGTAGAGAAAATAAAAGTAGCTAATGTTAGGTTGTATGTTTAGTCTAAAGCACATAAAGGCTTGATCGACCGTTTCTAGGTTTGTTTCTCTAGTCAGGGGGAGGGTGTTATGAATGTAGACTCCAAGTCAGTGCATATGTCTGTCAGAGTCCTTATGGCAGAGTGGGAGATAGCCAGGCATGTTAAAGTAGTTAGAGGGGATGGAGGAGTGTAGGTTAATCTCGCTTAGTGCTAAGATATCCGGGGTATTTGTTAGGAGAAATGCTTTAGCTGAATTAGTTCTAAGGCCACAGATGTTAGTGAATGCAAGCCTCAAGGGAGGAGGCAAGTTGGATTTGTTTGTCCCTAGGCCTGATTTAAGCTTATTTTTTGATTGTACTGTTATCATGTTTTTAAAGAGTTTGTTAGGTAAGGGGGAGCTGAACAAGAGGTTATGCAGGGTATAAGACATGCAACACAAGTAGACCATTAGCTGACCTTTCTTCAACTAGGACTGTGGCCTCAGGAAAGGCCATCAGAGATGAGTGTAGAGTCCCTTTCCATGCACGACATGGCACTACAAACATCCCGATATTATACAACTGTTGATGGAGCAGCCGCTCTCTAAGCGCTACAAAACAGCAGCCAGGAACTGTAAATCCGGTACTCAACCCATCAGAATAAGGGCACCCTAATCTAATTGCACAGGCATGTGTGGTACTCAAGCACTCCCAAGTGCCCAGTTTTGAGAAGTGGGATGTGTCGGGAGTGGGGAAACGGCATTCATTGCCCTAGACAAGAAACAAGATCTACCACTAAGTGTTTTGTCGATTCACTGTGATAGTGTTTCTGCGCCTGACTAATAGGCAAAGAAGGAGTATGGAAGCCGGGCGATAGACAGAGCCTATCTACTCCTTAAGCAATTTAGGTTTGCAGACCGGTAATTTGTTTGAGTCACCAGCTGTAGGAAGGTTGTCATCCAAGACTGGAGAGGCCTTCCTCCCCTTTGGTTTAGTTTCAGAGTTTTCCTTCTCCTAGACGGGTGATCTGGGAAGATCTACTGGGTCCTAATCCAGGTATTTCTGCGACCCCGCGTGGTTAGTTAATGTTACAGGGTTAGTTTGTAGAGGTTATATATCTAATGAATAGTTACACTCCTCAAAGTGATTTAGGGACATGCAGTGGAAGCAGTTATGTGAGCAGGCTTGTTAGAAAAGCGTTAGTGCAGATTAAGACTTTTACCTTAGATTTTTCCATTTAACTTTATGTTAGTTTAGGTACAGGATAACGTTAGTGTGAGTAGGTATTAGGATTTGAGCTAAGAATTTTGCCCAGTCACTGTATATTTAGATTTAGGGGGGTTAAGATGTGGGTGCAGTACAGTAAGGGTATAACTGGAGGTACATTTTAAGTCATGGCGTATTCCGTATGTATAATTAAGTAAAATAGATATTTGGGCAAGTTTTCAGGCGATGCAAATAGATAGAAGTTGTGTTAGTGTTTCTACTATTGAAGGAAGATAATTTCAGTTTTCATTTAAGAGTCATCAAGCGTTTTGCATAACAGGGAGTATCGGATTTGGTTTAGTATTGTTCGTTGCAATACTATCTAGGGAGAGGCAATTTTATGTAATGAAGATCGCTTTGCATCCGAGTGCATACGTTGGCTGGTAAGTACCAAACTGGATAGGAATGAACTCTAATGCATGTCAGAGGTAGAAATGTATAGATGTTTAGTGATGACTGTTAGGCGGTTAGCATGTGAAAAGTTAGGAGCTGGAGGCTAAGGATTCCACGTGTGTAATGTAGGGTTTTAGTGGCAGCTAGAGGGGGGGGAGCAGATTGTTAGCTTTCAAGGGTCGGGGTTATTAACTTACAGAATACAGTGAAGTTTCATTAGAATTTAGAGTTTCAAGTATTGTTTTAGCTTGGGAGAAAGGAATAAAATTTTCCTTTTCCCCTATTTTGCATGCAGGTTAGACATAGGCAGTCATCTTGGAGGTAAAGAGAAACAATTATTTCGTCATGATTCGGAATTCATATTTATAGGCAGGTTGGGGATAAAACATTGTATCTATTCAGAAAAAAGTTCTAGTGACGCAGCTAAGATCACTGTAGATTTCAGTTACAATTATAGTAACAGTTAATTACAAGCTATATCCAGAGGGTTGGTAGAGATACCAGCGAGGCCTCTTTATTAATACGAGCGAGCATATGGCAATGGTAGATATTAAGTATATTACTTAAATAAAGTTCTTCTCACTTCTACAGTAGCAAAAATAAATTCACGTCTGTGCTAATTTCGTAAAATTTATCCTGCCTAAGGTATTTTATCTCTAGCCTTAGTACAGAGCGTGGAATTTATCATTTAAGCTAAGAGAGTTGGTGTTTTGCTGGGGTCGGGGGGGGGGGGGATTTAAAACTGAGCAAAGAAAACAAAAGACAAATGCATATATAAATGATTAAAATACACATAATTACAAATTACAAAATGGAATAAGAAATTTAAAAGGGAAGAAATAACAAAGTTAGTATTTTTTAGGACTAGGATGATTTAGGATAATACTTAACTTGTCCCGCACACCACAGCGCTTCCAGTAACACGGCTAACCATATTTGGAGGAGGGGTGGAGAGTTTTCTTTGACCGGATATTATATGTGTTTGTAACTAATTATATCTTCCGAATTCAATGCACATGTGTGGATGTGTTCATTTATGTTGTAGTTTTCTTTCAATAGTGTGAGTGTATTTAGATCTGTAGCTGATTGAGCAGTCATCTACATATAAGGAGCTATGTATATCAGGAGAGAGTTCTTTTATAATGTTATTGATTTTTATGTTAAAGATAGTTGTTGATAATATGCTGCCTTGGGGCACTCCTTCTTCTTGATTTTGTGGGTCTGATAAAGTTGAGTCTATGCGAACTTGGAAAGATCTGTCTTTTAGGAAGTTTTTTATGAATTCAGATAATCTGCCTCTTAGTCCGATGTTGTGGAGATCTTTTATGATACCGTGTTTCCATGCTTTCTCAAGATCGAAAAAAACAGATGTTACGTGTTCCTTATTGATAAAAGCTTCTCTGATATAATTTTCGAGGTTAGTGATGTGGTCTATACATCCTCAATTTTTTTGGTATCCACACTGGATTTCAGAAATTATTTTGTTGTCATCTAGATACCATATAAGGCGGTAGTTAATCATTCTTTCGAACGTTTTGCATAGGCAGCTTGTGAGATCTATTGGTCTGTAGTTTTCTGGGTTTGATGTATCTTTTCCCAGTTTGGGTATTGGTATTATTGTTGCATTTTTCCACGAAGTTGGGAAATCTTTTGTTTCCCATATTTTATTATAAATTTTGAGGAGGAGTTTTAATGATTCTGGTGGAATTTCTTTAAGGAAGCTGTAGTGCACTTCATCTGGTTCTACAGCTGAGTTATGGGATTTTTCTATGGCGGTTTCTAGTTCATTGAGGGAGAAGATTTCATTATAAGGCTCTTGGTTTTTGGAGTTAAAGTTTATTTTGTACTTTTCTTCATGTTTCTTAAGTATTTGGAATTGTCTATTGTAGTGTTTTGATGATGAGTTTCCGGCAAAGGTTTTAGCTAGTGTGTTAGCAATATCTTTTTTATCAGTTATTTTCTGTTTATTTGTGAGAAGGTGTTTGATTGGATTCGGATTATATTTTCCAGTTATTTTCCTAATCATTTCCCAGACGGTTTTGGGTTTAGTGGTGATGTTGATTTTGTTGACAAATTGTTGCCAGCAGGATCTTTTGCATTCTTAATTGTTTTTTGAGTTTTAGCTCTTTGGTGTTTGTATTCTATTAAGTTGTTCATTGTGGGTTGTTTTTTTTAAATTTTCTTAAGGCTGCCTTTCTCCGTCTAATGGCCGTTTTACATTCTGGATTGAACCATGGTTTGTTTTTTTTTCCAGGAGGAGAATTTTTGGGTATGCACTTTTTAGCTATAGTTATGAGTACTTCCGTGAATTCTTCTATTGTTTGGATTTGATGTTCTGTTAGTTTTAGTGAACAAAGTTCTTTAAATTCGGCCCAGTTGGCTTTGTTTGTCTTCTACTTGGGTATGTGGTTTTGGATGGAGTTACTGTAATTGATTATAATAGGGAAGTGATCACTTCCACAGGGTTCTTCGTAAGTGCTCCATGTATAATCCAAGAAGCTTGATGGATCACACATAGTAAGATCAATGGCACTAGTTGATCTGTTTGTTGGATTTAAGTATGTGGGATTTTTTTGATTGAGAAGGCACAAGTTATTTTTGTTAATTAATTATTCAATTTTGTTTCCTTTTGAGTTTGTGACTTCGCATCCCCATAACATACTGTGGCAGTTAAAGTCTCCTAGAAGAATGAATGGTGAAGGTAGTTGGTTTATTAAATTTTCTAGTTCATTTTGATTTATTGGTTCATGAGGAGGGAGGTATATTGAGCAGATTGTGATTGTTTTGTGTAATGTGACTTGAGTTGTAATTGTTTGGAGATTTGTTTTGACAGAGAAATTGCTTTCAGGTATGTTATTCCTTACAAGAATTGAGGTGCCTCCATTAGCACGAAGGCCTGTGTTATGGAAATAGTTGTATTGTTCATAGTTTGGTGTTTTGAAATAGTTATTGTTTTGTAGGAAGGTTTCTTGTAAGCAAACAATGGCTGGGTTGAAGAGTGAGATAAGTATAAGAAGTTCATTATAGTTAGATCTTATTCCACGAAAATTCCATTGGATAATTTGTTGTTTTATTTCTATCCATGAGGCTGTTTAATTTTCCTCTATTTCCATCTCTTTAGAAGTAGAGGGTTTATCTTTTGTCGGAGTTTGTCACACTTTTTAGCATTAAAATAAATAACATCGTCAAAATTATGAATGTAGGAACAGAATGTGTCCTCTATGTGGATGATTTCCTGATCTGCTGTAGATCAAAATATATTCCAAGAATAGAACGTCATTTACAACTGTGTCTAAACAAAATAAATGAATCGACAACAAAAAATGGATTTAAATTTTCAAAAGCAAAAACAAAAGCCATTCATTTCTGCCAAATCCGGAAAATGCACCATGACCCAATATTGAAACTGGACAATGAAATTATACCTTTAGTTGATCAATATAAATATTTGGGCATCATATCTGATAAAAAGCTAACTTTCATTCCTCATATTATACACCTAAAACAAAATGCAACAAAGCCATCCAACTCTTAAAGGTAGTAGCTCACACAGACTGGGGTTCAAACAAAGACTCAATAATTAAATTATACAGATTCCTTGTCAGATCCAAGTTGGATTATGGATGCTATATCTATGGATCCGCAAGAAAGTCCTACATAAAATAATTAGACACAATACATCACCAAGGACTAAGATTGGCTCTAGGAGCTTTCCCCACCTCCTTAGTGGAAAGCTTATATGTAGAAACAGATGAACCTTCATTGTCACTTAAAAGAGAAAAACTAGGACTACAATATTATACAAAATTGACTTCATGTCCAACTAATATCCAACTGCCTATAAATGTGTCTTCCACCCTCAGAAAAGAAAATGCTATAAAATCATTTAGCCTATGTATGGAAGAACCCATAAATAAAGCCCAGATAGACATTGCAATAAATACACAAATCTGTAAAACTTAACTATCCCTCCTGGTTGACAAAACAACCACAAAAAATATCAGACCTAATTAAGTATCCTAAAACAAAAACCAATCCAATCATATATCAAGAAAAATTCCAAATAATTAAAGATAAATATTCCAAACACTCAGCAATTTATACAGACGGTTCAAAAGATGGAGACAACGTTGGATGTGCAGCCATACACAATAAAACAATCCTAATCAAAAGATTACCAGACAAAGCAGCCATCTACAGTACTGAAGTATCAGTATATGGCACTCGATCTTATAGAATCTTCTAAAGATGAACAATTCATTATCTGCTCAGATGCCAAATCAGTACTCAAAACACTGGAAAACAGGAAACCAACGAACCCAATAATCGCCAAGACCCTAAATAGATTTGATGATATTCCTAATGATAAAAACATCCTTTTTTTGTTGGATACGCAGTCATATCAACATCAAGGGTAACGATAGAGCTGACAAAGCAGCACTAAATTTGACCATAACCAAAGATAAGATCCCTCATACTGATCTAAAACAAACCATTAACAAATATATTAGAAACACATGGCAAGAGTCGTGGAACTCCTGCACTAGAAACAAGCTATACTAAATCAAGGAAACCATAGGAAAACAGAAACCAAACAAAAGAATGACCAGAAAGAAGGAAGTTATAATAACAAGATTCCGAATAGGCCATACCTCTATAACACACTCCTACCTACTCAAAAAAGGAGAAGCCCCACTCTGCATACCCTGCCAGGAACCATACACTGTCAATCATATTAACAAGATGCGAAGATTTGAAAACAAACCGACTGAATCTATATAATGAAAAAACTGTAAAGGACATATTCATCATGTAGACCCAACTACCCTTCTCAAATATTTGAAGATAACAGGGTTACTCAACAAAATTAAAAAAAAAAAAAAAGAAAAAAAAAAACAATACCTTATCTACTTATATAAATATAGACACTGAACACCAGATACGTACATAATACTTATAACTAATGATGTATATGAAAAAAAGACTCTGATTGATATGCTGTTAAACCAATCGATAAATCAACATAAACATATTATTTAATTGGATGAGTCTTATTAAGATGAGTCTTATTTAATCATTTATTCATCTTTTAGTTCTTGGTTCACAACGTTTTGGCCAACTATTCCTCTGGCCTTCGTCAGGTGGTTACTACAACGGGATAGCAACTCCGAATCTCCTAACTGTATCCTCAGCAATTACTGCCTTCCATAGTTGTTGTCGTCGTCTCACCACGTTTTGGCCAACTAAACCTCTGGATGGCTTTGGGTAGGATTGAAGCCTCTATCTTCAGACAATGCTCACCTGGAACCATAGAGATTCAACGTATCTATCCACTGCTTCACAAGCCCTGAAAGGCGATTAAAACATGATAAGACGACAACTATGGAAGGCTGAGGATGTAGTTAGGCGATTCGGAGTTCCTACCCCATCACGGTAATCACTTGACAAAGGCCAGAGGAATAGTTGGCCAAAACATTGTGAAACAATAACTAAAAGATAAAGATAATAGTCCACAATAAATGATTAGATTGAAACATTAGTGACTCAAGTATTATAATTTTATTTAGTTTAAAGAAAAGTAAGCATGCGATAAAAATAAGAGTATTCATAAGTAAAAAACATTGCAATGAAACTTTTTTTGAAAACTTTTTTTCAAGATAAAATTATTTGTTTTAAAACTTTATATTCAATTTTAGTTTTTTTCCCCATTTATTTATAAATATGAATTCTGTAAGCAATTAAATACAGGAGTTTATAAGGAACATTCACATTGCACTTTCTATGATTGCTCTATGATCTCCATGTGCTGTTCATTAAAAAAGAAAAAAAAGTATAAATGTACACAAAAAAGTCACAACAACCATATTGAAATACATGAAAACAATGCACTGGAAGAAGGTAGAAGGGTGCATCGATCGAAATGTGGTAAATGTAGAAATATCAATATTGATTAGAGGAAGAGGCCATGAGTCTGATGAAAAATGTCAATAATGATTAGTAATTAGTAAACGATTAATAATAGACATTTTATCAAGTCAGATAAATTATATTAGCATATACTCTTTATTTAAAACTATATTTTAGTGTTACAACATGTTTCGGTTTTTATTTTCTCATAAATGATTTAAATTATAACGTTTGGCATTTTGTAAATTTTGAAAATGGTAAGCATTAATTTTTCAGATTATTAAAGAATTTCTTGTTCCAAAAGATAAATTACCAAAAAAGGATTTGGCATGGAAAAGACCAAGCATTAAGAAATTTCAGGTTGGTAAAATTAAATAGAATTTTACTTTTTTATGTCACTTTAAACATTCTTTAAATATTATTTAATTAAAAAAGCTTACATAAATTACAAAGAAAAAAATGTAGTCAAATGTGTGATTGTAAAAATTGATGCTGTTGTGAACTGAGAAATTTGCATGTTTCAATCTTACTGTGGTAGATCTCATCTGTTCACTTACAATACTAGTAAAATTTACACCCTAAAAAATCCCCTTCCCTTTTTTTAGAGAATATCCATGAACTCTCAAGAGAGATAATCTCAAATAACCTTTTTAGGGTTGCGCCCCTTAACTGTCTTGTTTTGACTTTAAATTTAATCAATAGATCTCCCTCTTTTTTTCTCTCCTTTCAATTTTCTTTCCTGTTTTATTTCATACTAGCCTGGGTGCCCGGTGTTGCCCGGGTGTTTGGAGGTGTGTGTTGAGCAAAAAAAAAAAGTGATGGTAGACAGGCAGGCTCGAACCCGTACCGCGAAGGAGGAAAAGAATATGAAAAAAAGAGAATAGTGAAATCAATGATTTGGTAATTAACTTAAGAATCATAGGAGTTGGTGCAGAAATGAAAGTTGCTTTTAAACCTGGCCGAGACCCAGTTAAGCTTTTCGCTTTCTGCCGTGATATTTATTTGCTTCCCCATGAAAGAAAATTAGACACAAGGTCATTTATAATGTGGGGGAAAACTAGCTCCCCCAAAAAAGGGGGCACTCGAAATAAATAATAATTGTCGCAGTATAAAGAGTTTCCCCTACATTGACTAATAACCAATTAACTAAAGTGAAGCATCAATCCCGGCCCGAAAGCCAGGAAATGCTTTGCCGCTTTTACAGTTTCACTTTATACAAAAAAGCCAAACAAACACCCAAGATGACACCACGGTGGGAATTTTGTTTAACTCTATCAAAATAAAGGAAAGAAAGGATGTCCGTTTGCGAATGTGAGATATTACGATCTGGAAAGTATACAAAAACGTCTTATGGAATCTAACCGATGCGAGAAGCTCGATGCAAAAATCCTTTGGTGGATATACACAAACGCTCGCGCCCATTTTGCCCATTTTATATATTAGACTAGCAAGGGTACCCGGCGTTGCCTGGGTGTTTGGAGGTGTGTGTGGTGTTAAATAAAAAAGAACCGGGTATCGAACCCGTAGCCCTGAGGCGAAGTTTGAAAATAAAATCGGCCAGCCAGAATGAGTTACTGAAAGATGTTTATATAAGTAAGAACCAAATTGACAGGTGCACGCCCGGAAGTCGTCAAGCGTTACGACGACGACGTCAATGACCAGGTTTTTTGTTATAAGCAAAGTAAAAAAAGAAAACGTTTTAATTAATCAAAACATCGAAAAAAAAAAACTAACGTGAGGCAAACGAATGATGAAAACAGAAAAACGAACATGTGAAAAATGGCTTAAATAAGCCTGTTTCGATGTTAAAATTAAAAAAATCGGTGGGTACCCAGGTGTTTTTGGGTGTTTTCGGGGGTGGATAAGCAAAGTAAAAAAAGAATCTGTGTTAAATACAGAGGTAATCAACCATCTCTACAAAAATAACCTTCTTAGTGACACTCAATATGGTTTCCGTTCTGCTAGATCTACAGCAGATGTGCTTACAGTTATATCTCATAGGATTAGCAAATCTCTCGACGGAGGCCACATTTCTAGGGCAATTGCTCTTGACATATCTAAGGCCTTTGATAGGGTATGCCATAAAGGTTTACTTCACAAGATCTCTAGCTATGGTATAGCTGGAAATGTCTTCTCAATTATTAAATCATTTCTTTCTGATAGGTCCATAAGAGTAGTAGTTGAGGGGCAAAAATCAGAAGCTCACAGTATTAATGCCGGTGTCCCTCAGGGGTCCATCCTGGACCCAAATCTTTTCCTGATCTACATTAATGATCTTCCAAATCACATCCTTACATCATTTGTAGACATTTATGCTGACGACACTACCATTTATGGTAGCACATCTAAGACAGTAAATGACTAAGTTCTCTTCAATTCTCTCTCCTCTGATCTTGAGCACGTAGTACAATGGGGAAAGGAGTGGCTGGTTACTTTTAATGCATCTAAAACCAAGCTTCTCTCTTTACTTCATCAACATTCTGATCCACATCTGACATCAATTGAAACGAATGGCTCTCGTCTTCAGGAGGCTTCAAGTTTTGACAAGCTTCTGAGCTTGACCTTTACTCCTGATCTTAAATAGAACACGTACATCAAATTTGTTGTCAAGGCCGCTGGAAAAATGGTGGGATCTTTCTATCGATCCGGTAAATATCTCACTGCTGATGCTATTCTCTATCTATATAAGAGCCAGGTACATCCAAGGATGGAATATTGTTGCCACATCTGGGCAGGAGCTGCTAGAAAGGACTTGACCTGCCTTGATAGAGTTCAAAATAGACTTCGTAGCCTCGTAGGAGATGTTCTTTTCTCTTCCTTGCAACCTCTATCTCACAGAAGAGATGTTGCGAGTTTGTCTCTGATGTATCATTATTTTCATGGAAAGTGTTCAACTGAGCTTCAATCTATGGTCCCCCCTCGCCAAACTTTCACAAGAAACACTCGTCTAGCTGTACACACTACCAATAATTCCCCCCACTCTTTATCTGTGCCTAAACCTAAACGTAGATTCCATGAACAAAGCTTCTTTCTTAGAACTGCATGCCTGTGGAATTGTCTTCCGTTTTCCTGCTTTCCGGCTGACTACAATATGGTCGTGCTCAAGTCTAACGTAAATAAGTTCTTGATGAGCCGTTCAATATAAGTTATCAAAGTTACCAAATTTTCATTACTAATGATTACTATATTGTCCAATGTCTACTGTACACTCTTTAACCCTTATCCTTGAGTGGCCTCTTGGCCTTGATAAGTGATGATGCCTATGTAAAAAAAAACAAACAAAAAGAACAGAAAAACGAATGTTACGTAAAAAATTACTTAAATAACACTGGTTCAATATTTGAATTCAAAAAAAAAAAAGAAAGACATCTCACACCACGATTCGAACCCAAAATGTTTAGATAACGAACCAACGCGCTAATCAACTGACCTAATGCGACGTACATGAAATTTGTTCAATTTTTCAACTATTTAAAGTAAATCAGGTCACGACGTCATCTGGCACATGCGTAGAACCGCTCGTCATCACGAGACGATCGTTTTTGTTGACCCAGCACCCCCCACCCCTGTCGAAAATTGTCGATTTCGGGGTGAAAAAATGAACGTTTTTGGCCAATTTTTTGATATTTTTCGAGCGAAGGATGGGACTTCGATATGATACCGAGTTTGTGAATTTTCATTGTGTCTGTCGAAAGTTTTTAGCAGACACACAAGCATACACACATACATACATACATTTTCGCTTTTATATATATAATACTAGCAGGGCTACCCGGCGTTGCTCGGGACCGTATAAACAATGAAAAAACAAAAGCAGATATTGAACATATGTTTTATTCTTAGGGGAGAGGAATCTTTCATCTCAAGTTTTAGCGTTACAAACAAACATTTGTCTTTTATATATATAGATAATGACAGGTTTTTTTGGGGGACCCCCTCGAAGATAACTGATCAGTTGACCAACTTCTAGTGGTCCGTTTGACGTGAAATTTCGATATTTGTCATCCGGGTGATGGGGCTTCGATATGATACCAAATTTGTCAAGTTTGGTTCCGTCTTTCAAAAGTTTTAGCGTTACAAACAAACATACATACATACACACAGACGTTTGGCTTTTATATATATAGAAGATAGAAGAAGATAGACTAGCAGGGTTACCCGGCGTTGCTCGTAACATATAAACAATGAGAAAATTGAAGTTGCTTTGGAACATATTTGTCATTTGTAGTAGAGAGGAATTTTTAATGTCTATGTATCATTTGCTATTTCGAGCAAAAAAATATTTTACCTACTCTAGGACGAGTATTACACATGTATGAAATAATTGTACCAAATTAATACATAAATACATTGTCTTGGTTAATGATTTGGCAACTCTTGCTTCACCATAAATTTCCATAAATTTAAACATTAGTGGATTTTTTTCCTTCCTCACTATCGGCAGTATAATTGTAAGAAAAATTGTCATTTTTGGAAGATGTGTCAGCAGGATTTTAAAATTAATGCATAAATACATTGACACAGTTAAGTGATTGGACAACCCTTGCTTCATTATCAAATTCTACATTACTGTTTCATTTTTTCACCACTTACTAACAACAAAATATTTTGAAAAAAAAACGTCATTTTCAGAAGATTAACTCAGCAGGTTTTGCAAACAAATAAACAAATATGTTGAGAAGTTTAGTTATTAGGCAACCCTTGCTTCACTACAAAATTCCACATTATTGTTTTCTTTTCCTTTTTACTACCATCATTTTAAGTGAAATGATATCATTTCTTGACCATAACTAAGCAGGTTTTCCAAATAATTACATAAATGCATAGACATGGATGAGGATTAGACAACTTTTACTTTGCCACAATTTTCAATATTAATGTAGTTCTCCCCCCCCCCCACCACCACCATCACCAGCGACAACATAATAGTAAGAGAAACGATGTCATTTACAGAATATGATTCCATATGTATTCCATATTTTGGAATATGACAATGTGACCTCGAAATGGGCATTACTCCCTCCAATCCCACCCCAAAAGTGGAGGTTTGTTAATCTCTAGAGAACTCCGGAGCACGTTTAAAAACAACATAATCATGCTTCTTTCTACTCACCACTACAACTGTGACATCATTCCCTGAAGGTAACATTGAAAATTCAGAAAAATATTGGTCATTCCCAACAGAAACTGGCCTAGTTCACCTTCACAGAAAACCAACAATAAACATACATGACATAAAATGAAATTAAGATCATAAACTGTTTTAGCCATTTCCGGAACTGACTAAATACCCTCCCCCCCACCTCATCACAAAAATACTATAAAATACAGGCAATGAGAAAATTTTTGAGCAAAAGAATATTTTACCTACCCTAGGATTGGCTATTACACATTTACCTTACCTAAAATAGGTAATTTACAGCACGTATATGAAATAATTTTACCTTCGTGAGGACAGGTAATGTACAACATATTTAAAATAAGTTTACCTACCCTCGGATAGGTAATTTAAATACATATATGAAACAAACATACTGTAGCGGACTGGCGGATATATTATATATCCACCAGTCGTACAAAATATGAAAAATGATTTGAAATGGGAAAGGAAGAATGAATTGTTTTGAGGAAGGAATGAGCAACGCGTTTACTTGAATTAAACGAACTAGGATTTATTTTGTGAAGAAACAAGTGAAAGAAAAGGGTACTACACGAGTTTAGTTTGGCGTGCGTCTTGACAGGTATTGTACAACATATAGAAAATAATTTCTCTTCCCACCAAGGCTGCCATAATTTTATGAAAAATGTAACAATTTTTAGAAGAGGGATCAGTAGGATTTCCAAATTAATGCATACATACATTGTCTTGGTTAATGATTAGGTAGCCATTGCTACAACATAAATTTCAGCATTACTGGGTTTCTTTCCTTTCTCACTATCGGCACTATAATTGTAAGAAAAATTGTCATTTTTGGAAGATGTCTCAGCAGACTTTTCAAATTTAAACATAAATACATTGACACAATTAGTGATTAGACAACCCTTGCTTGCATAATGCTATTGAGAATTCCCCCACCAGAAAATGAAAATAGCAGCGAGTACCTGGGCAAAAAAAAAAAAAAAATTAACCACAATAGCCAGGAAAAGGTAAAAATGTTCCGCGTTAGCCAACTTGGCTACTTGTGACATCATGTGCCTTTGAAATAAGGTCTTTTAAATTCAGTTGATCCGCACAAAATTATTGCCAAAGTATATTTTGATTGACTAACCACCAGGAGATGCTGTGCTTAAACATCCCTGCTCTATCTAGAATGACGATTGTAAATTCTGAGCAACACTGGGAAGATAAAATAAAAGTGATTCCTAGGCAATCTAGCTTTGATCATTTTCTAGATATTCTCATCATTAAAAACTGACCTTTTGTCTAATTTTGCCCTCATGTGGAAGCAAATAAATATTAACAATATTAAATGTAAACAAAAACATAACAGTTATTGTGTTTTTTGTTTTAGAGAAAAAACGTTTGAATCATCTGGGATTTTTTTTGTTTGCTCGGGGCCATATAAAACTAAATATAAGTGAAATTGCATGTAACATCTTATCCTGGTGTAGTTTTACTCCGGTTGGCGTTGATTGAAATAGTATCCCACCTTAAGACAATTGCTAGCACTCATGCAAGAGAAAAATGTTTCTTATCCTTGGCAGCACTGTGTTTGAAGATAGTAAGAGGCTTAAAAAAATTAATTTTGCCGAGATTGAATGTAAAACAGTAAGGTTTGATGAATAAGAAACAAAAACGATTTGATATTTCAATTAAAATTATTATTTAAATATTTAGATAATATAAAAAAACATAATCTGTACAAAAATAAAAATATACTCATTGCTAAAAAGTAATTTTTAATTAACAAACAAAAAAAATTTGATAATCATCTAAAAACATTGCAGCACAATATTTTCTATTTTTTTACTTTTATAAAAATGACAAAAAAAATCATGAATGAGTACATTACAAAAAAAAAAAATTTACATTAAAATATAAATTGACCGGCAATTTGTGAAATGCAATTTGTTTGAAAAAGATACCACATTATCATGAAGAATTTTAGTACTATACTCAAAGATATCAAATTGATTATGCTTAGAAAGACTTATATGTAAAGTAAATGAAATGAGAACATATTTTCTTAAAATTCATGAGTGTTTAAACAATCATTTTGCAGAAAGTGATATGATTTTAAAGGAATGTTTCCCAGACAGTTTTTCAAATAATGAAATATTAATTACAATGTGTAATTGCATTAAGATCATTAAATAAGAGTGCCCTTTTATTGGTGTTCATTTAGGTATCCAGGAATTTGCACCCAGGATGCATTTTTTTGTCAAAACAATTTTTTGTTATAGCCAAATGAATGTCTGCACAATATAAACTGAAGTAAACCAATTTGACAAAATAGTTAAGGGTTAATTTAGAGTTCAATTTAGTTAAAGTAAAAACCAAAGCAAATAAATATAAAAAAGTTTCATTTGTATTGTGTACATTGTTTTATAATGCCTGTAAATGCTATTGAAACTGGTTGACAAAAATGTATAATTTGTTGCATTTACACATCCCTGAAAGTATTTTTCCTGGATTTAAAGAAGCTCTATTTGGTTAAAAAAAAAAAAATCGAAAACTAACATAACATGACACATATAGTATAACCACATTGAACATTCATCTGATATTTAGTGGGGATTCAGGGAGAAAGGCATATGTAAAGTAAATGTAATGAGAATATATTTTATTAAAATTCATAAGTCTTTAAAACAAACATTTTGCAGAAATTGATATGATTTTCAAAGAATTTTTCCCAGAAAGATTTTTAAATAATGAAATATTAATTACAATGTATAATTACATTAGGATCATTAAAATCTTCTATACATAGGAAGCACATTAGTATGTTATGAAATCAGCAAACTAACAAAACATTATGAATGTAGTATATAATCGCTTCAAATATTGATTGGGGTCCTGGATATAACCTTAAACTATATCCGATGGTGAGGCCCCAGCTTGTGGGCTTTGGGGAATGTGGAGCCACCCCTTAATTGCCATTGTTCCCTGGTCCAATCTGACCCGGAGTGGTAGTACCTGTTAGGGTCCCAACTATGGGTTAAATAGAAACCAACATGAAAAAGAAAAAAAAAACAAATGTATTCTATTAAAAAATTTTTCTTCAAAATCACAAGATTCGGCATTGAATAACCTGAAAATGGTTGATATGCTGTAAAACAAAACCAACCAATCAACCAAACATTCATTAGATCTTATTTGGTGTGAACTTAGCGAGCTATACTTATGTAAAGTAAACAAAATGAGAACATAAAACCTAAACCTCCCCATGTTAAGAACTGCTTTCATAATAGACTTCCCCAACGTTATTTTGAAAGCCATTCTTAACATGGAGAGTGGATTCAAAACGATTGATTATCAATGCAAATAATGTAATAAATAAATTAATGAAAATAAAGGTACTTATTTATTTTTGTCACGACTAAAACTAAAATTTGGGCAGATTTGCCATTTAGTTGTACAAATAGCCTCAAACCCTATTATCACAAAAAGGGACACTTTGGGTCGACACAGGTGTATAGGGCTTAATGTGAACCACGTTCTTTAACAAATAAAAAAAAGAAATAATGAAAGATTAAGTTTTAAAACGATTAAATGTGTTTTATTTTATACTTTGAATTTTTATTTCATCATTTAAAACTTTGAACCATACAAATAATACGTTGGTTAACAAATGATAAAAAAAGAAAGAAATAATGCAAGATGAACTTTAAAACTTCATCTTGCACTCTTTCTTTCTTTATTTGTTAAACAAGGTGATTAATTTGAATTAAATTTTATTCATAGAATTCCATTTTAAATAATCACAGAAATATAAACAAACGTTTTTTTACATTAAGTGCTATACACTGGTTAAACCAACGTATTCCCTTTTTGTGATAATAGGGTTTGAGGCTATTTGTACAACTAAACGGCAAATATGCCAAAATCAGTTCAGTACAAACGCACACAGTAAATAAATAAATTATTAAAAAACAGAACCGTTTTTTGGTTAATAAAAGTAATATCCAAATAAAATATAAAAAGTGAAAATATAAAGAATTTAATATAACATAGACTGTTTTGTTGTGTTTAGTCTAGGCAGACATCGTAATGTGAGAATGTTTTTCTGTTATTTAATAAAAACAAATGTAAAGAAATATTTGACCTAACATTGTAAAAAAAAAAAAATAAATAAAAACTATTTGTAACTCTATTGTTTTGAAAGCCATTCCCAACAAGGAGGGGGGGGGGCTTTCACCTAACAATTGAATTAAAAAAAAAAGAATGATATTGTGCAACTTACATTTAACATGTAGAAACTATTAAAAAAAATAGTGCGGTAAATTTTTTGAGTTTTTAAAAACATAAAAAATTGTCTACACAGTGAAGGCGTTAACAGCGTAAATATCAAGAAAAAAGTTGCAAAATAAAGAAATGTATCTATTGGAACCCATGATTAAAAAAGTAATTGTTAAACATGATTAATTTAAATTAAATTTTAATCATAGGATTATATGTTTTTAAAAGTTGGCCTTTCTATGGTTTAACAGATTGGCCTTTTTAAGGTCAAATTTGGCCTAAAGGCCAAATTTAAAAGCAATACTCAACCTCGAATGTCGTACATTTAGTCTAATAAAAATGATGAAAAAATGAAAATGAATTTTATCTGGTTTTATTTAAGCCTTTAGGTCTAATAATATGTTTTATATAAGAAATAGCTTTTATAAGTTTTTTTTGTCTCTCAATTAATTTGCACTGCTAAAAAATAACATGTATGCTTCTACAGAATATGAACCTAATGTAAATTAAATCCGAGAAATCTATATTCTTTTTTTGAATAAGATAAGTGTAGAAAAAAAAAACAAAAAACTTTATAACTTTATAGTAACTGAACTATTAAGAAATTGACAGCCAAGTGTTTTTTTTTGTTATTTTTACATCTAATTTACATGTATGTAAATTGTAAAATGAAATAGGGACATAATAGTGGTTTTACGTCGTAATGTTACAATAAAAAAAAAACAATGTGATTTTACTTCATAATTGTCCAGCAATTGTTTGGCTTATGTAGCAAATAAAAAATGTAATTAAATTAATAAAAATTAAAAAAAATGAAACTATTATAGCATTCCTCAATACCAAAAAGCAAAATTAAGTCAAGTTTTTTATTTATTTATTTTTTCAAATCAAATAGAGGCTGAATAGTTTTTGTTTCAAAACAAAAACAATGTGGTTTTACGTCGTAATTGTCCAGCAATTGTTTAAAAAATGTAATTAAATTAATTAAAAAATAAAAATAAAACTATCGTAGCATTCCGAAGTAAAATATGTTTACTTTATAGTACATTAATTGGACACGACAAAAAAGTGAGAAAATGTAGTTTTTTTTTTGTTTTTTTTAAACAAATTATAATATATGGTAAAATATTACAACAAAATAGCGACTTAATTTTTTTTTTTTTTTTTTTTTTCAATAAAAAAATAAATGGTTATGTAACCGATGTATATTTATTGTTCTTGATAATTTTCTTTGAAGTTTCATGCAAAAATCTTTATTAGTCAGGGTAAGTCAGAACAAAAGATTTCTTTTAAATAATTTGTTGGATTTAAAAAATATTTAGTTTTGGTTAATATTTGAAATTGTTTCGATGAAATTCCGAAGGGGGGATAGTCATACTTTAACTCCCATGTATTGTTCTTGCAACTCTAATCTATTATCTCACCTGTCAGTGTGTGTGTATGTATGTATTGTTGAGACACTTGTAGTCTGTCTAAACTGTACGAACGAACTGCCCAAACCAAGATGGCCGACTCCTATTTATATCACCACAAGCAAGGGAGGTAACCATGTAACTGAAGCAAGGGAGGTAACCAATGTCTACATTAACATTGCTGCTGTCCTCAAGTGAATAATTTATTTCTGATTTAACAAGTCCCTTAGAAGCTCAGACGAAGCTCCTGCCTTGGTCAAACAATCAGAGACCTGATCACAACCCTTGATCCATTCTATCTGTATCTCTCCTCTACTCTTCACTTCCTTCAGCCTTGCTACATCTATTCTCAATCGTCGATCGCTTACCAGATTGTTGGAATTCAATGTCTCCACAAGTGATGCATTATCTGTCTTGCAGAGAACGTCTGGCAATTTAGATAACTGAAATACCTCTTGTATCATAACCGCAGTCAAAACACCAGCATCAGCTCCCTCATTCAGAGCAAGAGTCTCTGAGGCCAATGGGCTTTTTGTCACTCTGTCCAATTTCTTTGACGCCCAACACATGGGGGCCATTTTGTCAGTACTTCCTCCAATAAAGACAACAAAACCACCCTGTGAAGATCCATCTTCCAGACTGGCATAAGAGGCATCAGTATAACACAAAATGTGTAAATCTGAGGGCTTTCCCAATTTTGGAAATGTTATAGAACCCTTCTTGGATTTCAATTTTGATAAGGCTTTATTCGCCTCAAATAAGGCTTTTACTTTGGGATGCTTTCCAGTGTTGCTCATTTTACACACATCAAAAGCTATATCAGGGCGTGTTTGAGTTGAAACCCACATCATCTGACCTGCAAGTCTCTTCAACTCATGCTTTTCTTCTTCATTCAGTTCATCATTTTTCCTCAGTATCCTCCCTTTGCTTATTTCTATTGGAGATATGGAAGATACATATAGATCTTGTTCTACAGTGATCCCATTTTCCTGTTGATTAACATTCAGTCCAACATATTTGAATGTTCCACTTTCATGAGATCCCACCTTAAATTTTTCTTTCAATGTTGCAATCACATCCCTTTCAAACTCTGTGTTTCCACAGAAAACAAAATCATCCACGTGCATAGCAAGAATTCCAGTCAAATTTCCTTTAATATCATGCCACAAAAACAATGCATTATCATAAGCACTTGCTACTCCTTTTAATTCAATCAAAGCCTGAGTAACTCTCTTGTACCATGCCCGTGGAGCATCATTCAATCCATAGATGCATCTTTTTAATTTCCACACTTGAGATTTAGGACAAACATCAGATGGTGGCCTCAGGTACACATCTCTCTCTAAAATACCACCTTGCAAAAAGGCTGAGGTAAAATCTATGGTCTGCAGCATCCAATTCTTTATTGATGCGGTTAGCATGACCATTCGCATAGCTTCACGGCTACATGTTGGGGAGTCCGTTTTCAGATTACTATTTTCTTCATAGCCTCGTGCTACAAGGCGAGCTTTCATTGTTTTCTGATTATCCTTGAATTTTTCAGTAATCACCCATCTTGTGGATATTGTTTTTTGACCTGTGTATGGCACACATTCAAATACTTCATAGGTGTTCATGTTTTTTATTTCTTTATGCTTGGCATCCATTACAGCTTTCGACTGCTCTTGTTCAGCGGTGAGCAGGACTACATTTTCCTGTTCAGTATATTGGGGCACTTCTCTCCAATGATCAATATGATTCCAGTTGATACAAACTTGATCCTCGTTTTCATCCTCAGGTTCTATATTGATCCAATGACTATATTTGCCAGTTGATTTAGGCTGTACTGACATAACCTTTCCTTTCTTCCACTCCCCACTTCCATTTATTTTATAAGTTATGGTCTTATTTCGGCCAGGTTTTTCAGTCTTATCTCTTAAACTGGTAGAACTATCAACAACTTCTTCTCTGTCTATATCTTCACTTTCTACCACTTGATTCTGCAACTCCTCCTCCTCAACTGAAAGGTATTCATTCTTCCCTTCTGTAGTGTTTCCCAGCATTTCAGCTTTTTTTGTTCTTTTTTCGTTGTTTTTATTCACTTTCATCAATTGGCACGGATGCATCCTATAAAATGCTCCGCCATGTCTGATTAAGACAAACTGGCCTTCTCTGCCTAACACTTTTGCTGGACCACGCCATCCTTTAAAACCCTGCCTCCGATAATAGATTTGGTCTCCGGTAGCATAATCTTCATCAGCATAAGTTCTGACATTAGACCTGAGAGCTCTCCTAATTCTCTCACTGGACTCAGCTTCCAAAAAGTTTCTCCTTGCACTATGGAGAGCATTTAAATTTTTTCTCACCATGTCACTTGTAGTAGAGGACTCCATAGCAGGTAACTGGTCTGTCAGAATTGAGGGTGTATTTACATTGAAACCGAATACAAGTTCATTTGGACTGTGTCCAGAGTAATTGAGGAGGGCATTTTTTGCACAAATAGCCCATGCCAAGGCAATTTCAGGTTCACACTTCTCATCGTCAATTGTTTTTTTCATTGCCTCAGCAACTATCAAATTATGACGTTCTACAGTACCGTTGCTGAATGGACTTTCTGCGGCAGTAGTACAGGTCTCTATGTTGAGTTTTTCATTCATCTGTCTATAGTGTTCGTTGTTGAATTCACCCCCATTATCACTCAGAAAACGAACAGGTGATCCGAAATAGGTAATCCACATCATAAAGATGTTTTTGATGATCTCCTCCTTCTTCTTTGTTTTGATCAATGTTGCCGCTGAATACCTGGTAGCGGCATCAATGAGATGTAGTATCCACACCTCATTGTGGATGAACTCTTTCAAATCCATGCAAACTGTGTGATTAAATCTATTGCCAAGAGGCAATCCCACAACCGGTCGCAGTGGAGCTTTTTTAAATCTAAGGCAAATTTGACAGTTTTCACAAACCTCCTCAATCGCCTTTATAAATTCCTTGTCATTGAATTTGCCACTTTTTTTAACCAAGGAAACAAGTTTTTCCTTCGAGGCATGAGCAAACTGTCGATGAAGTTTTTCTGCTTTTTTTTTTTTTTCTGTGAAAGAACACTGACCAAAATTCTGAACATGTAATACAATGTTCTTAGTACCACTATGATCCAACAACTTATTTGTTAAGGGGAGACAATAGTGCCCTGAAGTTGTGGTCTTTAGTTCAATACATTTATCAAAAATCCAGCACATATCTTTCCGGAAATCTAGCACTATTCCTGCTGTCTTCATTGATTTGTGACTTAATAGAAGAGGCAAGTCGTTTTTCACAATATCTGCTTCGATATAAACTCTTATACCTCCGAGTGTAACCGGAAATTTAGCAACTTTAATTGCTGTGACAGCCACTCCATCACCAAAACAAAAACTCCGGTCTGAGTTCGTATACTTCACTAGTTGCAGGTCACTTTCATTTAAAGTATCTAAATAAACATCAAGCCACACTTCGCCAGCCAGTGTGCGAGTACAAGCAGAATCCAAGACTGCCATTCCAAATGTTTCCTTTACAAGATTTGAGATTTTTTCATTTGTACTGTTCAAATAAATATTTTCTTGAATGAACAACGTAATGTGTATTTGTTCTGTCGCTTCCGTAAACCTGGGCGTATTTCTAGGACACTCTCTAATTAGATGGTTCGGAGACTGACATTTGTAACACAACAACACGTTTCCACTTCGGTCACATGGATTAGATTGTCCTCGACGAAAACGCCTTTTGTTGTTACCCGGTTTAGAATAATTATAGTTGACGATTTCGGGCTCTGATTTCACTGCCGGTACATTTTCATCACGATAAATGTCACCAAATACTTTCTTTATCGATTCCTTCATGTTTTGATACGTCAAAACAGAACACGTTGTCCGCGCTAATTTTTCGTTCTCTTCCGATATGTTAACCGCGTTCAAAACAAGAAAAGCTTGCACTCCTTCCGGTAGAATAATGTAGAATTTTTTTAATCTTTGGTACAAAAACTCATAACGAACAAGAAAGTCATTTATACTGGTACCTGACGATCTTTTATAAGTGTAAAATTCCTTAAAAGTCATGTAAGCGCGCGTGTGTTCATCCTTTAAATATATGTCATCCAGTTTCTTTATTAAGATCTTCAAGCCATCTCGTCCGCCGATGTCACTTGTTGGCAATTCACGGACACATTCTCTAATATTCGGTGGTAGCGTCAAAAACACTGCTGGCCCTTTTTTTTCCTCAGAAAGATCCGTGAACAACGACCACATTTCAACGTCTTGTTTCCAGTTCTCGTAAACATCCTCCCCCTCCAACAATGGAGGTTGTTTGTTCGAAGTTGCCATATCCGATATCCGATCTGTCTAGTGCTACAGACAAGCTGTACAAAAAAAAAAAAATTTTTTTTTTTTTTTTTTTTTTTTTTCGTTTTGTCGCACACAGAGGGATATCTCTGCTACCATTTGTTGAGACACTTGTAGTCTGTCTAAACTGTACGAACGAACTGCCCAAACCAAGATGGCCGACTCCTATTTATATCACCACAAGCAAGGGAGGTAACCATGTAACTGAAGCAAGGGAGGTAACCAATGTCTACATTAACATGTATGTCTTGCTAAAACTTTCGGCACATGCAACCACCACTGACATAATTGGTATCATTTGAAAACTCAGTCTCTCGGCCGACAAATATCCCCAAATTGGCCAGAAACATTAATTCTTTCACCGTAAACTGAGCCGCAAGGAGGGGTTACTTTATTCGTCAACATTTTGCAAAGTCATACGTCTTGCAACAACTAAGCTTAATTGAATGGTGGCAAAGTCGTATGTCACAGAGAGTGCATCGACAAAAACTTTACTTTTTTTTCACTTCTTTTTCCTCTTAGCGTTACAGGTTCGAGCTTGCCTGCTTACTATTTTTTTTATGCTCGTGCGAGTACTCTCATTTTTTTTAGGGAGGGGGTACTTTTTTTTTAACATTTTTTTGTTTTAGGACTCTGGTGATCAATACCCTTACCATAAAACCTCTCCACACCTAGACAATGCCGGATACCTTCTGCTAGTATTTATTAAGAGACCTATTTTCATTACACCTATAATCTGCAGTAATAATCATTTGACAATTGTTTCTTTTGTCCATGACAAATAATACTATATGTTCAGATAAATAATAATTATTTCACCTGTAGTAATCAAAATGAATCTCACTTTTGCAAGATTGTTTGCATTCTTATCTTTTTCATTTTCTGCAAATTTTTTTTTTTTTTGTCATGTTGAATTTGCATTTCTGTTATTCTACTCATTTGAAAAATGTTTTTGACTATATTTTATTTCAGTTAATAACAAATAAATATAATTTAAATTATTTACTGATTTTAATTTTATGATTCACATTTTGTTACAGAATGATTTTTTTTGTTTTCAAAT
This sequence comes from Euprymna scolopes, assembly GCF_053919585.1. Lineage (NCBI taxonomy): Eukaryota > Metazoa > Mollusca > Cephalopoda > Sepiida > Sepiolidae > Euprymna > Euprymna scolopes. Next base: position 80,437,226 of record NC_136486.1, read on the forward strand.
AGTCACATAAACTGAAGAATTTTACTTGAATTTTGTCTTTAACTAATGTTATATTTAACAGATTTTATATTAAATTTTGTGTTATGTTTGTTCTCAGCATCCCAAATTACATTTTCATCTACTGAAATATGAATTTGTGAAGTTGAAAAATTGATATAAGCAAAGTTTATTAATTATGGTTATTAACTAATAAACTTGGTGTATGTATAATTTAGAATTTATGGTATCAAAAGCATACACACAATATGCTTATTTGATTTGGAATTTTCAAATTTACAATTTTTCTGTTAGGGCTTTATAAAAATATTGTGGGATCTGTGTTGGTGCCGGACATTCATAAATAACAATAAGCAAACATTTGACTTTCTTTTATAACTTGAAAATTATATTTGTGAGAAATACAATTAATAATAGTAGTAGTAATAATAATAATAATAATAATAATAATAATAATAATAGTAATATGGTGTTCAGAAGTGGAAGAAGGAGTAGTTTCTTTGATTTCTCAATTTTCCTTGGCAATACTGATATCCTGCTAGTATTAGATAAAGAAGCAGTACACAATCCACATAGGATTATTGAAGGGTGGTTGGAAACAGTTTAAATATGCAGAATATGAAATGATTTAATTTAATCCTCTCAAAAAGATTTCAAGATGATCATGCAATTACATTACTCACCTTAGTACACATCAGGATTTCTTGAAATAATCAATTACTGTAAAATATGCCAGTGAATCTCACTAGTTAGTGTAAGTAGATTTTCAAACAATATCGAGTGATTTTCTTTTTAAGAAATTTTTAAAGAATCATGGAAGTTATACTAATCAGTGTGAAAAAAAAGTAGAAAAGGAAAAATTATTTATTTTTGATGTTGAAATAAGATTGTGCATTTTTTTTTAAGATACTTGTTCATTATTTAGGAAATTGCAGTTCAAAAATTAGAGTGGACTGAAGAGTATGCCTTAAAAAAGATTATTCCATTGGTAACCAAATGGACAATGCTTGAGATTATTGGTGTTATTCCTAACAAGTACCACGAAGAATGTCTTGTGCCAGAGAAGTAAGTATTCCACTTTTTCCAACTCATTCTAAAATATGTGATAAATCCTGTTATCTTTTGTGTGATTTACCAGAGATCCAATGTCATGGGAATTTTAAGCAGATTTTTTAAATCCTCTTGATATTTTGAAACACGACTATTTTTTTGCTTGAACATGCGGCAACTACAACGTCCACAGATTTTGTCTTTTAGTTGATAAAAACCTATTAATTTATTGAAAATTTAATTTCATATCAGAGAAATAGTGGGCAACAAAAACTTATTATCCAACATGAACATCATTTAAATTGTTATCATTAAGGATTCAGATAAGAACTTCAGACCAGTTAATAACACCAAATAGTTATTCTTCTAAAAGAAATCGCAGTATAAAAAACAAACTAAGAAACAAACTAAACAAAGTAAAAATTGTAAATAAGATAATGTAATATTCTGAACCGTCTCCCCCCCCCCTACTCCTTCTCTCAAGAACTATAGTCCTGGAGAATGTGAAGGAAATGATTTCAAAAATGAAAATGACACCCGAGCCCCAACCCCGTGTGCGGACAGTCCATAACAGGAATATTCAAGTTCTCAGATCAATTGTCTCTGGTGTGAAGAGGAGGGCGATAGAGAGAGGGGGGGAAAAAAAAGTAATAAAACAACCAAAAATCACAACCTGCCAGCCCCCATACTCTAAAAACAAAAATAAGAATCGAATGAGAATTTTAAAAAAACATAAAAAAGGATAATTGTTCATTCGAAAGTCCAAGAGTCTTCATATATATGTCAACCAAACATCAACAATTGTTCTCTGATTATTGTACACAAAATAACCCTTATCCCCGAGTGGCTTACAAGCCTTGATAAGTGGTGATCCCCATGTAAAAAAAAAAAAGAGGCAGCAGGTAATGAGGCAGACAAATCGTTTGAATTCTCATTCATTGATTACTTTTTGCTAGTTAGCTAAGAATGAAATTAGTGTTATTATTTTTGCTGATCACTCTAAGACAAAGTTCTTTGGGATTTCTAGTTAAAGCTCAGAGTTCAGCTTGGAATCAGTCAGGCTAGAACAGATCAGATTGGTGTAGATCCAAACATTTAGACGAGGTTCAGCAGATGATGAGGCCTCAACAAACAAATTATCTCAGTTGGAGATAGATATATATATATATATATATATATATATGATTAGTTTTTTTTTTTTTTTTTTTTTTTTTTTTGGAAAAAGAATTCCAGCAGAGTGCTCAATTAAAAGGAAAATCCAAATTTTAAGAGCGTACTTATATTTTGTGTCTCAACTAACAACTTTCTGTACACAAAATATAAAAATATATATATATATATATATATATATATATATATTTGAGATGCACCTGTAGCCGATACCTGTGGCGTCACCCGTGTTTTCGTCTAGTGGTTGAATTCGTCGTCGTCGTCAGTCGCTCTCCGGTTCCGCTTTCAAATCAGCTTCCAAACGTCACCTGGGCTATCGGAGAAATATATTGCATTCACAACGAGATTTCCAATTAAAGAAAAGAAAGTCAAAACTTAATTGGTTTTTCTTAACATAGAATGGATTATTGTCTTCGACTTTACAAATAATAGCTACACACTGACCTAGTCATGCAACTTAGGGGGCTGGCAGTTTTCTTTCCTTTACCAAGTTCTCTGTTCTTCATCTACTATCAGTCCACGGGAAGGGATCAACTGTCCAAGCAAAAAGAAGACCCCGATTAGCCAAGTGTCTTGTTTTTATCAAGTCAGTAATTCCTCCCTCTGCCTTTTTGGAGTTATTCTTTCTTTTTCTTTTCCTCTCTCTTTTTTTTTTTATCCTATAAATTTCTACTCCTCCTCTCGAACTTATCTCTACCCAGTTTTATACCCCCATTTGCACTGAGGTGTTTTTACTTATTATCAAATTAGGGGTGATTAGTCACCCCGGTCGAACAACGCTCGGCGGCGACCCTCATCCCCCGACCCTCACCCCAAGCTGTCAGCTAAGATATCTGGGTCTCTTCATATCGCTCAGCAGAGGTTTTAAAAACAACTTTTTCATTGTTAACAGATATATAACCACAATTAGATAAAAACAATTATTTGTTTTTTCTCTTTCTGACAAAATCCCATAGACATTTCTGTTTAAAACAACATCAAACCATCATCATTAGAATTCAGCCGTGCGAATTCCTCTAGCAAGGTCACTCGGCATCACTCGGTCTCCATCAGGTCACATATGTAATGTGTATACTGGAACTTAACTAAGATGTGGAGATCCTTTCCCATGGTGATGTCACATACACGCACACACACATACACACAGCACAACGAATGCACAATTTATCTCAGTTTGTGTTTTTTCTGTTGTTGATTTTGTATACTTGTAAACCAATGCTTGTGACCTTGGCAATCGAGTGTGAAATAGATGACCGGGTTTGAATGAGATCTGAAGATGAACAGGAAACTATGGCACATGAACTTTGGGGTTGCGATCATCAAAGGTGGCATATGGTTTACAACATAAGTTATTCACTATTAAAAAAGTTACTTTACTTATATTAATACTGAAAAAAGAACAGTTAAGCACCATGTAAAAAACTGTAGTTTAGGGATGAATACCATTAAAAACTGGATACAAATAATGTTTATTCATATAAATATCTAGACGTTCAGCATTAATATTTATATTTTCTTAGAAAGTTTGGCTCAAAATAAAATTTTCTGCAATATAACTGACAGTGCAATACATAAAATAGCTGAAAAAAAAGAATCACATGCAAGGCAATGATAAAAAAAAATTAACAAAAACATTTCATACTTTAACAAATGTAATGTAATCTAATGCAAAACGTTTTTTCCAGTGAATTTGTAAACCATGAATGACAATAATTTTAAAGTTCACATATACATACTCATGCAGTGGTTCTGTCCCTCTTTCATGAAATCATTTTCATTTTCCTTTGAGATCCACTTGTCGCATCAACACAAATAAACTTTAATTTCACTCACTTAGGTGCACTCCAACTCCTAAAATTATTCTTCCTTGTTGCATCAAAGGTTGAAATCATACATGGCAGCTCAGAAGTACAAATATTGACTGTTAAGCTTCTTTCTTTTCTACCCTCTCTTTTCTTTCATCCACTTTCTTTCTTCTCCATCCGCCCCCTTTGTTTTCTTCCATTTTCTCATTTCTTTTTTTTTGCCCTCCCCTTTGCTTTCTTCCACTTTCTCATTTTTTTCTTTTTCATTTTGCCCTTTGTTTTGTTCCTTTTTCTCATTTCTTTCTTTTTCATCCTATCCTTTGTTTTCTTTCACTTTCTCATTTATTTCTCTTTCTAGCCTCGTCTTTGTTTTCTTCCACATTCTTATTTATTTCTCTTTCTATCTTCTCCTTTGTTTTCTTCCACTTTCTCATTTATTTCTCTTTCTATCCTCTCCTTTGTACTTTTCAACATTCTCATTTATTTCTCTTTCTATCCTCTTCTTTGCTTTCTTCCACATTCTCAGTTATTTCTCTTTCTATCCTCTCCTTTATTTTCTTCCACTTTCTCATTTATTTCTCTTTCTATCCTCTCCTTCGTTTTCTTCCACATTCTCATTTATTTCTCTTTCTATCCTCTTCTTTCTTTCCTTCCACTTTCTCATTTATTTCTCTTTCTATCCCCTCCTTTGTGTTTTTCCACATTCTTATTTATTTTTCTTTCTATCCTCTCCTTTGTTTTCTTCCACATTCTCATTTATTTCTCTTTCTATCCTCTCCTTTGTTTTCTTCCGCTGTCTCATTTATTTCTCTTTCTATCCTCTCCTTCGTTTTTTTCCACTTTCTCATTTATTTCTCTTTCTATCCTCTCCTTTGTTTTCTTCCACATTCTCATTTATTTCTCTTTCTATCCTCTCCTTTGTTTTCTTCCGCTGTCTCATTTATTTCTCTTTCTATCCTCTCCTTTGTTTTCTTCCACATTCTCATTTATTTCTCTTTCTATCCTCTCCTTCGTTTTCTTCCACATTCTTATTTATTTCTCTTTCTATCCCCTCCTTCGTTTTCTTCCACATTCTCATTTATTTCTCTTTCTATCCTCTCCTTTGTTTTCTTCCACATTCTCATTTATTTCTCTTTCTATCCCCTCCTTTGTTTTCTTCCACATTCTCATTTATTTCTCTTTCTATCCTCTCCTTTGTTTTCTTCCACATTCTCATTTATTTCTCTTTCTATCCTCTCCTTCGTTTTCTTCCACATTCTTATTTATTTCTCTTTCTATCCCCTCCTTCGTTTTCTTCCACATTCTCATTTATTTCTCTTTCTATCCTCTCCTTTGTTTTCTTCCACATTCTCATTTATTTCTCTTTCTATCCTCTCCTTTGTTTTCTTCCATATTCTCATTTATTTCTCTTTCTATCCTCTCCTTTGTTTTCTTCCACATTCTAATTTATTTCTCTTTCTATCATCTCCTTTGTTTTCTTCCACTTTCTCATTTATTTCTCTTTCTATCCTCTCCTTTGTGCTTTTCCACATTCTTATTTATTTTTCTTTCTATCCTCTCCTTTGTTTTCTTCCACATTCTTATTTATTTCTCTTTCTATCCTCTGCTTTGTTTTCTTCCACATTCTCATTTATTTCTCTTTCTATCCTCTCATTTGTGCTTTTCCACATTCTTATTTATTGTTCTTTCTATCCTCTCCTTCGTTTTCTTCCATATTCTCATTTATTTCTCTTTCTATCCTCTCCTTTGTTTTCTTCCACATTCTCATTTATTTCTCTTTCTATCCTCTCCTTTGTTTTCTTCCACATTCACATTTATTTCTCTTTCTATCCTCTCCTTTGTTTTCTTCCACATTCACATTTATTTCTCTTTCTATCCTCTCCTTTGTTTTCTTCCACATTCTCATTTATTTCTCTTTCTATCATCTCCTTTGTTTTCTTCCACATTCTCATTTATTTCTCTTTCCATCCTCTCCTTTGTTTTCTTCCACATTCTTATTTATTTCTCTTTCTATCCTCTGCTTTGTTTTCTTCCACATTCTCATTTATTTCTCTTTCTATCCTCTCCTTTCTTTTCTTCCACTTTCTCATTTATTTCTCTTTCTATCCTCTCCTTCGTTTTCTTCCACATTCTCATTTATTTCTCTTTCTATCCTCTTCTTTCTTTCCTTCCACTTTCTCATTTATTTCTCTTTCTATCCCCTCCTTTGTGTTTTTCCACATTCTCATTTATTTCTCTTTCTATCCTCTCCTTTGTTTTCTTCCACATTCTCATTTATTTCTCTTTCTATCCCCTCCTTTGTTTTCTTCCACATTCTTATTTATTTCTCTTTCTATCCCCTCCTTCGTTTTCTTCCACATTCTCATTTATTTCTCTTTCTATCCTCTCCTTTGTTTTCTTCCACATTCTCATTTATTTCTCTTTCTATCCTTTCCTTTGTGCTTTTCCACATTCTTATTTATTTTTCTTTCTATCCTCTCCTTTGTTTTCTTCCACATTCTCATTTATTTCTCTTTCTATCCTCTACTTTGTTTTCTTCCACTGTCTCATTTATTTCTCTTTCTATCCTCTCCTTTGTGCTTTTCCACTTTCTTATTTATTTTTCTTTCTATCCTCTCCTTTGTTTTCTTCCACATTCTCATTTATTTCTCTTTCTATCCTCTCCTTTGTTTTCTTCCACATTCTCATTTATTTCTCTTTCTATCCTCTCCTTTGTTTTCTTCCACTTTCTCATTTATTTCTCTTTCTATCCTCTCCTTCGTTTTCTTCCACTTTCTCATTTATTTCTCTTTCTATCCTCTCCTTTGTTTTCTTCCACATTCTCATTTATTTCTCTTTCTATCCTCTCCTTTGTTTTCTTCCGCTGTCTCATTTATTTCTCTTTCTATCCTCTCCTTTGTTTTCTTCCACATTCTAATTTATTTCTCTTTCTATCATCTCCTTTGTTTTCTTCCACTTTCTCATTTATTTCTCTTTCTATCCTCTCCTTTGTGCTTTTCCACATTCTTATTTATTTTTCTTTCTATCCTCTCCTTTGTTTTCTTCCACATTCTCATTTATTTCTCTTTCTATCCTATCCTTTGTTTTCTTCCACTTTCTCATTTATTTCTCTTTCTATCCTCTCCTTTGTGCTTTTCCGCATTCTTATTTATTTCTCTTTCTATCCTCTCCTTTGTTTTCTTCCACATTCTCATTTATTTCTCTTTCTATCCTCTTCTTTGTTTTCTTCCACATTCTCATTTATTTCTCTTTCTATCCTCTCCTTTCTTTTCTTCCACATTCACATTTATTTCTCTTTCTATCCTCTCCTCTGTTTTCTTCCATATTCTCATTTATTTCTCTTTCTATCCTCTCCTTTGTTTTCTTCCACATTCTCATTTATTTCTCTTTCTATCATCTTCTTTGTTTTCTTCCACATTCTCATTTATTTCTCTTTCTATCCTCTCCTTTGTTTTCTTCCACATTCTTATTTATTTCTCTTTCTATCCTCTCCTTTGTTTTCTTCCACATTCTCATTTATTTCTCTTTCCATCCTCTCCTTTGTTTTCTTCCACTTTCTCATTTATTTCTCTTTCTATCCTCTCCTTCGTTTTCTTCCACATTCTCATTTATTTCTCTTTCTATCCTCTTCTTTCTTTCCTTCCACTTTCTCATTTATTTCTCTTTCTATCCCCTCCTTTGTGTTTTTCCACATTCTTATTTATTTCTCTTTCTATCCTCTCCTTTGTTTTCTTCCACTTTCTCATTTATTTCTCTTTCTATCCTCTCCTTTGTTTTCTTCCACTTTCTCATTTATTTCTCTTTCTATCCTCTCCTTTGTTTTCTTCCACATTCTCATTTATTTCTCTTTCTATCCTCTCCTTTGTTTTCTTCCGCTGTCTCATTTATTTCTCTTTCTATCCTCTCCTTTGTTTTCTTCCACTTTCTCATTTATTTCTCTTTCTATCCTCTCCTTTGTTTTCTTCCACTTTCTCATTTATTTCTCTTTCTATCCTCTCCTTTGTTTTCTCCCACATTCTCATTTATTTCTCTTTCTATCCTCTCCTTTGTTTTCTTCCGCTGTCTCATTTATTTCTCTTTCTATCCTCTCCTTTGTTTTCTTCCACTTTCTCATTTATTTCGCTTTCTATCCACTCCTTTGTTTTCTTCCGCTGTCTCATTTATTTCTCTTTCTATCCTCTCCTTTGTTTTCTAACACATTCTCATTTATTTCTCTTTCTATCCTCTCCTTTGTTTTCTTCCACTTTCTTATTTATTTCTCTTTCTATCCTCTCCTTTGTTTTCTTCCACATTCTCATTTATTTCTCTTTCTATCCTCTCCTTTCTTTTCTTCCACATTCACATTTATTTCTCTTTCTATCCTCTCCTTTGTTTTCTTCCACATTCTCATTTATTTCTCTTTCTATCCTCTCCTTTGTTTTCTTCCACATTCTCATTTATTTCTCTTTCTATCATCTCCTTTGTTTTCTTCCACATTCTCATTTATTTCTCTTTCTATCCTTTCCTTTGTGCTTTTCCACATTCTTATTTATTTCTCTTTCTATCCTCTCCTTTGTTTTCTTCCACATTCTCATTTATTTCTCTTTCTATCCTCTCCTTTGTTTTCTTCCACTTTCTCATTTATTTCTCTTTCTATCCTCTCCTTCGTTTTCTTCCACATTCTCATTTATTTCTCTTTCTATCCTCTTCTTTCTTTCCTTCCACTTTCTCATTTATTTCTCTTTCTATCCCCTCCTTTGTGTTTTTCCACATTCTCATTTATTTCTCTTTCTATCCTCTCCTTTGTTTTCTTCCACATTCTCATTTATTTCTCTTTCTATCCCCTCCTTTGTTTTCTTCCACATTCTTATTTATTTCTCTTTCTATCCCCTCCTTCGTTTTCTTCCACATTCTCATTTATTTCTCTTTCTATCCTCTCCTTTGTTTTCTTCCACATTCTCATTTATTTCTCTTTCTATCCTTTCCTTTGTGCTTTTCCACATTCTTATTTATTTTTCTTTCTATCCTCTCCTTTGTTTTCTTCCACATTCTAATTTATTTCTCTTTCTATCATCTTCTTTGTTTTCTTCCACTTTCTCATTTATTTCTCTTTCTATCCTCTCCTTTGTGCTTTTCCACATTCTTATTTATTTTTCTTTCTATCCTCTCCTTTGTTTTCTTCCACATTCTCATTTATTTCTCTTTCTATCCTATCCTTTGTTTTCTTCCACTTTCTCATTTATTTCTCTTTCTATCCTCTCCTTTGTGCTTTTCCGCATTCTTATTTATTTCTCTTTCTATCCTCTCCTTTGTTTTCTTCCACATTCTCATTTATTTCTCTTTCTATCCTCTTCTTTGTTTTCTTCCACATTCTCATTTATTTCTCTTTCTATCCTCTCCTTTCTTTTCTTCCACATTCACATTTATTTCTCTTTCTATCCTCTCCTTTGTTTTCTTCCATATTCTCATTTATTTCTCTTTCTATCCTCTCCTTTGTTTTCTTCCACATTCTCATTTATTTCTCTTTCTATCCTCTCCTTTGTTTTCTTCCACTTTCTCATTTATTTCTCTTTCTATCCTCTCCTTTGTTTTCTTCCACATTCTCATTTATTTCTCTTTCTATCCTCTCCTTTGTTTTCTTCCACTTTCTCATTTATTTCTCTTTCTATCCTCTCCTTCGTTTTCTTCCACATTCTCATTTATTTCTCTTTCTATCCTCTTCTTTCTTTCCTTCCACTTTCTCATTTATTTCTCTTTCTATCCCCTCCTTTGTGTTTTTTCACATTCTTATTTATTTCTCTTTCTATCCTCTCCTTTGTTTTCTTCCACTTTCTCATTTATTTCTCTTTCTATCCTCTCCTTTGTTTTCTTCCACTTTCTCATTTATTTCTCTTTCTATCCTCTCCTTTGTTTTCTTCCACATTCTCATTTATTTCTCTTTCTATCCTCTCCTTTGTTTTCTTCCGCTGTCTCATTTATTTCTCTTTCTATCCTCTCCTTTGTTTTCTTCCACTTTCTCATTTATTTCTCTTTCTATCCTCTCCTTTGTTTTCTTCCACTTTCTCATTTATTTCTCTTTCTATCCTCTCCTTTGTTTTCTCCCACATTCTCATTTATTTCTCTTTCTATCCTCTCCTTTGTTTTCTTCCGCTGTCTCATTTATTTCTCTTTCTATCCTCTCCTTTGTTTTCTTCCACTTTCTCATTTATTTCGCTGTCTATCCACTCCTTTGTTTTCTTCCGCTGTCTCATTTATTTCTCTTTCTATCCTCTCCTTTGTTTTCTAACACATTCTCATTTATTTCTCTTTCTATCCTCTCCTTTGTTTTCTTCCACATTCTCATTTATTTCTCTTTCTATCATCTCCTTTGTTTTCTTCCACATTCTCATTTATTTCTCTTTCCATCCTCTCCTTTGTTTTCTTCCACATTCTTATTTATTTCTCTTTCTATCCTCTCCTTTGTTTTCTTCCACATTCTCATTTATTTCTCTTTCTATCCTCTCCTTTGTTTTCTTCCACATTGTCATTTATTTCTCTTTCTATCCTCTCCTTTGTTTTCTTCCACTTTCTCATTTATTTCTCTTTCTATCCTCTCCTTCGTTTTCTTCCACATTCTCATTTATTTCTCTTTCTATCCTCTTCTTTCTTTCCTTCCACTTTCTCATTTATTTCTCTTTCTATCCCCTCCTTTGTGTTTTTCCACATTCTCATTTATTTCTCTTTCTATCCTCTCCTTAGTTTTCTTCCACATTCTCATTTATTTCTCTTTCTCTCCCCTCCTTTGTTTTCTTCCACATTCTTATTTATTTCTCTTTCTATCCTTTCCTTTGTGCTTTTCCACATTCTTATTTATTTTTCTTTCTATCCTCTCCTTTGTTTTCTTCCACATTCTCATTTATTTCTCTTTCTATCCTCTACTTTGTTTTCTTCCACTGTCTCATTTATTTCTCTTTCTATCCTCTCCTTTGTGCTTTTCCACTTTCTTATTTATTTTTCTTTCTATCCTCTCCTTTGTTTTCTTCCACATTCTCATTTATTTCTCTTTCTATCCTCTCCTTTGTTTTCTTCCACATTCTCATTTATTTCTCTTTCTATCCTCTCCTTTGTTTTCTTCCACTTTCTCATTTATTTCTCTTTCTATCCTCTCCTTCGTTTTCTTCCACTTTCTCATTTATTTCTCTTTCTATCCTCTCCTTTGTTTTCTTCCACATTCTCATTTATTTCTCTTTCTATCCTCTCCTTTGTTTTCTTCCGCTGTCTCATTTATTTCTCTTTCTATCCTCTCCTTTGTTTTCTTCCACATTCTAATTTATTTCTCTTTCTATCATCTCCTTTGTTTTCTTCCACTTTCTAATTTATTTCTCTTTCTATCCTCTCCTTTGTGCTTTTCCACATTCTTATTTATTTTTCTTTCTATCCTCTCCTTTGTTTTCTTCCACATTCTCATTTATTTCTCTTTCTATCCTATCCTTTGTTTACTTCCACTTTCTCATTTATTTCTTTTCTATCCTCTCCTTTGTGCTTTTCCGCATTCTTATTTATTTCTCTTTCTATCCTCTCCTTTGTTTTCTTCCACATTCTCATTTATTTCTCTTTCTATCCTCTTCTTTGTTTTCTTCCACATTCTCATTTATTTCTCTGTCTATCCTCTCCTTTCTTTTCTTCCACATTCACATTTATTTCTCTTTCTATCCTCTCCTTTGTTTTCTTCCACATTCTCATTTATTTCTCTTTCTATCCTTTCCTTTGTTTTCTTCCACATTCTCATTTATTTCTCTTTCTATCCTTTCCTTTGTTTTCTTCCACATTCTCATTTATTTCTCTTTCTATCCTCTCGTTTGTTTTCTTCCACATTCTTATTTATTTCTCTTTCTATCCTCTCCTTTGTTTTCTTCCACATTCTCATTTATTTCTCTTTCTATCCTCTCCTTTGTTTTCTTCCACTTTCTCATTTATTTCTCTTTCTATCCTCTCCTTCGTTTTCTTCCACATTCTCATTTATTTCTCTTTCTATCCTCTTCTTTCTTTCCTTCCACTTTCTCATTTATTTCTCTTTCTATCCCCTCCTTTGTGTTTTTCCACATTCTTATTTATTTCTCTTTCTATCCTCTCCTTTGTTTTCTTCCACTTTCTCATTTATTTCTCTTTCTATCCTCTCCTTTGTTTTCTTCCACTTTCTCATTTATTTCTCTTTCTATCCTCTCCTTTGTTTTCTTCCACATTCTCATTTATTTCTCTTTCTATCCTCTCCTTTGTTTTCTTCCGCTGTCTCATTTATTTCTCTTTCTATCCTCTCCTTTGTTTTCTTCCACTTTCTCATTTATTTCTCTTTCTATCCTCTCCTTTGTTTCCTTCCACTTTCTCATTTATTTCTCTTTCTATCCTCTCCTTTGTTTTCTTCGACATTCTCATTTATTTCTCTTTCTATCCTCTCCTTTGTTTTCTTCCGCTGTCTCATTTATTTCTCTTTCTATCCTCTCCTTTGTTTTCTTCCACTTTCTCATTTATTTCGCTTTCTATCCACTCCTTTGTTTTCTTCCGCTGTCTCATTTATTTCTCTTTCTATCCTCTCCTTTGTTTTCTAACACATTCTCATTTATTTCTCTTTCTATCCTCTCCTTTGTTTTCTTCCACTTTCTCATTTATTTCTCTTTCTATCCTCTCCTTTGTTTTCTTCCACATTCTTATTTATTTCTCTTTCTATCCTCTCCTTTGTTTTCTTCCACATTCTCATTTATTTCTCTTTCTATCCTCTCCTTTGTTTTCTTCCACATTCTCATTTATTTCTCTTTCTATCCTCTCCTTCGTTTTCTTCCACATTCTCATTTATTTCTCTTTCTATCCTCTCCTTCGTTTTCTTCCACTTTCTCATTTATTTCTCTTTCTATCCTCTCCTTTGTGCTTTTCCACATTCTTATTTATTTCTCTTTCTATCCTCTCCTTCGTTTTCTTACACATTCTCATTTATTTCTCTTTCTATCCTCTCCTTTGTGCTTTTCCACATTCTTATTTATTTTTCTTTCTATCCTCTCCTTTGTTTTCTTCCACATTCTCATTTATTTCTATTTCTATCCTCTCCTTTATTTTCTTCCACATTCTCATTTATTTCTCTTTCTATCCTCTCCATTGTGCTTTTCCACATTCTTATTTATTTCTCTTTCTATCCTCTCCTTTATTTTCTTCCACTTTCTCATTTATTTCTCTTTCTATCCTCTCCTTTGTGCTTTTCCACATTCTTATTTATTTCTCTTTCTATCCTCTCCTTTGTTTTCTTCCACTTTCTCATTTATTTCTCTTTCTATCCTCTCCTTTGTGCTTTTCCACATTCTTATTTATTTTTCTTTCTATCCTCTCCTTTGTTTTCTTCCACATTCTCATTTATTTCTCTTTCTATCCTCTCCTTTATTTTCTTCCACATTCACATTTATTTCTCTTTCTATCCTCTCCTTTGTTTTCTTCCACATTCTCATTTATTTCTCTTTCTATCCTTTCCTTTGTTTTCTTCCACATTCTTATTTATTTCTCTTTCTATCCTCTCCTTTGTTTTCTTCCACTTTCTCATTTATTTCTCTTTCTATCCTCTCCTTTGTTTTCTTCCACATTCTTATTTATTTCTCTTTCTATCCTCTCCTTTGTTTTCTTCCACATTCTCATTTATTTCTCTTTCTATCCTCTCCTTTGTTTTCTTCCACATTCTTATTTATTTCTCTTTCTATCCTCTCCTTTGTTTTCTTCCACATTCTCATTTATTTCTCTTTCTATCCTCTCCTTTGTTTTCTTCCACTTTCTCATTTATTTCTCTTTCTATCCTCTCCTTCGTTTTCTTCCACATTCTCATTTATTTCTCTTTCTATCCTCTTCTTTCTTTCCTTCCACTTTCTCATTTATTTCTCTTTCTATCCCCTCCTTTGTGTTTTTCCACATTCTTATTTATTTCTCTTTCTATCCTCTCCTTTGTTTTCTTCCACTTTCTCATTTATTTCTCTTTCTATCCTCTCCTTTGTTTTCTTCCACTTTCTCATTTATTTCTCTTTCTATCCTCTCCTTTGTTTTCTTCCACATTCTCATTTATTTCTCTTTCTATCCTCTCCTTTGTTTTCTTCCGCTGTCTCATTTATTTCTCTTTCTATCCTCTCCTTTGTTTTCTTCCACTTTCTCATTTATTTCTCTTTCTATCCTCTCCTTTGTTTTCTTCCACTTTCTCATTTATTTCTCTTTCTATCCTCTCCTTTGTTTTCTTCCACATTCTCATTTATTTCTCTTTCTATCCTCTCCTTTGTTTTCTTCCGCTGTCTCATTTATTTCTCTTTCTATCCTCTCCTTTGTTTTCTTCCACTTTCTCATTTATTTCGCTTTCTATCCACTCCTTTGTTTTCTTCCGCTGTCTCATTTATTTCTCTTTCTATCCTCTCCTTTGTTTTCTAACACATTCTCATTTATTTCTCTTTCTATCCTCTCCTTTGTTTTCTTCCACTTTCTCATTTATTTTTCTTTCTATCCTCTCCTTTGTTTTCTTCCACATTCTTATTTATTTCTCTTTCTATCCTCTCCTTTGTTTTCTTCCACATTCTCATTTATTTCTCTTTCTATCCTCTCCTTTGTTTTCTTCCACATTCTCATTTATTTCTCTTTCTATCCTCTCCTTCGTTTTCTTCCACATTCTCATTTATTTCTCTTTCTATCCTCTCCTTCGTTTTCTTCCACATTCTCATTTATTTCTCTTTCTATCCTCTCCTTCGTTTTCTTCCACATTCTCATTTATTTCTCTTTCTATCCTCTCCTTCGTTTTCTTCCACTTTCTCATTTATTTCTCTTTCTATCCTCTCCTTTGTGCTTTTCCACATTCTTATTTATTTCTCTTTCTATCCGCTCCTTCGTTTTCTTACACATTCTCATTTATTTCTCTTTCTATCCTCTCCTTTGTGCTTTTCCACATTCTTATTTATTTTTCTTTCTATCCTCTCCTTTGTTTTCTTCCACATTCTCATTTATTTCTATTTCTATCCTCTCCTTTATTTTCTTCCACATTCTCATTTATTTCTCTTTCTATCCTCTCCATTGTGCTTTTCCACATTCTTATTTATTTCTCTTTCTATCCTCTCCTTTATTTTCTTCCACTTTCTCATTTATTTCTCTTTCTATCCTCTCCTTTGTGCTTTTCCACATTCTTATTTATTTCTCTTTCTATCCTCTCCTTTGTTTTCTTCCACTTTCTCATTTATTTCTCTTTCTATCCTCTCCTTTGTGCTTTTCCACATTCTTATTTATTTTTCTTTCTATCCTCTCCTTTGTTTTCTTCCACATTCTCATTTATTTCTCTTTCTATCCTCTCCTTTATTTTCTTCCACTTACTCATTTATTTCTCTTTCTATCCTCTCCTGTGTGCTTTTCCACATTCTTATTTATTTCTCTTTCTATCCTCTCCTTTGTTTTCTTCCACTTTCTCATTTATTTCTCTTTCTATCCTCTCCTTTGTGCTTTTCCACATTCTTATTTATTTTTCTTTCTATCCTCTCCTTTGTTTTCTTCCACATTCTCATTTATTTCTCTTTCTATCCTCTCCTTTGTTTTCGTCCACATTCTCATTTATTTCTCTTTCTATCCTCTCCTTTGTGCTTTTCCACATTCTTATTTATTTTTCTTTCTATCCTCTCCTATGTTTTCTTCCACATTCTCATTTATTTCTCTTTCTATCCTCTCCTTTGTTTTCTTCCACTTTCTCATTTATTTCTCTTTCTATCCTCTCCTTTGTGCTTTTCCACATTCTTATTTATTTTTCATTCTATCCTCTCCTTTGTTTTCTTCCACATTCTCATTTATTTCTCTTTCTATCCTCTCCTTTGTTTTCTTCCACTGTCTCATTTATTTCTCTTTCTATCCTCTCCTTTGTGCTTTTCCACATTCTTATTTATTTCTCTTTCTATCCTCTCCTTTGTTTTCTTCCACATTCTCATTTATTTCTCTTTCTATCCTTTCCTTTGTGCTTTTCCACATTCTTATTTATTTTTCTTTCTATCCTCTCCTTTGTTTTCTTCCACATTCTCATTTATTTCTCTTTCTATCCTTTCCTTTGTGCTTTTCCACATTCTTATTTATTTCTATTTCTATCCTCTCCTTTGTTTTCTTCCACATTCTCATTTATTTCTCTTTCTATCCTTTCCTTTGTGCTTTTCCACATTCTTATTTATTTTTCTTTCTATCCTCTCCTTTGTTTTCTTCCACATTCTCATTTATTTCTCTTTCTATCCTCTCCTTTGTTTTCTTCCACTGTCTCATTTATTTCTCTTTCTATCCTCTCCTTTGTGCTTTTCCACTTTCTTATTTATTTTTCTTTCTATCCTCTCCTTTGTTTTCTTCCACATTCTCATTTATTTCTCTTTCTATCCTCTCCTTTGTTTTCTTCCACTTTCTCATTTATTTCTCTTTCTATCCTTTCGTTTGTGCTTTTCCACATTCTTATTTAATTTTCTTTCTATCCTCTCCTTTGTTTTCTTCCACATTCTCATTTATTTCTCTTTCTATCCTCTCCTTTGTTTTCTTCCACTTTCTCATTTATTTCTCTTTCTATCCTTTCCTTTGTGCTTTTCCACATTCTTATTTATTTTTCTTTCTATCCTCTCCTTTTTTTTCTTCCACATTCTCATTTATTTCTCTTTCTATCCTCTCCTTTGTTTTCTTCCACATTCTCATTTATTTCTCTTTCTATCCTCTCCTTTTTTTTCTTCCACATTCTCATTTATTTCTCTTTCTATCCTCTCCTTTTTTTTCTTCCACATTCTCATTTATTTCTCTTTCTATCCTTTCCTTTGTGCTTTTCCACATTCTTATTTATTTTTCTTTCTATCCTCTCCTTTTTTTTCTTCCACATTCTCATTTATTTCTCTTTCTATCCTCTCCTTTGTTTTCTTCCACTTTCTCATTTATTTCTCTTTCTATCCTCTCCTTTGTTTTCTTCCACTTTCTCATTTATTTCTCTTTCTATCCTCTCCTTTGTGCTTTTCCACATTCTTATTTATTTCTCTTTCTATCCTCTCCTTTGTTTTCTTCCACATTATTAAATCATTTCTTTCTGATAGATTCATAAGAGTAGTAGTTGAGGGGCAAAAATCAGAAGCTCACAATATTAATGCCGGTGTCCCTCAGGGATCCATCCTGGGCCCAACTCTTTTCCTGATCTACATTAATGATCTTCCAAATCATATCCTTACATCATTTGTAGACATTTATGCTGACGACACTACCATTTATGGTACCACATCTAAGACAGTAAACGAGCAAGTTCTCTCCAATTCTCTCTCCTCTGATCTTGAGCACGTAGTACAATGGGGAAAGGAGTGGCTGGTTACTTTTAATGCATCTAAAACCAAGCTTCTCTCTTTACATCATCAACATTCTAATCCACATTTGTCATCAATTGAAATGAATGGCTCTCGTCTTCAGGAGGCCTCAAGTTTTGACAAGCTTCTGGGCTTGACCATTACTCCTGATCTTAAATGGAACACGTATATCAAATCTGTTGCCAAGGCCGCTGGAAAAATGGTGGGATCTTTCTATCGATCCAGTAGATATCTCACTGCTGATGCTATTCTCTATCTATATAAGAGCCAGGTACGTCCAAGGATGGAATACTGTTGCCACATCTGGGCAGGAGCTGCTAGAAAGAACTTGTCCTGCCTTGATAGAGTTCAAAATAGACTTCGTAGCCTCGTAGGAGATGTCCTTTTCTCCTCCTTGCAACCTCTATCTCACAGAAGAGATGTTGCGAGTTTGTCTCTGATGTATCGTTATTTTCATGGAAAGTGTTCAACTGAGCTTCAATCTATGGTCCCCCCTCGCCAAACTTTCACAAGAAACACTCGTCTAGCTGTAAACACTATCAATAATTTCCCCCACTCTTTATCTGTGCCTAAACCTAAACGTAGATTCCATGAACAAAGCTTCTTTCTTAGAACTGCACGCCTGTGGAATTGTCTTCCGTTTTCCTGCTTTCCGGCTGACTACAATATGGTTTTGTTCAAGTCTAAAGTAAATAAGTTCTTGATGAGCCGTTCCATATAAGTTATTAAATTTACCAAATTTTCATTACTAATGATTACTATATTGACCAACTTCTACTGTACACTCTTTAACCCTTATCCTTGAGTGGCCTCTGGGCCTTGATAATGTGGTGATGCCTTTGTAAAAAAAAAAAAAAAAAAAAAAAAACATTCTCATTTATTTCTCTTTCTATCCTCTCCTTTGTTTTCTTCCACTTTCTCATTTATTTCTCTTTCTATCCTTTCGTTTGTGCTTTTCCACATTCTTATTTAATTTTCTTTCTATCCTCTCCTTTGTTTTCTTCCACATTCTCATTTATTTCTCTTTCTATCCTCTCCTTTATTTTCTTCCACTTTCTCATTTATTTCTCTTTCTATCCTCTCCTTTGTGCTTTTCCACATTCTTATTTATTTCTCTTTCTATCCTCTCCTTTGTTTTCTTCCACTTTCTCATTTATTTCTCTTTCTATCCTCTCCTTTGTGCTTTTCCACATTCTTATTTATTTTTCTTTCTATCCTCTCCTTTGTTTTCTTCCACATTCTCATTTATTTCTCTTTCTATCCTCTCCTTTGTTTTCGTCCACATTCTCATTTATTTCTCTTTCTATCCTCTCCTTTGTGCTTTTCCACATTCTTATTTATTTTTCTTTCTATCCTCTCCTATGTTTTCTTCCACATTCTCATTTATTTCTCTTTCTATCCTCTCCTTTGTTTTCTTCCACTTTCTCATTTATTTCTCTTTCTATCCTCTCCTTTGTGCTTTTCCACATTCTTATTTATTTTTCATTCTATCCTCTCCTTTGTTTTCTTCCACATTCTCATTTATTTCTCTTTCTATCCTCTCCTTTGTTTTCTTCCACTGTCTCATTTATTTCTCTTTCTATCCTTTCCTTTGTGCTTTTCCACATTCTTATTTATTTCTCTTTCTATCCTCTCCTTTGTTTTCTTCCACATTCTCATTTATTTCTCTTTCTATCCTTTCCTTTGTGCTTTTCCACATTCTTATTTATTTTTCTTTCTATCCTCTCCTTTGTTTTCTTCCACATTCTCATTTATTTCTCTTTCTATCCTTTCCTTTGTGCTTTTCCACATTCTTATTTATTTCTATTTCTATCCTCTCCTTTGTTTTCTTCCACATTCTCATTTATTTCTCTTTCTATCCTTTCCTTTGTGCTTTTCCACATTCTTATTTATTTTTCTTTCTATCCTCTCCTTTGTTTTCTTCCACATTCTCATTTATTTCTCTTTCTATCCTCTACTTTGTTTTCTTCCACTGTCTCATTTATTTCTCTTTCTATCCTCTCCTTTGTGCTTTTCCACTTTCTTATTTATTTTTCTTTCTATCCTCTCCTTTGTTTTCTTCCACATTCTCATTTATTTCTCTTTCTATCCTCTCCTTTGTTTTCTTCCACTTTCTCATTTATTTCTCTTTCTATCCTTTCGTTTGTGCTTTTCCACATTCTTATTTAATTTTCTTTCTATCCTCTCCTTTGTTTTCTTCCACATTCTCATTTATTTCTCTTTCTATCCTCTCCTTTGTTTTCTTCCACTTTCTCATTTATTTCTCTTTCTATCCTTTCCTTTGTGCTTTTCCACATTCTTATTTATTTTTCTTTCTATCCTCTCCTTTTTTTCTTCCACATTCTCATTTATTTCTCTTTCTATCCTCTCCTTTGTTTTCTTCCACATTCTCATTTATTTCTCTTTCTATCCTCTCCTTTTTTTTCTTCCACATTCTCATTTATTTCTCTTTCTATCCTCTCCTTTTTTTTCTTCCACATTCTCATTTATTTCTCTTTCTATCCTTTCCTTTGTGCTTTTCCACATTCTTATTTATTTTTCTTTCTATCCTCTCCTTTTTTTTCTTCCACATTCTCATTTATTTCTCTTTCTATCCTCTCCTTTGTTTTCTTCCACTTTCTCATTTATTTCTCTTTCTATCCTCTCCTTTGTTTTCTTCCACTTTCTCATTTATTTCTCTTTCTATCCTCTCCTTTGTGCTTTTCCACATTCTTATTTATTTCTCTTTCTATCCTCTCCTTTGTTTTCTTCCACATTCTCATTTATTTCTCTTTCTATCCTCTCCTTTGTGCTTTTCCACGTTCTTATTTATTTTTCTTTCTATCCTCTCCTTTGTTTTCTTCCACATTCTCATTTATTTCTCTTTCTATCCTCTCCTTTGTTTTCGTCCACATTCTCATTTATTTCTCTTTCTATCCTCTCCTTTGTGCTTTTCCACATTCTTATTTATTTTTCTTTCTATCCTCTCCTTTGTTTTCTTCCACATTCTCATTTATTTCTCTTTCTATCCTCTCCTTTGTTTTCTTCCACTTTCTCATTTATTTCTCTTTCTATCCTCTCCTTTGTGCTTTTCCACATTCTTATTTATTTTTCTTTCTATCCTCTCCTTTGTTTTCTTCCACTGTCTCATTTATTTCTCTTTCTATCCTCTCCTTTGTGCTTTTCCACATTCTTATTTATTTCTCTTTCTATCCTCTCCTTTGTTTTCTTCCACATTCTCATTTATTTCTCTTTCTATCCTCTCCTTTGTTTTCTTCCACTTTCTCATTTATTTCTCTTTCTATCCTTTCGTTTGTGCTTTTCCACATTCTTATTTAATTTTCTTTCTATCCTCTCCTTTGTTTTCTTCCACATTCTCATTTATTTCTCTTTCTATCCTCTCCTTTGTTTTCTTCCACTTTCTCATTTATTTCTCTTTCTATCCTTTCCTTTGTGCTTTTCCACATTCTTATTTATTTTTCTTTCTATCCTCTCCTTTTTTTTTCTTCCACATTCTCATTTATTTCTCTTTCTATCCTCTCCTTTGTTTTCTTCCACATTCTCATTTATTTCTCTTTCTATCCTCTCCTTTTTTTTCTTCCACATTCTCATTTATTTCTCTTTCTATCCTCTCCTTTTTTTTCTTCCACATTTTCATTTATTTCTCTTTCTATCCTTTCCTTTGTGCTTTTCCACATTCTTATTTATTTTTCTTTCTATCCTCTCCTTTTTTTTCTTCCACATTCTCATTTATTTCTCTTTCTATCCTCTCCTTTGTTTTCTTCCACTTTCTCATTTATTTCTCTTTCTATCCTCTCCTTTGTTTTCTTCCACTTTCTCATTTATTTCTCTTTCTATCCTCTCCTTTGTGCTTTTCCACATTCTTATTTATTTCTCTTTCTATCCTCTCCTTTGTTTTCTTCCACATTCTCATTTATTTCTCTTTCTATCCTTTCCTTTGTGCTTTTCCACATTCTTATTTATTTTTCTTTCTATCCTCTCCTTTGTTTTCTTCCACATTCTCATTTATTTCTCTTTCTATCCTCTCCTTTGTTTTCTTCCACTTTCTCATTTATTTCTCTTTCTATCCTCTCCTTTGTGCTTTTCCACATTCTTATTTATTTTTCTTTCTATCCTCTCCTTTGTTTTCTTCCACATTCTCATTTATTTCTCTTTCTATCCTCTCCTTTGTGCTTTTCCACATTCTTATTTATTTTTCTTTCTATCCTCTCCTTTGTTTTCTTCCACATTCTCATTTATTTCTCTTTCTATCCTCTCCTTTGTTTTCTTCCACTGTCTCATTTATTTCTCTTTCTATCCTCTCCTTTGTGCTTTTCCACATTCTTATTTATTTCTCTTTCTATCCTCTCCTTTGTTTTCTTCCACATTCTCATTTATTTCTCTTTCTATCCTTTCCTTTGTGCTTTTCCACATTCTTATTTATGTTTCTTTGTATCCTCTCCTTTGTTTTCTTCCACATTCTTATTTATTTCTCTTTCTATCCTCTCCTTTGTTTTCTTCCACATTCTCATTTATTTCTCTTTCTATCCTCTCCTTTGTTTTCTTCCACTTTCTCATTTATTTCTCTTTCTATCCTTTCGTTTGTGCTTTTCCACATTCTTATTTAATTTTCTTTCTATCCTCTCCTTTGTTTTCTTCCACTTTCTCATTTATTTCTCTTTCTATCCTTTCCTTTGTGCTTTTCCACATTCTTATTTATTTTTCTTTCTATCCTCTCCTTTTTTTTCTTCCACATTCTCATTTATTTCTCTTTCTATCCTCTCCTTTGTTTTCTTCCACATTCTCATTTATTTCTCTTTCTATCCTCTCCTTTTTTTTCTTCCACATTCTCATTTATTTCTCTTTCTATCCTCTCCTTTTTTTTCTTCCACATTTTCATTTATTTCTCTTTCTATCCTTTCCTTTGTGCTTTTCCACATTCTTATTTATTTTTCTTTCTATCCTCTCCTTTTTTTTCTTCCACATTCTCATTTATTTCTCTTTCTATCCTCTCCTTTGTTTTCTTCCACTTTCTCATTTATTTCTCTTTCTATCCTCTCCTTTGTTTTCTTCCACTTTCTCATTTATTTCTCTTTCTATCCTCTCCTTTGTGCTTTTCCACATTCTTATTTATTTTTCTTTCTATCCTCTCCTTTGTTTTCTTCCACATTCTCATTTATTTCTCTTTCTATCCTCTCCTTTGTTTTCTTCCACTTTCTCATTTATTTCTCTTTCTATCCTCTCCTTTGTGCTTTTCCACATTCTTATTTATTTTTCTTTCTATCCTCTCCTTTGTTTTCTTCCACATTCTCATTTATTTCTCTTTCTATCCTCTCCTTTGTGCTTTTCCACATTCTTATTTATTTTTCTTTCTATCCTCTCCTTTGTTTTCTTCCACATTCTCATTTATTTCTCTTTCTATCCTCTCCTTTGTTTTCTTCCACTGTCTCATTTATTTCTCTTTCTATCCTCTCCTTTGTGCTTTTCCACATTCTTATTTATTTCTCTTTCTATCCTCTCCTTTGTTTTCTTCCACATTCTCATTTATTTCTCTTTCTATCCTTTCCTTTTTGCTTTTCCACATTCTTATTTATGTTTCTTTGTATCCTCTCCTTTGTTTTCTTCCACATTCTCATTTATTTCTCTTTCTATCCTCTCGTTTGTGCTTTTCCACATTCTTATTTATTTTTCTTTCTATCCTCTCCTTTGTTTTCTTCCACATTCTCATTTATTTCTCTTTCTATCCTTTCCTTTGTGCTTTTCCACATTCTTATTTATTTTTCTTTCTATCCTCTCCTTTGTTTTCTTCCACATTCTCATTTATTTCTCTTTATATCCTCTCCTTTGTGCTTTTCCACATTCTTATTTATTTCTCTTTCTATCCTCTCCTTTGTTTTCTTCCACATTCTCATTTATTTCTCTTTATATCCTCTCCTTTGTGCTTTTCCACATTCTCATTTATTTCTCTTTCTATCCTCTCCTTTGTTTTCTTCCACATTCTCATTTATTTCTCTTTATATCCTCTCCTTTGTGCTTTTCCACATTCTTATTTATTTTTCTTTCTATCCTCTCCTTTGTTTTCTTCCACATTCTCATTTATTTCTCTTTCTATCCTTTCCTTTGTGCTTTTCCACATTCTTATTTATTTTTCTTTCTATCCTCTCCTTTGTTTTCTTCCACATTCTCATTTATTTCTCTTTCTATCCTCTCCTTTGTTTTCTTCCACTTTCTCATTTATTTCTCTTTCTATCCTCCTCTTTGTGCTTTTCCACATTCTTATTTATTTTTCTTTCTATCCTCTCCTTTGTTTTCTTTCACTTTCTCATTTATTTCTCTTTCTATCCTCTCCTTTGTTTTCTTCCACATTCTCATTTATTTCTCTTTCTATCCTCTCCTTTGTTTTCTTCCACATTCTCATTTATTTCTCTTTCTATCCTCTCGTTTGTGCTTTTCCACATTCTTATTTATTTCTCTTTCTATACTCTCCTTTGTTTTCTTCCACATTCTCATTTATTTCTCTTTCTATCCTTTCCTTTGTGCTTTTCCACATTCTTATTTATTTTTCTTTCTATCCTCTCCTTTGTTTTCTTCCACATTCTCATTTATTTCTCTTTCTATCCTCTCCTTTGTTTTCTTCCACTTTCTCATTTATTTCTCTTTCTATCCTCTCCTTTGTGCTTTTCCACATTCTTATTTATTTTTCTTTCTATCCTCTCCTTTGGTTGTCTTCCACATTCTCATTTATTTCTCTTTCTATCCTCTCCTTTGTGCTTTTCCACATTCTTATTTATTTTTCTTTCTATCCTCTCTTTTGTTTTCTTCCACATTCTCATTTATTTCTCTTTCTATCTTCCTCTTTTGTTTTCTTCCACATTCTCATTTATTTCTCTTTCTATCCTCTCCTTTGTGCTTTTCCACATTCTTATTTATTTTTCTTTCTATCCTCTCCTTTGTTTTCTTCCACATTCTCATTTATTTCTCTTTCTATCCTCTCCTTTGTTTTCTTCCACTTTCTCATTTATTTCTCTTTCTATCCTCTCCTTTGTGCTTTTCCACATTCTTATTTATTTTTCTTTCTATCCTCTCCTTTTTTTTCTTCCACATTCTCATTTATTTCTCTTTCTATCCTCTCCTTTGTTTTCTTCCACTTTCTCATTTATTTCTCTTTCTATCCTCTCCTTTGTGCTTTTCCACATTCTTATTTATTTTTCTTTCTATCCTCTCCTTTGGTTTTCTTCCACATTCTCATTTATTTCTCTTTCTATCCTCTCCTTTGTGCTTTTCCACATTCTTATTTATGTTTCTTTGTATCCTCTCCTTTGTTTTCTTCCACATTCTTATTTATTTCTCTTTCTATCCTCTCCTTTGTTTTCTTCCACATTCTCATTTATTTCTCTTTCTATCCTCTCCTTTGTTTTCTTCCACTTTCTCATTTATTTCTCTTTCTATCCTTTCGTTTGTGCTTTTCCACATTCTTATTTAATTTTCTTTCTATCCTCTCCTTTGTTTTCTTCCACTTTCTCATTTATTTCTCTTTCTATCCTTTCCTTTGTGCTTTTCCACATTCTTATTTATTTTTCTTTCTATCCTCTCCTTTTTTTTCTTCCACATTCTCATTTATTTCTCTTTCTATCCTCTCCTTTGTTTTCTTCCACATTCTCATTTATTTCTCTTTCTATCCTCTCCTTTTTTTTCTTCCACATTCTCATTTATTTCTCTTTCTATCCTCTCCTTTTTTTTCTTCCACATTTTCATTTATTTCTCTTTCTATCCTTTCCTTTGTGCTTTTCCACATTCTTATTTATTTTTCTTTCTATCCTCTCCTTTTTTTTCTTCCACATTCTCATTTATTTCTCTTTCTATCCTCTCCTTTGTTTTCTTCCACTTTCTCATTTATTTCTCTTTCTATCCTCTCCTTTGTTTTCTTCCACTTTCTCATTTATTTCTCTTTCTATCCTCTCCTTTGTGCTTTTCCACATTCTTATTTATTTTTCTTTCTATCCTCTCCTTTGTTTTCTTCCACATTCTCATTTATTTCTCTTTCTATCCTCTCCTTTGTTTTCTTCCACTTTCTCATTTATTTCTCTTTCTATCCTCTCCTTTGTGCTTTTCCACATTCTTATTTATTTTTCTTTCTATCCTCTCCTTTGTTTTCTTCCACATTCTCATTTATTTCTCTTTCTATCCTCTCCTTTGTGCTTTTCCACATTCTTATTTATTTTTCTTTCTATCCTCTCCTTTGTTTTCTTCCACATTCTCATTTATTTCTCTTTCTATCCTCTCCTTTGTTTTCTTCCACTGTCTCATTTATTTCTCTTTCTATCCTCTCCTTTGTGCTTTTCCACATTCTTATTTATTTCTCTTTCTATCCTCTCCTTTGTTTTCTTCCACATTCTCATTTATTTCTCTTTCTATCCTTTCCTTTTTGCTTTTCCACATTCTTATTTATGTTTCTTTGTATCCTCTCCTTTGTTTTCTTCCACATTCTCATTTATTTCTCTTTCTATCCTCTCGTTTGTGCTTTTCCACATTCTTATTTATTTTTCTTTCTATCCTCTCCTTTGTTTTCTTCCACATTCTCATTTATTTCTCTTTCTATCCTTTCCTTTGTGCTTTTCCACATTCTTATTTATTTTTCTTTCTATCCTCTCCTTTGTTTTCTTCCACATTCTCATTTATTTCTCTTTATATCCTCTCCTTTGTGCTTTTCCACATTCTTATTTATTTCTCTTTCTATCCTCTCCTTTGTTTTCTTCCACATTCTCATTTATTTCTCTTTATATCCTCTCCTTTGTGCTTTTCCACATTCTCATTTATTTCTCTTTCTATCCTCTCCTTTGTTTTCTTCCACATTCTCATTTATTTCTCTTTATATCCTCTCCTTTGTGCTTTTCCACATTCTTATTTATTTTTCTTTCTATCCTCTCCTTTGTTTTCTTCCACATTCTCATTTATTTCTCTTTCTATCCTTTCCTTTGTGCTTTTCCACATTCTTATTTATTTTTCTTTCTATCCTCTCCTTTGTTTTCTTCCACATTCTCATTTATTTCTCTTTCTATCCTCTCCTTTGTTTTCTTCCACTTTCTCATTTATTTCTCTTTCTGTCCTCCTCTTTGTGCTTTTCCACATTCTTATTTATTTTTCTTTCTATCCTCTCCTTTGTTTTCTTTCACTTTCTCATTTATTTCTCTTTCTATCCTCTCCTTTGTTTTCTTCCACATTCTCATTTATTTCTCTTTCTATCCTCTCCTTTGTTTTCTTCCACATTCTCATTTATTTCTCTTTCTATCCTCTCGTTTGTGCTTTTCCACATTCTTATTTATTTCTCTTTCTATACTCTCCTTTGTTTTCTTCCACATTCTCATTTATTTCTCTTTCTATCCTTTCCTTTGTGCTTTTCCACATTCTTATTTATTTTTCTTTCTATCCTCTCCTTTGTTTTCTTCCACATTCTCATTTATTTCTCTTTCTATCCTCTCCTTTGTTTTCTTCCACTTTCTCATTTATTTCTCTTTCTATCCTCTCCTTTGTGCTTTTCCACATTCTTATTTATTTTTCTTTCTATCCTCTCCTTTGGTTGTCTTCCACATTCTCATTTATTTCTCTTTCTATCCTCTCCTTTGTGCTTTTCCACATTCTTATTTATTTTTCTTTCTATCCTCTCTTTTGTTTTCTTCCACATTCTCATTTATTTCTCTTTCTATCTTCCTCTTTTGTTTTCTTCCACATTCTCATTTATTTCTCTTTCTATCCTCTCCTTTGTGCTTTTCCACATTCTTATTTATTTTTCTTTCTATCCTCTCCTTTGTTTTCTTCCACATTCTCATTTATTTCTCTTTCTATCCTCTCCTTTGTTTTCTTCCACTTTCTCATTTATTTCTCTTTCTATCCTCTCCTTTGTGCTTTTCCACATTCTTATTTATTTTTCTTTCTATCCTCTCCTTTTTTTTCTTCCACATTCTCATTTATTTCTCTTTCTATCCTCTCCTTTGTTTTCTTCCACTTTCTCATTTATTTCTCTTTCTATCCTCTCCTTTGTGCTTTTCCACATTCTTATTTATTTTTCTTTCTATCCTCTCCTTTGGTTTTCTTCCACATTCTCATTTATTTCTCTTTCTATCCTCTCCTTTGTGCTTTTCCACATTCTTATTTATTTTTCTTTCTATCCTCTCTTTTGTTTTCTTCCACATTCTCATTTATTTCTCTTTCTATCCTCTCCTTTGTGCTTTTCCACATTCTTATTTATTTTTCTTTCTATTCTCTCCTTTGTTTTCTTCCACATTCTCATTTATTTCTCTTTCTATCCTCTCCTTTGTTTTCTTCCACTTTCTCATTTATTTCTCTTTCTATCCTCTCCTTTGTGCTTTTCCACATTCTTATTTATTTTTCTTTCTATCCTCTCCTTTTTTTTCTTCCACATTCTCATTTATTTCTCTTTCTATCCTTTCCTTTGTGCTTTTCCACATTCTTATTTATTTTTCTTTCTATCCTCTCCTTTTTTTTCTTCCACATTCTCATTTATTTCTCTTTCTATCCTCTCCTTTGTTTTCTTCCACTTTCTCATTTATTTCTCTTTCTATCCTCTCCTTTGTTTTCTTCCACTGTCTCATTTATTTCTCTTTCTATCCTCTCCTTTGTGCTTTTCCACATTCTTATTTATTTTTCTTTCTCTCTCCTTTGTTTTCTTCCACAGTCTCATTTATTTCTCTTTCTATCTTTTCCTTTGTGCTTTTCCACATTCTTATTTATTTCTCTTTCTATCCTCTCCTTTGTTTTCTTCCACATTCTCATTTATTTCTCTTTCTATCCTTTCCTTTGTGCTTTTCCACATTCTTATTTATTTTTCTTTCTATCCTCTCCTTTGTTTTCTTCCACATTCTCATTTATTTCTCTTTCTATCTTCTACTTTGTTTTCTTCCACTGTCTCATTTATTTCTCTTTCTATCCTCTCCTTTGTGCTTTTCCACTTTCTTATTTATTTTTCTTTCTATCCTCTCCTTTGTTTTCTTCCACATTCTCATTTATTTCTCTTTCTATCCTCTCCTTTGTTTTCTTCCACTTTCTCATTTATTTCTCTTTCTGACCTTTCCTTTGTGCTTTTCCACATTCTTATTTATTTTTCTTTCTATCCTCTCCTTTTTTTTCTTCCACATTCTCATTTATTTCTCTTTCTATCCTCTCCTTTGTTTTCTTCCACATTCTCATTTATTTCTCTTTCTATCCTCTCCTTTTTTTTCTTCCACATTCTCATTTATTTCTCTTTCTATCCTCTCCTTTTTTTTCTTCCACATTCTCATTTATTTCTCTTTCTATCCTTTCCTTTGTTTTCTTCCACTTTCTCATTTATTTCTCTTTCTATCCTCTCCTTTGTTTTCTTCCACTTTCTCATTTATTTCTCTTTCTATCCTCTCCTTTTTGCTTTTCCACATTCTTATTTATTTTTCTTTCTATCCTCTCCTTTTTTTTCTTCCACATTCTCATTTATTTCTCTTTCTATCCTCTCCTTTGTTTTCTTCCACTTTCTCATTTATTTCTCTTTCTATCCTCTCCTTTGTGCTTTTCCACATTCTTATTTATTTTTCTTTCTATCATCTCCTTTGTTTTCTTCCACATTCTCATTTATTTCTCTTTCTATCCTTTCCTTTGTGCTTTTCCACATTCTTATTTATTTTTCTTTCTATCCTCTCCTTTGTTTCCTTCCACATTCTCATTTATTTCTCTTTCTATCCTCTCCTTTGTTTTCTTCCACTTTCTCATTTATTTCTCTTTCTATCCTCTCCTTTGTGCTTTTCCACATTCTTATTTATTTTTCTTTCTATCCTCTGCTTTGTTTTCTTCCACATTCTCATTTATTTCTCTTTCTATCCTCTCCTTTGTGCTTTTCCACATTCTTATTTATTTTTCTTTCTATCCTCTCCTTTGTTTTCTTCCACATTCTCATTTATTTCTCTTTCTATCCTCTCCTTTGTTTTCTTCCACTGTCTCATTTATTTCTCTTTCTATCCTCTCCTTTGTGCTTTTCCACTTTCTTATTTATTTTTCTTTCTATCCTCTCCTTTGTTTTCTTCCACATTCTCATTTATTTCTCTTTCTATCCTCTCCTTTGTTTTCTTCCACTTTCTCATTTATTTCTCTTTCTATCCTTTCGTTTGTGCTTTTCCACATTCTTATTTAATTTTCTTTCTATCCTCTCCTTTGTTTTCTTCCACATTCTCATTTATTTCTCTTTCTATCCTCTCCTTTGTTTTCTTCCACTTTTTCATTTATTTCTCTTTCTATCCTTTCCTTTGTGCTTTTCCACATTCTTATTTATTTTTCTTTCTATCCTCTCCTTTGTTTTCTTCCACATTCTCATTTATTTCTCTTTCTATCCTCTTCTTTGTTTTCTTCCACTTTCTCATTTATTTCTCTTTCTATCCTCTCCTTTGTGCTTTTCCACATTCTTATTTATTTTTCTTTCTATCCTCTCCTTTGTTTTCTTCCACATTCTCATTTATTTCTCTTTCTATCCTCTCCTTTGTGCTTTTCCACATTCTTATTTATTTTTCTTTCTATCCTCTCCTTTGTTTTCTTCCACATTCGCATTTATTTCTCTTTCTATCCTCTCCTTTGTTTTCTTCCACTTTCTCATTTATTTCTCTTTCTATCCTTTCCTTTGTGCTTTTCCACATTCTTATTTATTTTTCTTTCTATCCTCTCCTTTGTTTTCTTCCACATTCTCATTTATTTCTCTTTCTATCCTCCCCTTTGTTTTCTTCCACTTTCTCATTTATTTCTCTTTCTATCCTCTCGTTTGTGCTTTTCCACATTCTTATTTATTTCTCTTTCTATCCTCTCCTTTGTTTTCTTCCACATTCTCATTTGTTTCTCTTTCTATCCTCTCCTTTGTGCTTTTCCACATTCTTATGTATTTTTCTTTCTATCCTCTCCTTTGTTTTCTTCCACATTCTTATTTATTTCTCTTTCTATCCTCTCCTTTGTGCTTTTCCACATTCTTATTAATTTTTCGTTCTATCCTCTCCTTTGTTTTCTTCCACATTCTTATTTATTTCTCTTTCTATCCTCTCCTTTGTTTTCTTCCACTTTCTCATTTATTTCCCTTCTATCCTCTCCTTTGTGCTTTTCCACATTCTTATTTATTTTTCTTTCTATCCTCTCCTTTGTTTTCTTCCACATTCTTATTTATTTCTCTTTCTATCCTCTACTTTGTTTTCTTCCACTTTCTCATTTATTTCTCTTTCTATCCTCTCCTTTGTGTTTTTCCACATTCTTATTTATTTTTCTTTCTATCCTCTCCTTTGTTTTCTTCCACATTCTCATTTATTTCTCTTTCTATCCTCTTCTTTGTTTTCTTCCACTGTCTCATTTATTTCTCTTTCTATCCTCTCCTTTGTGCTTTTCCACATTCTTATTTATTTTTCTTTCTATCCTCTCCTTTGTTTTCTTCCACATTCTCATTTATTTCTCTTTCTATCCTCTCCTTTGTTTTCTTCCACTGTCTCATTTATTTCTCTTTCTATCCTCTCCTTTGTGCTTTTCCACATTCTCATTTATTTCTCTTTCTATCCTCTCCTTTGTTTTCTTCCACTTACTCATTTATTTCTCTTTCTATCCTCTCCTTTGTGCTTTTCCACATTCTTATTTATTTTTCTTTCTATCCTCTCCTTTGTTTTCTTCCACATTCTCATTTATTTCTCTTTCTATCCTCTCCTTTGTTTTCTTCCACTTTCTCATTTATTTCTCTTTCTATCCTCTCCTTTGTGCTTTTCCACATTCTTATTTATTTCTCTTTCTACCCTCTCCTTTGTTTTCTTCCACATTCTCATTTATTTCTCTTTCTATCCTCTCCTTTGTTTTCTTCCACTTTCTCATTTATTTCTCTTTCTATCCTCTCCTTTGTGCTTTTCCACATTCTTATTTATTTCTCTTTCTATCCTCTCCTTTGTTTTCTTCCACATTCTCATTTATTTCTCTTTCTATCCTCTCCTTTGTTTTCTTCCACTGTCTCATTTATTTCTCTTTCTATCCTCTCCTTTGTGCTTTTCCACATTCTTATTTATTTTTCTTTCTATCCTCTCCTTTGTTTTCTTCCACAGTCTCATTTATTTCTCTTTCTATCTTTTCCTTTGTGCTTTTCCACATTCTTATTTATTTCTCTTTCTATCCTCTCCTTTGTTTTCTTCCACTTTCTCATTTATTTCTCTTTCTATCCTTTCCTTTGTGCTTTTCCACATTCTTATTTATTTTTCTTTCTATCCTCTCCTTTGTTTTCTTCCACATTCTCATTTATTTCTCTTTCTATCTTCTACTTTGTTTTCTTCCACTGTCTCATTTATTTCTCTTTCTATCCTCTCCTTTGTGCTTTTCCACTTTCTTATTTATTTTTCTTTCTATCCTCTCCTTTGTTTTCTTCCACATTCTCATTTATTTCTCTTTCTATCCTCTCCTTTGTTTTCTTCCACTTTCTCATTTATTTCTCTTTCTATCCTTTCGTTTGTGCTTTTCCACATTCTTATTTAATTTTCTTTCTATCCTCTCCTTTGTTTTCTTCCACATTCTCATTTATTTCTCTTTCTATCCTCTCCTTTGTTTTCTTCCACTTTCTCATTTATTTCTCTTTCTATCCTTTCCTTTGTGCTTTTCCACATTCTTATTTATTTTTCTTTCTATCCTCTCCTTTTTTTTCTTCCACATTCTCATTTATTTCTCTTTCTATCCTCTCCTTTGTTTTCTTCCACATTCTCATTTATTTCTCTTTCTATCCTCTCCTTTTTTTTCTTCCACATTCTCATTTATTTCTCTTTCTATCCTCTCCTTTTTTTTCTTCCACATTCTCATTTATTTCTCTTTCTATCCTTTCCTTTGTTTTCTTCCACTTTCTCATTTATTTCTCTTTCTATCCTCTCCTTTGTTTTCTTCCACTTTCTCATTTATTTCTCTTTCTATCCTCTCCTTTGTGCTTTTCCACATTCTTATTTATTTTTCTTTCTATCCTCTCCTTTTTTTTCTTCCACATTCTCATTTATTTCTCTTTCTATCCTCTCCTTTGTTTTCTTCCACTTTCTCATTTATTTCTCTTTCTATCCTCTCCTTTGTGCTTTTCCACATTCTTATTTATTTTTCTTTCTATCATCTCCTTTGTTTTCTTCCACATTCTCATTTATTTCTCTTTCTATCCTTTCCTTTGTGCTTTTCCACATTCTTATTTATTTTTCTTTCTATCCTCTCCTTTGTTTCCTTCCACATTCTCATTTATTTCTCTTTCTATCCTCTCCTTTGTTTTCTTCCACTTTCTCATTTCTTTCTCTTTCTATCCTCTCCTTTGTGCTTTTCCACATTCTTATTTATTTTTCTTTCTATCCTCTGCTTTGTTTTCTTCCACATTCTCATTTATTTCTCTTTCTATCCTCTCCTTTGTGCTTTTCCACATTCTTATTTATTTTTCTTTCTATCCTCTCCTTTGTTTTCTTCCACATTCTCATTTATTTCTCTTTCTATCCTCTCCTTTGTTTTCTTCCACTGTCTCATTTATTTCTCTTTCTATCCTCTCCTTTGTGCTTTTCCACATTCTTATTTATTTCTCTTTCTATCCTCTCCTTTGTTTTCTTCCACATTCTCATTTATTTCTCTTTCTATCCTTTCCTTTGTGCTTTTCCACATTCTTATTTATTTTTGTTTCTATCCTCTCCTTTGTTTTCTTCCACATTCTCATTTATTTCTCTTTCTATCCTTTCCTTTGTGCTTTTCCACATTCTTATTTATTTCTCTTTCTATCCTCTCCTTTGTTTTCTTCCACATTCTCATTTATTTCTCTTTCTATCCTTTCCTTTGTGCTTTTCCACATTCTTATTTATTTTTCTTTCTATCCTCTCCTTTGTTTTCTTCCACATTCTCATTTATTTCTCTTTCTATCCTCTCCTTTGTTTTCTTCCACTGTCTCATTTATTTCTCTTTCTATCCTCTCCTTTGTGCTTTTCCACTTTCTTATTTATTTTTCTTTCTATCCTCTCCTTTGTTTTCTTCCACATTCTCATTTATTTCTCTTTCTATCCTCTCCTTTGTTTTCTTCCACTTTCTCATTTATTTCTCTTTCTATCCTTTCGTTTGTGCTTTTCCACATTCTTATTTAATTTTCTTTCTATCCTCTCCTTTGTTTTCTTCCACATTCTCATTTATTTCTCTTTCTATCCTCTCCTTTGTTTTCTTCCACTTTCTCATTTATTTCTCTTTCTATCCTTTCCTTTGTGCTTTTCCACATTCTTATTTATTTTTCTTTCTATCCTCTCCTTTGTTTTCTTCCACATTCTCATTTATTTCTCTTTCTATCCTCTTCTTTGTTTTCTTCCACTTTCTCATTTATTTCTCTTTCTATCCTCTCCTTTGTGCTTTTCCACATTCTTATTTATTTTTCTTTCTATCCTCTCCTTAGTTTTCTTCCACATTCGCATTTATTTCTCTTTCTATCCTCTCCTTTGTTTTCTTCCACTTTCTCATTTATTTCTCTTTCTATCCTTTCCTTTGTGCTTTTCCACATTCTTATTTATTTTTCTTTCTATCCTCTCCTTTGTTTTCTTCCACATTCTCATTTATTTCTCTTTCTATCCTCCCCTTTGTTTTCTTCCACTTTCTCATTTATTTCTCTTTCTATCCTCTCGTTTGTGCTTTTCCACATTCTTATTTATTTCTCTTTCTATCCTCTCCTTTGTTTTCTTCCACATTCTCATTTATTTCTCTTTCTATCCTCTCCTTTGTGCTTTTCCACATTCTTATGTATTTTTCTTTCTATCCTCTCCTTTGTTTTCTTCCACATTCTTATTTATTTCTCTTTCTATCCTCTCCTTTGTGCTTTTCCACATTCTTATTAATTTTTCGTTCTATCCTCTCCTTTGTTTTCTTCCACATTCTTATTTATTTCTCTTTCTATCCTCTCCTTTGTTTTCTTCCACTTTCTCATTTATTTCCCTTCTATCCTCTCCTTTGTGCTTTTCCACATTCTTATTTATTTTTCTTTCTATCCTCTCCTTTGTTTTCTTCCACATTCTTATTTATTTCTCTTTCTATCCTCTACTTTGTTTTCTTCCACTTTCTCATTTATTTCTCTTTCTATCCTTTCCTTTGTGCTTTTCCACATTCTTTTTTATTTTTCTTTCTATCCTCTCCTTTGTTTTCTTCCACATTCTCATTTATTTCTCTTTCTATCCTATCCTTTGTTTTCTTCCACTTTCTCATTTATTTCTCTTTCTATCCTCTCCTTTGTGCTTTTCCACATTCTTATTTATTTCTCTTTCTATCCTCTCCTTTGTTTTCTTCCACATTCTCATTTATTTCTCTTTCTATCATCTCTTTTGTTTTCTTCCACTTTCTCATTTATTTCTCTTTCTATCCTCTCCTTCGTTTTCTTCCACATTCTCATTTATTTCTCTTTCTATCCTCTTGTTTGGTTTCTTCCACTTTCTCATTTATTTCTCTTTCTATCCTCTCCTTTTTTTCCTTCCACTTTCTCATTTATGTCTCTTTCTATCCTCTCTTTTGTGTTTTTCTACATTCTTTTTTATTTCTCTTTCTATCCTCTCCTTCGTTGTCTTCCACATTCTTATTTATTTTTCTTTCTATCCTCTCCTTCGTTGTCTTCCACATGCTCATTTATTTCTCTTTCTATCCTCTCCTTAGTTTTCTTCCACTTTCTCATTTATTTCTCTTTCTATCCTCTCCTTCGTTTTCTTCCACGTTGTCATTTATTTCTCTTTTTATCCTCTCCTTTGTTTTCTTCCACATTCTCATATATTTCTCTTTCTATCCTCTCCTTTGTTTTCTTCCACTTTCTCATTTATTTCTCTTTCTATCCTCTCCTTTGTTTTCTTCCACTTTCTCATTTATTTCTCTTTCTATCCTCTCCTTTGTGCTTTTCCACATTCTTATTTATTTCTCTTTCTATCCTCTCCTTTGTTTTCTTCCACTTTCTCATTTATTTCTCTTTCTATCCTCTCCTTTGTGCTTTTCCACATTCTTATTTATTTCTCTTTCTATCCTCTCCTTTGTTTTCTTCCACATTCTCATTTATTTCTCTTTCTATCCTTTCCTTTGTGCTTTTCCACATTCTTATTTATTTTTCTTTCTATCCTCTCCTTTGTTTTCTTCCACTTTCTCATTTTTTTCTCTTTCTATCCTCTCGTTTGTGCTTTTCCACATTCTTATTTATTTCTCTTTCTATCCTCTCCTTTGTTTTCTTCCACTTTCTCATTTATTTCTCTTTCTATCCTCTCCTTTGTTTTCTTCCACTTTCTCATTTATTTCTCTTTCTATCCTCTCCTTTGTGCTTTTCCACATTCTTATTTATTTCTCTTTCTATCCTCTCCTTTGTTTTCTTCCACATTCTCATTTATTTCTCTTTCTATCCTTTCCTTTGTGCTTTTCCACATTCTTATTTATTTTTCTTTCTATTCTCTCCTTTGTTTTCTTCCACATTCTCATTTATTTCTCTTTCTATCCTCTCCTTTGTTTTCTTCCACTTTCTCATTTATTTCTCTTTCTATCCTCTCCTTTGTGCTTTTCCACATTCTTATTTATTTTTCTTTCTATCCTCTCCTTTGTTTTCTTCCACATTCTCATTTATTTCTCTTTCTATCCTCTCCTTTGTGCTTTTCCACATTCTTATTTATTTTTCTTTCTATCCTCTCCTTTGTTTTCTTCCACATTCTCATTTATTTCTCTTTCTATCCTCTCCTTTGTTTTCTTCCACTTTCTCATTTATTTCTCTTTCTATCCTCTCCTTTGTGCTTTTCCACATTCTTATTTATTTTTCTTTCTATCCTCTCCTTTGTTTTCTTCCACATTCTCATTTATTTCTCTTTCTATCTTCTCCTTTGTTTTCTTCCACTTTCTCATTTATTTCTCTTTCTATCCTCTTCTTCGTTTTCTTCCACGTTGTCATTTATTTCTCTTTTTATCCTCTCCTTTGTTTTCTTCCACATTCTCATATATTTCTCTTTCTATCCTCTCCTTTGTTTTCTTCCACTTTCTTTCTTTTTCATCCTCACCTTTTTTTTCTTCCATTGTCTCATGTCGCTCGTTTTCTTCCTCTCTTTTGTTTTCTTCCGCTTGTTTCTTGTTCATTGTCTCCTTTGTTTTCTTCCACTTCCTCATTTCTTTCTGTTCAATCCTCTTCTTTCTTTTCTTCTACTTCCGATTTCATCCTCATCTTTGGTTTCTGCTACTTTCTCATTTTTCTTTTTAATCCTCTTCTTTTTTTCTCCCACTTTCTCATTTCTGTCTTTTTCATCCTCTTCTTTTTTTCTTCCACTTTCTCATTTCTTTCTTTTTTATCCTCTTCTTTTTTTTTTCCACTTCCTCATTTCTTTCTTTTTCATCCTCTCCTTTGTTTTCTTCCACTTTCTTTGTCATTCTCCCTTTTGCTTTCTTCCACTTTCTCCTCTTCTTGCATCCATTAAGCTTTCAGAAGCACAAGTGAAGAAAATAACAGGCAATACAGCAGCTTCTACTGCAACTTTTTCCCACTTCTCTGCCTTTTCTGTGTCTGTCATGATCAACGTGATCTTTATTTTTCTTTTCTTTTTCACTGAAAATTTTTTTTTGATTTAAATTTCAAAACCTCAAACTACTTAATGGTTTTTTGGTTTGAAAGTGACATTAAAGTGTTGAATCTTTTTTTTTTATTGTTCACGTGTTAACCTTGCCAATACATCACAATACTGCAATGGACATTTTGGATATTGTGCAGTCCAATAACAAATGTGTTTTTGTTTTATTTTTAAAAGTTTTACTGATTACATTAGATTTCTCAGCAATATATGTAGGCTTCTACCATTACTATCCAGCAAAATGTTACCATGCGAAGAGTCTGTCAAGCATGAGCAGACATAATGCATGAAAGTGTAAGCTGACCAGTATGAGTTGAGGTTATGTGTTACATCAAGAGAGATAATATAAAAACGATATAATAGATGTGTAATATGAATCTTAAAAATGGGTTTAGATTTTAAAGGAAGATTAAATCTGGAGAATATATGTACACAACAGGAGATGTTGATGGCATGATCACACTGAAATAATGTGTTGACAGACAAAATGGAGGTGGGGTGTAAAGTTTGTTTTGCAGTCTCTCTCTTTAAAATCTACCAAAAATCAGGTAATTATCTAATCAGTATGAAATTTTCACTTATTATTGAGTGAAGAATAAACTTTATAACAGTGTAATTTTTTTCATATTCAGTATATATATATATATATATATATATATATATATATATATATATATATATATATATATATATATATATATATATATATATATTGTTACGACATATCCCAGTCCTACTGGGGACGGTAGAGATGGGTGACGTAACGAAATATATAAAAAAAAATAAAGTTTCCCAGGTTCCTTGATAATGCGTTGTTATGGGAATAGGACAACCGTCCCGAAGACGACAATAAAATGAAATGTACTGGACAACAAAATCACATAAGAAATAACGAGGACAAGTATCGTCGAAAAATTAACAAACTATTATTTATATAAAAACATAAAATAAAATTCAATTCCAGAAAAGAAAATTAAATATGCCTAACTAAATGAAATGATTTAATGATTCAAATTCTACCGAGAGAAAAATATATTAACAGTCAATGTTCACATAAAACAAGAAATCGTCTGCTCAATTAGATACAGGTTCTAGGGTAAGAGAGAGATGTTGGAGAAATGAAAGTTTTGATTGAAAAACTCACTTAATATCCTTTGAAATGTGACCTTTCTTTTATCTCTTTTTTATATATATATTTCTTTCCTGTAAATTATTTATATTTGATTACGCGCGCAGGTTAAATTTCATATTTTTGTCCTTCGGATTATTTGTTTCATTACGTGTGTGCATGTTAATTGCTCCAAGTATTTGTTTCCAAAGCTCATCGAAGCCCTTGATTTATAGTAAAAGTTTCACTGCTTCATGATTCATTCCTCTGCTGGGTTCATTCTTTTATTCAGTCAATATTCTAACTTTGACCGCTGATCATCGGCTGGTGTCGTTGATATTTACTTCCGCGACGCCGCTACCACGCCTTCGCCAGCTTCGCCAACCCGACCTTCGCTGATATACGTCTTGTCGCTTTGAAACGCGAAGCTCCACTGACTGTTGACAACTTTTTTCAGGCCCCTCTCTCGATATACAATCTATCTCTCTCTATCTCTACACAGTTTCTCTCTATATATACGGTTTATTTTCTCTATCTTCCTTTTCTCTTTCCTTTTCAACTCTTCATTCACAGTATCTCTGTTTCTCCCTTCTCCTCCTGCTCGCAGGCCTCCTCCTCCCCTTTTTTTTCTGTTTTGTTTACAAAATATGACCGAGCAGACGTGAATTGGATCCTTCTGGCGCAAAAATGACACAGTGAATAAAATATACTGAAAATATATCTTCTCTCGGCTAAAAATCAATAAAATAATTTATTATACATTTTAATAAATGTATCAACCCCCCCCCCCCCCCCCCCCCACCAATTTATGAAAAGTTCTCGAAGAAGGACTTTTCCATACAGGTCGGTCATTTCGGATATCTATGTAATCCAACTTCACATAACGTAATCTGTCATCGAAATTTATTAACTGAACCTTTTTTGTTATAACAAAAATTTTTAACTATAATCAAATCTTTTAAACGATGCTGTCTGCGGGTTCTCAGTTTATTAGAAATGGATTTCCTGACTGTTTTGTTGCATATCACTTGAACATGTTTATTTCGGTAACACTTCTTGGTGTGTAATGTCGGATTTCTAAACTTTGGTGCTGTATTTAAATTAAGGTTTTTTGCAGGATTCATGGGAATTTCTAAGTTTTCACTATGCTTATTGCCTTCTTTTAAATTTGTCAGTGGGGTATCTAGTTCTAATTCAGCTTTTAACAATGGTTGGGGTAAGTCAATTTTCTTGTTACTTCGTATATGGATTGACCTTCCTTCCTCTTCTTTATCTCTTTCAATTTTATTAGCATCTACCTCAGTTACTATTCTCGGTTTTGATATAACCTTTTCACCGGCCAAATCATTCCTTAACAATAGTGAAATGCCTTTCACTGGTAAATTTTCCACAACTTCTACTTCGACCGGACCGCTTACTGTGGTCGAATCGAGGGAGATTCGGTGGAGTGGGACATCAAGCAAATTTCCACTAATTCCATGAATGGTGACGGATTCGCCGGTGGCTGTTTTCGGTCCAATCGGCATCTCACTTTTTAAAATTAGAGATTGGGTTGCCCCCGTATCTCTCAGGATTTTTACTGGTCATCGATTTTGGTGATTATCTACCATATGTACCAGACCCTCTGATATAAATGGTTGGTATCCTTTTTTAATACTGTCCTCATTGTCTCTTGTAGAGATCTTGCACGAGGTAATAAAGCCTTGAGGTTTATAATCTATCCCCTTTTTACGTTCGGTATCTTTCTTTACCGGGCAGTCCATCATGATGTGCCCTACATTCTTACAGTAGTGGCACATTATGGGTTTCCACCTGTCGATACGTTGATAGGTGGGTGGTCGATTTGCTTTCGGGGATCTATTTCTTGGGCTGGGAGGTCGATATACAGTACTTTCTGGACCTGTATTCCAACTAGAGTCCATGACAGACATTCTCCGAAGGTTTGTGTGAATTTCACCCTCGAATGGATCAATTCTATTTCTACCCGCCTTGTGTGTAAGAGCATACTCGTCAGCTAGAATTGCCATTTCATAGGTTGTAGCGATCTGGCGTTCGTTCAAAAACACTTTTAGGTCGTCAGGGACACAACGTTTAAATTCTTCCATCAAGATCATCTGCTGGAGTTTATTATAATCGGACTGTGCATCTTTAGCAGAAATCCACCTATTAAACTGTGTTTCTTTCTGCCGAAAGAATTCCACGTAGGTTTGTCCGTTCTTTTTTCGGTATGACCTAAACTTCTGTCGATATGCCTTGAGTACCAGTTCATACGATTTGAGGATGGCGGATTTTATAAC
Organism: Euprymna scolopes; assembly: GCF_053919585.1. Classification (NCBI taxonomy): domain Eukaryota; kingdom Metazoa; phylum Mollusca; class Cephalopoda; order Sepiida; family Sepiolidae; genus Euprymna; species Euprymna scolopes. The sequence continues at coordinate 80,477,546 of NC_136486.1, forward strand.
ATTATAATTTGAACAATCCTCAATCGAGAGGGAAGCATATACCTCTTGTGTTCTTCCTCTTAATGCAGTTTGTAAGAGCATGGGCCAAACTTCTAGAGGCCATTTTGCACTCAGGGCAATTTTTTCAAAATGTTGGAAGTACCCGTCCACATTCGATTCATGGAATGTCGGTACAAGGCGAGCATGTTTTGGGATATCGAACTCTTCCCGTCTTTCTTGGTGGAGTTCGGGCATACCTTCTGACAGAGTTCTTAAAACTTCTTCGTCGACTAAGAAATTGTCGACGAGATGTTCTGTTACTATCCTAACTAACAATGCTCTTCTCATACCTGGCCTAACGTCTAGTTCATAATGTCGACCTATTGCTAAGATGCTGTCTTTTCTAAACTTGCATAATTCTTCAAAAGTAGGTGAATCTAGGAATTCTTGTATTCCCGACATGTTAAGCTAACTAGTTCTCGCTACCTCAAATGTGTTTGACTGTCCAGGGTGTCTTTAGGGAGGGTATATTTCAGCACAAGCCCCCAATTTGTTACGACGTATCCCAGTCCTACTGGGGACGGTAGAGATGGGTGACGTAACAAAATATATATAAAAAAATAAAGTTTCCCAGGTTCCTTGATAATGCGTTAAGGGAATGGAACAACCGTCCCGAAGACGACAATAAAATGAAATGTACTGGACAACGAAATCACATAAGAAATAACGAGGACAAGTATCGTCGAAAAATTAACAAACTTTTATTTATATAAAGAAATAAAATAAAATTCAATTTCAGAAAAGAAAATTAAATATGCCTAACTAAATGAAATGATTTAATGATTCAAATTCTACAGAGAGAAAAAGATATCAACAGTCAATGTTCACATAAAACAAGAAATCATCTGCTCAATTAGATACAGGTTCTAGGGTAAGAGAGAGATGTTGGAGAAATGAAAGTTTTAATTGAAAAACTCACTTAATGTCCTTTGAAATGCGACCTTTCTTTTGTCTCTTTTTTTATACATATTTCTTTCCTGTAAATTATTTATATTTGATTACGCGCGCGCAGGTTAATTTTCATATTTTTGTCCTTCGGATTATTTATGTTTCATTATGCGCGTGCGTGTTAATTGCTCCAAGTATTGTTTCCGAAGCTCATCGAAGTCCTTGATTTATAGTAAAAGTTTCACTGCTCCATGATTCCTTCCTTCGCTGGTGCTACCAGATCAGGCTGTCTATTGGCTTCCTGAGACGAAATGCACCTACATCGATTTTCTGTTTTTGTTTTCTATTCTCTTTTGTAAAACTTAATTATGTTCTGCAAAAAACAACAGCCCCCTTCCCTTCTATTTTCTTTTTACTTCCCAACCCTGTCAGTGGGGCATTAGAATACACTGACTGCTCCCCTGCAGAGAGTAAAAGTCCCTCAATGGGGACACCTGTTGCCGTAGGTGGCATCCCGTAATGTTTACGAAAAGGATCCTGGTGGCTGAGCAACTGATAACTAGAGAAATAAAGGTATCAGTTGCAACACTCCACTTTGGCCTCATACTGGGCCAGACGGACGGTCGGAGAGGCCCGATCCGATCAATCGGCTGGTCACGTCTAGCTCACCACTTATACACATATAATCTGCACCAAATATAAATACTACATGACACTCCCCCATCAATACTGATCCCCAAATAAGTGGTGAAAGCGGGTCAATTGTATATAGTGAACAAGGACTAGACATGGATGTTTTTCTCTAATCTTTCCCATATTTTACTTGTATGGGAGAAATTAAGATACACATGTGCTCGAAGCCTACATTATGTACAAGTATATCATACCTGTAACCATCTTGTAGCCAGGGCGAATGGGCTTCCCCCCTGTGCGCATCCCAAGTAGGGCTCCAAGGTGGGTGGGGAGCAGGGATGATGAATTAAAAAAAACGAACCCAATATGAGTTATAAAAATCCAAGTAAAAAAGATTTTTAGACAGTTCAGACAGTAACACGAATGAGGAATAAGATAACTATCTAAACTTTATAGTAATGGAGTCAATTGGAGAAGTGCCTTTAACCAAACTCTCCCCCTTCAAGATAGAAAAAATACTATCAGAAAGGGTCAAACCTAAACTAGTCAAAAAATTAAGAAATGGTATTCTTCTGATAGAAATTTTTATTAAAGCACAGGCAGATGAACTTTTAAAATGAAAACTTTTTGACAATATAAAAATAAAAACATATCCTCACAAAACACTAAACATATGCAAAGGAGTGGTCACTTTGCTCCATCGACGAAATCCGTTCAAATCTAAAAGAACAAAATGTAACGGATGTCAGAAGAATTCAAATTAAAAAAAAGTGGAGAAATGATAACACACATACGTATATATTAACCTTTTACCAACAAAAATTCCACAAGAAATAAAAATAGCCTACGAGAAACTAAGAGTCGAAACATACATCCCCAATCCACTGCGTTGCTTTAAATGTCAAGTTTGGTCACCATCAAGACCGATGTACACGCCAGCCAGTGTGTGGAAGGTGTAGAGAAAACGGCAATCATATCAACTGTCAAAAAACTTATAAATGTGCCAACTTTACAGAAAATCACAGTGCCTACTCCAAAGACTGTGAAATCTGGAAAAAAGAAAAGGAAATTGCAACGATTAAACACTCATTAAACATCACCTACCCAGAAGCAAGGAAAAAGGCAGTAACAGCTAAATATTCCGAAATAACAAAAAAGAATACTCCCAACACAAATAAACACAATGACAATTATTGCACAACAAACCTTGATATTAAAATCCAAGACCTCACCAACCAAATCAAAATATTGATAAATACAATTGAAGAAATGAAAAAAACCTCACTGGAACCAAAAATCCAAACGCCACACCCAGTAGACCAGAAACAAATCCAAAAAAACAAACCAGAACCAAACTTAACTAAACAAAAACTACAAATAAACCCACAAATTCCCCTCTCCAATAGCTTTAAGATATTGGAGATCGAGAACTCTGAGGAGCAGAATACCAACAATAAGGAGAGTCCCTTAATCCCCCACAAGAGTTCTAATATAAAAACAGATAACAAGCAAAAAAATAAAGATTCTCCAAAAACACCCGAACAGACAAGAACAATAAATGGGAAAAATTCCTCGAAGAAAACCAGCCCCACAAAAACCAAACCACGATCTCGCTCAACATCTTAAACCAGAGATAAATCAAGCATAAAAACTAACAAACCGATTGAACACAAAGAACCAGAAGCCATGGAAACAGAAACCGAATCCACCAAGGATAAAAAGCTCACAAATACTCAAACGCGCATGAAACAGTCAAATGATTCAAATACAAAAACTACAGACCAAAATAAATTTAAAACCTCCTTGGAAACAATGGAAATAGAAGATAAAACTTCTAAACCCCCATGAAAAAGAAAACAACCCTATTCTCAAGACAAAAGGAAATCAAATACATAAAATCTAAACTATGGCCAACAAAATAATCCAATGGAATTGCAGAGGTATAAAAGCCAACCGGAATGAATTACTTCTACTAATATCCGATCTATGCCCCACAATAATATGCCTACAAGAAACCTTTTTAAAACCATCTGAAAATATCAATCTCCAAAGTTTTACTGAATACAACTACACAACAAATAACCCAAATAGAGCTTCTGGAGGAACATCCATTCTCATTAACAAAACCACAGCACAAAGCCAAATAAATCTACAAACTAACTTACAGGCAATTGCTGTCACAACCACCCTACATAGAATGGTCACAATTTGCTCCATTTATCTGCTTCCAAACGACCCCATAGATGGAACTGAAATAGAAAAACTATTTTAATAGACATAATGTTAGTTGGGGATGCTCAAACACAGATAGAAAAGGAATCACTATAGAAAATATTATCAACAACAACAATCTATGCATATATAACAACAAAAAACCAACCTTTATTCACTCCGCTACAAACTCGTCCTTAGCAATTGACCTCTCTATAAGTGATCATAGTATCTTTATAGATTACAATTGGATTGGACAGTGCATATGGATACCTGTGGAAGTAACCACTTCCCAATAACACTAGAACACTTTGGTTCTGAAATAACCTTAAAAATTCCTCGTTGGAACCTTAAAAAAGCTAACTGGAATAAATTCAAATTACTATGCAAACACAAACTCCTACCTGGAAAACATGAGAAAGACCTGATTACACACTTTACAGATACCATTATCTCAATAGCAGAAGAGTGTATTCCTAAAACAAAATCATCAACCAAGTATAATCGTCTCTGGTTTAATAATTACTGTAAAAAGGCTATCAGGCTACGATGTGCTGCATTAAGAAAATTCAACAATCAACCAACTACTCAGAATTTAAACAACTTTAAAATATGCAGAGTTAAAGCACGCCGAACAATAAATGAAGCCAAAAGGGAATCATGGAAGAATTTTGTATCTAAAATCAATAACACCACCAAAGACAAAACTATGGAATATGATTCAGAAAATATCGGGAAAAAACACCAGTCCTCCTCTCAACCACCTCTGTGTAAACAATAATAAAATAACTAAAAAAGAGGACATGGCAAATCTGCTTGCAGATACTATTGCAAATAATTTATCTTCTAAAAATTCCAGATCATTAAACAGGAATCAGAAAAAAACAAACTGAACTTTAAAAATAATGATGAGGAAGAATACAACAAACCTTTTACCATCCATGAACTAAAGGATACATTAAAAAAAGCCAACAACACGGCTGAGGGACCTGATAAGATAACGTATGAATTTCTAAAACAACTACCAGATGAACCATTAAAGTATTTACTTTCTATTTATAATGACATGATATCGCCCCATAGCTCTAACAAGCTCATGGAGAGAATCGTCAACAACAGGTTAATTTGGTTTCTGGAAACAAATAAAAGTAACTAATTTTCAATGTGGCTCCCGAAAACATTGGAGCACAACAGACCATTTAATTCGTTTAGAAACTTTCATCAGAAATTCATTTATACAAAAAAAGCATATGACTGCTATTTTCTTTGATCTTGAAAAGGCGTACGATACCACATGAAGGTATGGCATCATGAAAGATCTCAAAGAAGCTGGAGTGAAAGGAAGACTGCCCATCTTCATCAACAACTTCATTAATAATAGACTATTCAATGTCCGTGTAGGAACGTGCCTATCGGACATCAAGGAACAGGAAACGGGAGTCCCACAGGGAAGTATTTTGTCGGTAACATTATTCAGCCTAAAAATTAACAATATTGTTGGATGCATAAACCAAGGCGTGGATTGTTCTCTATATGTTGATGATTTTTTAATTGCATACAGCTCGAGACATATCCATCTAATTGAGCGTTAACTTCAACAATTCATTGACAAAATTAAAAAAATGGACAAATAAGAATGGCTTCAAATTTTCCATTAACAAAACAAAATGTATGCACTTTTGTCAACTAAGAAAACTGCACCCAGATCCTCTTTTAAAACGAAATGATATTCCGATTCCTGTTGTAAATGAACATAAATTCTTAGGGTTAATACTAGACAAAAAACTTACATTCATCCCTCGTATAAAACATCTTAAAAATAAATGTAATAAAACTCTCCAGCTAATGCGGGTCATTGCCCACACAGATTGGGGAGCGGGCAGACAAACCCTATTAAAGTTATATAGATCACTAGTGCGATCGAAACTAGACTATGGCAGCTTCATTTACGGTGCCACCAGAAAGTCGTATATAAAGATATTGGACACCGTTCAACATCAGGGCCTCAGGCTTGCGCTGGGAGCCTTCCGAACTTCCCCCATCGATAGTTTCTATGCAGAAGCCAATGAACCCCCATTATCAATTTGACGCGACAAACTAGCCTTGCAATACTTGACCAAAATTCTCTCTTGCCGAGACAATCCTGCTTACAACTACATTGCAAATTCACTAAATTACTCGTTCTATGATAGGGAAAAATCACAACCAACAAATCCAACCTCTAACTGAACCTTCAATCCAAATTACCAAAATCTATATGACCAAAAAGTAAAAGCTATAAAACCTTTTGTTCTCCATACAAAACCACAAGTAGAAGATGCAGGTATCACAATCACCAAAATCCATGATGTCAACCAACTAAACCTTCCACCCTGGCTACTAAAACAACCTGAAATTATCTTTGAATTAAATAACCTCCCAAAAAATCAAACCCATCCACTAACCTATCAAGAAAAACTTATCATTCAGGAAAAACACCCAAACCATCAGCACATATACACAGATGGGTCCAAAGACAGCATCAAAACCGGATGCGGAGTCGTATCCACTAACATTACCTCACAGAAGCGACTACCAGACAATGCCTCAATTTTTAGTGCCAAAGCCACAGCCTTAGATATGGCACTAGATCTCATCACTGACCTTATCCACAACAAATTTATAATTTTTTCAGACTCCCTATCAGTACTCAAATCCTTAAAGAATAAAAATTTAAATAACCCACTACTCATCAAACTGCTACAAAAAATACACACTCTCTCACAAAACAAAAGTATCAAATTCTGCTGAATCCCCAGTCATTCTGGAATTCAGGGCAATGAAAAAGCTGACATAGCTGCCAAAAATGCTTTAAAACTCCTTAAAAGCAATATAAAAATTCCACATTCTGACTACAAACAACAAATAATCTCATTATGAAGAAATGGCAAGAAAGATGGAATAACTGTCCTAATAAAAAACTTTTCAAGATTAAACTCACAATAGAAGAACGATTACCAGATGCCAGAAGATCACATAGAGAGGAAGTGATTTTGTCCCATATTCGCATAGGACACACGCACATAACCCACTCCTTCCTGCTAAAAAAAGAAGACTATCCAGAATGTTTTGCATGCGAAGAACCTTTTAAGGTAAAACACTTTCTTTTGGATTGTGGCGATCTCACGCATATCCGGCAAAATTATTACAATGTCAACAATATGAAAGAACTATTTAAAAAAATAAACTCCAACAAAATACTAACATTTCTGAAAAAAGTAAATCTATATAAAAGAGTATAACTTTAATTCAATCTAACTTTACACCCCACCCCCAAAAAAATAAAGGAAGCACATCACCTAAATTAAAATATCTATTCCACAAAAAAAAAAAAAAAATTGGAACTTGGCATTAAATAACCAAAAAACAAAACACAAAAAGGTTGATATGCCGTAAAACCAAACCAAACCAAACCTTCGCTGGGTTCATTCTTTTATTCAGTCAATATTCTAACTTTGAGCGCTGATCATTGGCTGGTGTCGTTGATATTTTTTTCTGCGACGCCGCTACCACGCCTTCGCCGGCTTTGCCAACCCAACCTTCGCTGACTTACGTCTTGTCACTTTGAAACGCGAAGCTCCACTGACTGTTGACAACTTTTTTCAGGCCCCTCTCTCTATATATGATCTATCTCTCTCTCTTTCTCTACACAGTTTCTCTCTATATATACGGTTTATTTCTTTCTATCTTTCTTTTCTCTTTCCTTTTCCACTCTTCGTTCACAGTATCTCTGTTTCTCCCTTCTCCTCCTGCTCGCAGGCCTCCTCCTCCCCTTTTTTTTCTGTTTTGTTTACAAAATGTGACCGAGCAGACGTGAATTGGATCCTTTTGGCGCAAAAATGACACAGTGAATAAAATATACTGAAAATATATCTCCTCTCGGCTAAAAATCAATAAAATAATTTATTATACATTTTAATAAATGTATCACAATATATATATATATATATATATATGTATATGTATATATATATATGTGTGTGTGTGTGTGTGTGTTTTATTTTTTATTACCGTTTTATCTGTTTGGTTACATATGTGTCGGATGTTGGTCCAACATCCGAAACCAAACAGATAAAAAAGTAATAAATAAAATAAAACACATATTTGCTCTGCAATAGTATTGAACACTCTCTTCAGGTTTTTACTAATTACCAGTTTTACTATATATATATATATATATATATATATATATATATATATATATATATACTAGCATTTCAGCCCGGCCTTGCCCGGGTGTTTGGATGTGCATGTTGAGCAAAAAAAAAAAAAGTGGTAGTAGGAAGGCAGGCTCAAACCCGTACCACAAAGGAGGAAAAGAACTGGAAAAAACCTGACATCTTTGCTGTTACGACCACCGCAAAACCAGAAGTGACGTAGGTTTTAATTAAAGCTAGACAATTGAAAGGAAAGGATTAGCCAATTTTTCAATATTTGTCGTCTGAAAGGTCGAACTTCAAAACGATACTGATCTTGAGAAAATCCGTCGCCTCTGTCGAAAGTTTTAGGCAGACATACATACATAGATACATTTAGTTACATTGGTAACTAAAATTTTTCGAACCAAACCGATTAAAAAGCTTGCCCTATCTCTGAATACCCTTTATGTAAAATTTCAAATGTTTAGACCAGAAATTGTCTGAGTAATTTGGTAGAGACTGCAGAGGTTAATTTTTTTAAACTTTGACTCCTATTATGACCCCTTAACCTTTATTGTTTGGGGCTCAAATCAGGTTATTAAGTTAGATCCATGTCCAAGGAACCTATATCTAAAATTTCAATTGTTTAGACCCAAAATTGGCAGAGGACTTTGGTAGAGTTTTTAAAGGTCAAATCGTTGAACTTTTACATCTTAACAGACAAATTTCTGGCCGAAAACCGCTCACAAAGATTTTTCCAAATCTCAGTACCCTGTATATCAAATTTCAAGTCGGTAGACTTAAAATTGAGAGAGTTATTGCGTAAGGAAATGCACACAGACACACAGATACACAGACACGTTCACTTTTATATATATATATATATATATATATATATATATATATATATATATATAGCCTACATAACCTTCTCTTCACTTGTGGTCACTCCTACTCTTAAGATAAAAAGTCAAAACTGAACATATACTTCCTGAATGGATGGGGGGAGGGGATTGTAGAAAAAAAAAAAAAATAGCTGCGCTTCAAACTGTGTAATTTTAAATCCGAATTTTGAATGTGTTTTTAAGTATAAAAATTCATTGAATTAATAACTATTATCTTTCAGATAACCATAAAAAAATTTTTTTCATTATTTTTACGAATGACAGTTGTTAAATATTTTAAAATAAATTATAATTTTTCTTTTAGAAAGCCCAATTTTACCAATATAGCATTAAATAGAGAATGCTTTGAAGAATCAATACTAATATATATATATATATATATATATATATATATATATATATATATATATATATATATATATATATATATACCACTATGGAAGTTTAAAAATTGCAATGATTGTTTCTGCAATTTGTTGATTATGTGAGATAGCATAATGTAAGGTGGCTGAAAGGGGCCAAAAAATATTAAGCTAAAAATAACATAATATTGAAGGTATTTCACCATAAGCAGTGTTTGGAATTATAATTTGTCTTTGCCTGGTCATACATTACGCTTAAATATGATATTTTAATTTGTCCATATTTTTATAGTTATGATTTAAAAATTATAAAATAAAAAAAGTATTTGGCATTGGAAGTGAAAGCAAAACTGTAGCATTTAAAGCTGGAGTCATTACTGTACCAACGTGCATTTAAAGCTGGAGTCATTACTGTACCAACATGACATGCATATAAACTGTATAATAATTAAAAATAAACTAAGATGAAATGTACAAAATGTATAATGATTTTTCAATTTTGACCCATTTTTGACCCCTCAAAAACTATTTTAATCGGCTAAATACCCATAAAAGTCCTTAAAAAATCCAATCATTTGATGCCCTCTCTGCAACTTTTAGTTTCAGAAGAGATAGAGTTTGAAAATATGGAGACAGGCAAACAGACACATATTGCCTTTTATATATTAGATTTAATTATTTAAAAATAAACGGGTATTTGCTTGTTTGGTTTTATTAAAATTAAAAAGAATTAAAATGCTTAAGTAAATATTTAGACACATCTAGGCGTCTATACTTGTAAAAACCTTAATCTATGTGTGAAGGAATTTTCAACTCACAAGGAAAAAAAATGTAATTACTTGAAATTATATTGTAATATTTACTTATATTGTAATATTTACTTATATTGTAATATTTACTTATATTGTAATATTTTTGCATATTTAAATAGCAAATCATCCTAAATCGTATATGAAAAAATTAGTTTAATTAAAAACTTTTTGCAAATATATTTAAATTTTGTTTTGTCTGAGTTAAGTATATTTTTGGGGGAAAAATTTAAAATTCTATCAAATGTATTATTTTATTGCTTTTTATATGATAAAATTCAGAAATAATGGATTTTAATAGATTTTAATTAATTAAAAAAAACAGTTGAGGTTGCAGGATGGCAAAGGAAAATGTAATGAAATGATAAGAATATAAACATAAGAGAAAAGGATAACCTCTCAGATATAGATTAGTTTAGAAATCTAGTTTCAAAACTATCCATTATGTAACACTGATGTTCAACCAATGATGGTGATGTTTGTCATATTATTGCAGATGTCACAATCTTGCTTCTCTTGGGTTCGTACAGACTTGAAAAGTTCTAGAATTTTTACTTTTGCCTTGAAAAGTCCTTATTTCTATTCTTACTTTGAAAATATGGAAAATGTTTTGAAAATTTCATGAAAAGGTCTTAAAAAGAAAATATTGTTCAGTAAAAATTTGTCAAAATATTAAAAATAAAATCAAAATAAATACTGTTAAATTATTTTTTTAGTATTAATAACAATATTAAAATATTTTTAAATATTGAAAATAAAATCGAAATACATTGTTCTGAAATTTCATAGTATTATTGAGTTATTCATAGTATTATTGAGTTATTCATAGTATTATTGAGTTATTCATAGTGTTATTGAGTTATTCATAGTATTATTGAGTTATTCATAGTATTATTGAGTTATTCATAGTGTTATTGAGTTATTCATAGTATTATTGAGTTATTCATAGTATTATTGAGTTATTCATAGTATTATTGAGTTATTCATAGTAGTATTGAGTTATTCATAGTATTATTGAGTTACGTCCCTTTATTACAAAACTACCTTGAGTAGTTTTGTAATAAAGATTTAAATCTCTGTCTATTTCTGTTCTCATTTATAATTTAATTTTGGGGGCGTGGGTGTACAAGGGAGGAGGAGTAGTGGCGGCCACCATAAATAAAATTATTTCCCCCCCCCCCTCCTCCTCTAAAAGAATACTTTCCTTGCACGCATGGGACTCTCCAATGGTGACATAAAAAAAAGAAAAAGAATTATGATAATTTAAAATTAGGCTGTCTCCGCCTCCCCCTCCTCCCCATCTTGGTTGGAAATTAAAAGCTGTAAAGAAAGTAAATATTTGAGATAAAACTACTTAAAAACACCAAAAAATGATGCAGGTTGCAAAGTAACTTTTATTAGCTATGGTAACATTTATTTGTTTTATATTTGATTTTTTGCTACTTTTTTGAATTGTAAAACATATACCAAATTTTGTTTGGAACATTTTATTTTTGTCTGGAGAAGGCCTTGAAAAACGTCAAAAAATCTTGAAAAGAGACTTTCAAAATCTGTACAAACCCTGTTCCCTATATATGAGACTACAACAACACAAAATGCTGACTATTTTGATGTTTCAATTCATCTAAAGTTGTGAACATTTTGTGCTGTTGCTTTCATTTCATATACACTTTGGAAAAATGATGACATGTAATTATGTAGTAAGCAACATTTTAAATTAAATATCTCACAAAAACAATTTTTTTGCTATAATGAACAAATATTCTAAGCATTTTATGAATCTGTTAGAAAAAAATGTTATTTGTTGTAATGGATATTTGAAATCTAAGATTCCTTATTTATTTGTGGTAATGATCTTCCTCACTTTCTCACGCTATCTCATTCTAGCCTCCAGGTAATATTTCATAGGTGCATTATGAGTCTTCTGTTGTATAATTGTGTAGTCTCTGCATTGAATTTCATCTCTGTTTTGGAATCTTCAAAAGAACATGCTTAACTTTCCAGCAATGACCAAAATATCTTTTTTCTCTCTCTTTCATAGTTGGAAGCAATCTAGAAGTAAAATCTTCCTAGAAAAATGAAACAAAATAAAAAGCTATTCATAATATCTCCTATGGATACCTTCATTGGATGAGTCCAATGAAGGTATCCATAGGAGATATTATGAATAGCTTTTTATTTTGTTTCATTTTTCTAGGAAGATTTTACTTCTAGATTGCTTCCAACTATGTAATCAAAAATGAAATGAAATGTCAAACTTCAAATAATTTTTCTTTTAATTTTTCTTTTTAGAATTTTAAAGACACGAATTCAAAAGCATATTCCTTGCTTTGAAATCAAATGGAAACCTTCAGGTGAATCTTTTGCTTTTTACCCATGTTTCAGTATTATTTCTAATGTAAAAGACGTCAATACAATTCCTCAATGGTAATTCTTTAAAAAGTTGAATGTCAAAAGGTTGCGTGAATTTTCTAATAAAGCAAACTTTTTATTGACTGATGCAAATATTTGCATCATAAATGTCCACAATTTCATTGACCGGTATACTTATCTACTTCAAGATGCACATATATCATATATAAACATGTACATGCATCATTAAAATATTATAGCAGCATATGTGTGTGTTTGATAAACATGTTCTGTTCTAGAATAAAATATAATTTACCAATTCTATGAATGTGTACTCGTGCGTTCACTGCACAGGTTGTGATCGTTTCATTTATTGTGCCAATCCAAAATTATTTCTTGATTCAGTCAGTGTTGCAACAAAGTGTGCATCACCTTCTGAAAAGCTGTCTGACTCCCTCCCTCTCCAGCTACTGGAATCTTTTCACCACTGACTGATCCTAGCCTTTGTTTGTGGTCATCATTTGACCACCCAGAAATTGAGTACTTGAGATATTCACTAGAGATAATGGCCAAACAATCTACAATCTGGGACATCACTTTTCTCAAACAAGTCAGTTCCAGCATGAATAAAATACTTAGTTTAGTTTAAAGAAAACATCTCTCGTGTGGCTGGACTCTAATCAAAGATATTTTCAATTGTTCTCTTGATCAAGCATTTATCACCTGCAATATCTGTCATTCAAATGCACCATTAGAAGATGCCACACATGTTTATAGTTCATCATTTCTTAGCAACTCTCTAGTAATCATCCACTTCAACATTGTGAAATATTATTTTGACTTACATTTTAAATAACTTGTGTGAATCATTAAAAAAACTGAATTTTTTTTGTCTTTAATTTCTTAGATGTAACAGATGAAAATGCTGATAAATTCATTTCTATTGAAGAACAAAAATTGTTTACAAAATGTTATCCAGATCTTGTTGAACAATTTTCTAGCCTACAAATTTCTAAACATCGGGTTAAAAAGAAAGGTGAGTGTCAAATATTCTTTTCTTTCTTCCAACCTCCATACATTCAATATGAAATCATGAATTTAAATAACTTAATTGGTTGCAGTATTATTCAGAATTAAATCCAATACAAATCATATGCATATTCGTTTCAATTAATAAAGTTTTGTTCTTTTTTCATCCCATTTTATAAACTTATTTCTTTTGTTTTCTAGAATCCAGAAAGAAAATCAGTTTGACCAAAAAAACTAATATGCAACAAAATGATAATGTTTTACTGGATTTTGAAAAGCTTAGTCTTTATTCCTGCAGCTTGAGTGAAAATGGAAAAGAATTTCTACAAAAAGATACAGAAAATGGAAAAGAATTTCTACAAAAAGATACAGAAAATGGAAAAGAATTTCTACAAAAAGATACAGAAAATGGAAAAGAATTTCTACAAAAAGATACAGAAAATGGAAAAGAATTTCTACAAAAAGATACAGATTTCCGCATAGAAAATGTTGAGACATTACAAAAAGACACAAAATTTGGACTTTCTTGTGAACCTTTTTCTATTTTTCAACAAATAGGAAATCGAATTCCATCAGAAAGTTATAAAATGACACCGTCAGAAGAGCCAACAAAAGAATTATGTTACTCAACAAATAAGATATACACAAATGACTCACCACTGCATGACTTGTCAACTCATGATAATACAATCGAAGATAATTTTGAAAACATATTTTCTCCAGTTTTTCATAAATTGCATTTTCAAAACTTAATTCCAAAAAATACTTTTCAAAGTAACATTTTCAAAGAGAAACCAATATTAAATTCTTTTAAACTTTTAAGTCAGTCCACACCAAAATTACAAAATTATCCCAATACTAAAGAGAATGAATCCCAATACAATGAAAAAATTGTACTTTGTCATAGTAATCATATTGCTAATCAATTAAACGAAAGTCTATCTTTGACGCCAACTCAAATTGATATTGACAAAAGTCAAAACTTACAGAGGGTTGAAAGTGATGCTTTGTCTGAAATATTTTTTAGGGACACAAAAAAGCAAAATAATTCTTCAATCCGTGAATCCACACAATTAATATTAAACAATTTGTCTATTCATAAAATGTATCAAAACAATGAGAACTTGAAAAATGATGCTGATAATTTAGCTTTTGTAAATGCCTCTCAACATGAAAGTTATGAGAGTCTGTCATTTTTAAATCATAGTCCGTTAAAACAGGAAGCAAGTATCTCGTTTATCAATATTTCTAGCGATTCATCAAATCTGAATGAAAGTTCATCAGAAAAAACTGGTGAATTCCTTATTACTAATAATTGTGTTAAACAAAGTAATAATCAAAGCAGCCTCATCAATGAAACTACAAAATTAAAGCCAGATAAAAAATCTCTGTTGATCTATGAAGATTGTTTTAAATTAAATGATTATAGTCAAATTGCAAATGATAAAGAACTAAGTGATATTTTTAAAAAAGAGCAAAATCTTTCACCAAATTCTCCCAAATTAACTCTGGAAGATGATTTGCAATCACGTAAAAATGAAGATTGTTTACAAATGGCTAACAATACACTGCTCGATAAAAGTTCAATCTCTCCAAATAGTTTCCTTGCTTTTTCAAATGAATCTTCTAAGAATCCTAATGAATCTTTGTTTGCTCTTTTGTTGTCAAGTGACGACAATGATGATGAGTCGAAATTAATGTCAACAACTTTAAGTGATCAAGAGTTATTAACTAATCCTACGTTTACAAATGAGTCAATTACTTTTAATGAAAATGATTCAAATCACACGTTACATTCTTTTGAAAAAAGTTATTTGGGACAATTTGAGATTCAAACAACGTTCTTGAATGATTCCAATGAATCAAAGTAAATATTAGTGTCTGCCTCTTGAAAATGAAATCAAAGTGAATAGGATTTGTCAATCAAAAATATTTTTTCTAAAAAATTTTTAAGCTTGTATTTTTTATTTTATTTTTTTACTATGAAAATTTCTAACTTAAAAAATACAATGCAAACAATTAAAATATTTTTAAAAATTCATCAGTAAAACAAATGACTATAAAATGGTTTGATGCTTATTTTATCCAACTGTTTTTGTCTGCAAAAACCAATCATAAAATTATTGATGGTTTAAGTCCGAAAGTTCAAATTAGTAAGTGTTAACTTTCTTTTAACAATTGTACATATTTTTGAATACATATTATGACAGATTATAATCCAATTTAATAAGTGCTTTATAAAAAAAAAAGATAAATTGTAATTCATGTAATAAAATGTTTAATATTTTTAATTAGTTAAATTTTTTTTAAAGTGAATTATGATATAAAATTTGATTAATTTGGGTAAGTTAGTGTTGTGTACATTATTAATTTTAGATTAAGAGTGGGTGTTAAAATATTGGGTAAGTATATCCATTTCAAATATTATTTATTATGATCTCCCGACAATATGTGACATTTTTATACACATCTAGGATCCAACCTTTATGTGATGCGATGAAAAGAGAAAATACATCATGTGACATAAAGATGAATTTTCAGTAAATATTTTCCACCTGAATTTTGGGTTTCATATAAAAAAAAACATTCTGAAATTTTATGTGATTGAATTATTTTCTTCAATTTGTTTTTCTAAATAAATAAATCTCAACATTCATTGAAATATATTTAATTCTTGTGTTATTTGTTAGTTACTTTTTAGCAAAAAATCAGTATTTTTTATAAACAACCAGTTTTTCCACAATGTTTTGACCTATGTAACCTCCTACCATCTTCAGGTGTATTCACACTGGATGTTATTGGTGAATAGTGAAAAATGTTTTTTTTTTTTTTTTTTTTTGTATTTTTTTTTGGTTTTTTTTTTTTGCTTTCCCAACGAACATAGCCGTTAGAAATTCAAACGCAAATAGCTCCAAGTCAATTTCTTTTTTAAATAAAACTAGGTCTATTCCATTTTTTTGATATGATGAATGTATATTTTTGAGATGAGGATTTATAATTATTTTTTTGTATTTGGACTCTTATTCTCATCTTAATTGTTTTTTTCACAACATTTCGGCTGATGTAACCTCCGACCATCTTCAGGTGCTCATTGGATGTTATTGGTGAATAGTAAAAAATGGTTTGTTTGTTTTTTTTTTTTGCTTTCCCAATGAACATGGCCTGAATACACTTAAAGATGGTCGGCCGAAACGTTTGTGGAAAAAACACCAAGATGAGTATAATAGTCCAAACAATACAAAAAATAATTATCAATCGTCATTTAAAAATTATACATTAAAATCAAAACCAGTTGTTCCTATTCAACAAAGGGTGATCATTTAATGATAAAACATGAGAAATAGCAAAGCCAAAAAATACAATTTCATGTTATCATCAATTAAAATAGCCAGCTTGTTTTCTAAGAAACCAAAATGCATTCAAGTGCATTTTATGTATCAGAAGTATCAGGATTTTTGTAAACATTTTGTTTTAAATTTATTTCATTAAAAACTTTTATTTGTTTTCTAAGAAACTGAAATGCATTCTTACTGAAATTGATTCATCAAAGTAAATTTTGAAGTGATTTTTTTTTTACATTAAAATGTTTTTGTTTTTTTGTTTTTTTTTAGAAATTACAAAAAAATTGTTTTTTCCTTTAACTGAGGATAGAAAAGTTATTATACTTGATCTCAGCCTGAAAGTTTGGAAATCCACAGAAGATTTTGCAACAATGAATGTGCAAATAAAACTATTCTAGCCCAAATTATCATCTATTCATGTTATGATTTTAGAAGTTTATTTCATTAAATCAATTATACCATCAGCAGGCTAGAGTATTTTCATATTTTTATCACCTATTGCAGTTTATGGGTGAAAAAGAAAGATTATTTTAGAAGAGTAAAGGCACCCTGTTGCATGGTCTATTTACTCCCAGACAAAAAGGCATTAGATAAACACCTACATAATCGTATGGTCAGTCAAATGATCCACACCCATGTAAGCGCTAAAAAGAGTAGAGACAGAAAGTCGCATTAGTTTCAAGATGATGATCAGACATTGATGAAGATACAGAAATGCCTTACATAAAAAAGATGAAGAAGAAATGCCTTACATAAAAAAGATGAAGAAGAAATGCCTTACATAAAAAAGATGAAGATGAAGAAGAAATGCCTTACATAAAAAAGATGAAGAAGAAATGCCTTACATAAAAAAGATGAAGATGAAGAAGAAATGCCTTACATAAAAAAGATGAAGAAGAAATGTCTTACATAAAAAAGATGAAGATGAAGAAATGCCTTACATAAAAAAAGATGAAGATAAAGAAGAAATGCCTTACATAAAAAAAGATGAAGAAGAAATGCCTTACATAAAAAAGATGAAGAAGAAATGCCTTACATAAAAAAAGATGAAGAAGAAATGCCTTACATAAAAAAAGATGAAGAAATGCCTTACATAAAAAAGATGAAGAAGAAATGCCTTACATAAAAAAAGATGAAGAAGAAATGCCTTACATAAAAAAAGATGAAGAAGAAATGCCTTACATAAAAAAGATGAAGATGAAGAAGAAATGCCTTACATAAAAAAGATGAAGAAGAAATGCCTTACATAAAAAAAGATGAAGAAGAAATGCCTTACATAAAAAAGATGAAGATGCAGAAGAAATGCATTACATAAAAAAGATGAAGAAGAAATGCCTTACATAAAAAAAGATGAAGAAGAAATGCCTTACATAAAAAAAGATGAAGAAGAAATGCCTTACATAAAAAAAGATGAAGATAAAGAAGAAATGCCTTACATAAAAAAAGATGAAGAAGAAATGCCTTACATAAAAAAAGATGAAGAAATGCCGTACATCAAAAAGATGAAGAAGAAATGCCTTACATAATAAAGATGAAGAAGAAATGCCTTACATAAAAAAGATGAAGATGAAGAAGAAATGCCTTACATAAAAAAGATGAAGATGAAGAAGAAATGCCTTACATAAAAAAGATGAAGATGAAGAAGAAATGCCTTACATAAAAAAGATGAAGATGAAGAAGAAATGCCTTACATAAAAAAGATGAAGATGAAAAAGAAATGCCTTACATAAAAAAGATGAAGATGAAGAAGAAATGCCTTACATAAAAAAGATGAAGATGAAGAAGAAATGCCTTACATAAAAAAGATGAAGATGAAGAAGAAATGCGTTACATAAAAAAGATGAAGATGAAAAAGAAATGCCTTACATAAAAAAGATGAAGATGAAGAAGAAATGCCTTACATAAAAAAGATGAAGATGAAAAAGAAATGCCTGACATAAAAAAGATGAAAAAGAAATGCCTTACATAAAAAAGATGAAAAAGAAATGCCTTACATAAAAAAGATGAAAAAGAAATGCCGACTCCTGCAGTATTTTACCCACCGATTTCACGATCTTAGCCGAGCGTTGATCGACATCCGTCGGACAATGCCGGAACATGGCGAGCGGTACGATACTCTATCAGCCAATCAGGGCGCTTCAAACGAACGCGCAGCAGACGAATAATTTTCATTGGAATTACACACATAGCGTTTCATTTCAGTTATTTTATTGTTCAAAGTAAAAATACACAGCCTTTCATTTCAGCTATTTAATTTAGCGATAAAAAAAAAAAAACCGGGAGCTGTTGGAAACATATTTATGCGAATTTATGTGGAGACAAAAATTTGGACACAACCCTTCTTTTGTCTCCATAATAAATCAAATCGCGGAAGGCTACCCGGTTTGGGAAGGAGCTTCTTTCCACATCCTCTGAAAACCCTTTGCTCCCTACTTTGCCTCTACAGTCAGTAGAAAATCTTCCAGTCGGAACTAAAGATAAACAGTAATTGTTGTGTCCCCCCCCCCTACAAACATTACTGAAAAAAAACAAAAAAAACATTGTTGTTATTGTTTAATAACGTTTTGTAAAAACACAAAAAAAAAGACATTGAAGTGTTTATTACTGTTGCTTACCCCCCCCCCCCAAAAAAAAAAGCTATCGGAAAACAAAATGAACCAAAAAAAAAAAAAAAAAAATATTCAACAAAATAAATTTATTTTACTTTAAAAAAAACTTACGGTAAGTGTTTGTGATTTATTTTATCCAAATTTTTCTGTATTAATTTTATCCATTTTGTTGTGTGTGTGTGTAATATCTTTTCCTTGTAATGTTGTTGCTATTCACATACTTTTAGCGTTCTTGCACCGTAGCTCCGAATTCTCGGCTTTCGTCGGCGTTAACGCCGAAAGCGTTCGTCAACGCTCGGCTAAGATCGTGAAATCGGTGGGTAAAATACTGCAGGAGTACCGAAATGCCTTACATAAAAAAAGATGAAGATGAAAAAGAAATGCCTTACATAAAAAAGATGAAGATGAAAAAGAAATGCCTTACATAAAAAAGATGAAGATGAAAAAGAAATGCCTTACATAAAAAAGATGAAGATGAAAAAGAAATGCCTTACATAAAAAAGATGAAGATAAAGAAGAAATGCCTTACATAAAAAAGATGAAGATAAAGAAGAAATGCCTTACATAAAAAAGATGAAGAAGAAATGCCTTACATAAAAAAGACGAAGAAATGTCTTACATAAAAAAAGATGAAGATAAAGAAGAAATGCCTTACATAAAAAAGATGAAGAAATGCCTTACAAAAAAAAAGATGAAAAAGAAATGCCTTACATAAAAAAGATGAAGATAAAGAAGAAATGCCTTACATTAAAAAAGATGAAGATAAAGGTGAAATGCCTTACATAAAAAAGATGAAGATGATGAAGAAATGCCTTGCATAAAAAAGATGTGATCAAGAAGAAATTCCTTACATAAAAAAGATGAAGAAGAAATGCCTTACATAAAAAAAGATGAAGATGAAGAAGAAATGCCTTACATAAAAAAAGATGAAGATAAAGAAGAAATGCCTTACATAAAAAAGATGAAGAAGAAATGCCTTACATAAAAAAGATGAAGATGAAAAAGAAATGCCTTACATAAAAAAAGATGAAGATAAAGAAGAAATGCCTTACATAAAAAAGATGAAGAAGAAATGCCTTACATAAAAAAGATGAAGATAAAGAAGAAATGCCTTACATAAAAAAAGATGAAGATGAAGAAATGCGTTACATAAAAAAGATGAAGATAAAGAAGAAATGCCTTACATAAAAAAGATGAAGATGAAAAAGAAATGCCTTACATAAAAAAAGATGAAGATAAAGAAGAAATGCCTTACATAAAAAAGATGAAGAAGAAATGCCTTACATAAAAAAGATGAAGATAAAGAAGAAATGCCTTACATAAAAAAAGATGAAGATGAAGAAATGCGTTACATAAAAAAGATGAAGATAAAGAAGAAATGCCTTACATAAAAAAAGATGAAGATAAAGAAGAAATTCCTTACATAAAAAAGATGAAGATAAAGAAGAAATGCCTTACATAAAAAAAGATGAAGATAAAGAAGAAATGCATTACATAAACAAAGATGAAGATGAAGAAATGCCTTACATAAAAAAGATGAAGATAAAGAAGAAATGCCTTACATAAAAAAAGATGAAGATGAAGAAGAAATGCCTTACATAAAAAAAGATGGAGATGAAGAAATGCCTTACATAAAAAAGATGAAGATAAAGAAGAAATGCCTTACATAAAAAAAGATGAAGATAAAGAAGAAATGCCTTACATAAAAAAGATGAAGATAAAGAAGAAATGCCTTACATAAAAAAAGATGAAGATAAAGAAGAAATGCCTTACATAAAAAAGATGAAGATAAAGAAGAAATGCCTTACATAAAAAAGATGAAGAAGAAATGCCTTACATAAAAAAGATGAAGATGAAGAAGAAATGCATTACATAAAAAAGATGAAGAAGAAATGCCTTACATAAAAAAAGATGAAGATGAAGAAATGCCTTACATAAAAAAGATGAAGATAAAGAAGAAATGCCTTACATAAAAAAAGATGAAGATAAGAAGAAATGCGTTACATAAAAAAGATGAAGATAAAGAAGAAATGCCTTACATAAAAAAGATGAAGATAAAGAAGAAATGCCTTACATAAAAAAAGATGAAGATGAAGAAATGCCTTACATAAAAAAGATGAAGATAAAGAAGAAATGCCTTACATAAAAAAGATGAAGATAAAGAAGAAATGCCTTACATAAAAAAGATGAAGATAAAGAAGAAATGCCTTACATAAAAAAAGATGAAGATGAAGAAATGCGTTACATAAAAAAGATGAAGATAAAGAAGAAATGCCTTACATAAAAAAGATGAAGATGAAAAAGAAATGCCTTACATAAAAAAAGATGAAGATAAAGAAGAAATGCCTTACATAAAAAAGATGAAGAAGAAATGCCTTACATAAAAAAGATGAAGATAAAGAAGAAATGCCTTACATAAAAAAAGATGAAGATGAAGAAATGCGTTACATAAAAAAGATGAAGATAAAGAAGAAATGCCTAACATAAAAAAAGATGAAGATAAAGAAGAAATTCCTTACATAAAAAAGATGAAGATAAAGAAGAAATGCCTTACATAAAAAAAGATAAAGATAAAGAAGAAATGCATTACATAAACAAAGATGAAGATGAAGAAATGCCTTACATAAAAAAGATGAAGATAAAGAAGAAATGCCTTACATAAAAAAAGATGAAGATGAAGAAGAAATGCCTTACATAAAAAAAGATGGAGATGAAGAAATGCCTTACATAAAAAAGATGAAGATAAAGAAGAAATGCCTTACATAAAAAAAGATGAAGATAAAGAAGAAATGCCTTACATAAAAAAGATGAAGATAAAGAAGAAATGCCTTACATAAAAAAAGATGAAGATAAAGAAGAAATGCCTTACATAAAAAAGATGAAGATAAAGAAGAAATGCCTTACATAAAAAAGATGAAGAAGAAATGCCTTACATAAAAAAGATGAAGATGAAGAAGAAATGCATTACATAAAAAAGATGAAGAAGAAATGCCTTACATAAAAAAAGATGAAGATGAAGAAATGCCTTACATAAAAAAGATGAAGATAAAGAAGAAATGCCTTACATAAAAAAAGATGAAGATAAGAAGAAATGCGTTACATAAAAAAGATGAAGATAAAGAAGAAATGCCTTACATAAAAAAGATGAAGATAAAGAAGAAATGCCTTACATAAAAAAAGATGAAGATGAAGAAATGCCTTACATAAAAAAGATGAAGATAAAGAAGAAATGCCTTACATAAAAAAGATGAAGATAAAGAAGAAATGCCTTACATAAAAAAAGATGAAGATAAAGAAGAAATGCCTTACATAAAAAAGATGAAGATAAAGAAGAAATGCCTTACATAAAAAAGATGAAGAAGAAATGCCTTACATAAAAAAGATGAAGAAGAAATGCCTTACATAAAAAAGATGAAGAAGAAATGCGTTACATAAAAAAGATGAAGATAAAGAAGAAATGCCTTACATAAAAAAGATGAAGAAGAAATGCCTTACATAAAAAAGATGAAGAAGAAATGCGTTACATAAAAAAGGTGAAGAAGAAATGCCTTACATAAAAAAAGATGAAGATGAAGAAATGCCTAGCATAAAAAAAGATGAAGATAAAGAAGAAATGCGTTACATAAAAAAAGATGAAGATAAAGGAGAAATGGCTTACATAAAAAAGATGAAGATAAAGAAGAAATGCCTTACATAAAAAAGATGAAGATAAAGAAGAAATGCCTTACATAAAAGAAGATGAAGATGAAGAAGAAATGCCTTACATAAAAAAGATGAAGATAAAGAAGAAATGCCTTACATAAAAAAAGATGGAGATGAAGAAGAAATGCCTTACATAAAAAAAGATGAAGATAAAGAAGAAATGCCTTACATAAAAAAAGATGTTCTAAAGAATGGGAACTTTTTAAGTGCTAAAATACCTGTTGTAGACAATTTTAAGTTAGAATGTTTCATTTGCAATGAAAAAAAGTGAATTTAAAGACTGAACCCAAACTGCCCAGTAATCTGCCAATATTGTTTTCATTTATTCACTAGGATTGCAACCCATGTCTTGACTGAAGATTGTGTAACGCCAACTCTTTTAAACCTGGGAAATTATTTTGTTCACACATGATAATGCATTGTGTGACAATGTTAAAGCTAGCCTATAGCAACAAACACATAAGAACCATTGATTTTGATTTGCTGAGAGAAAAAATAAATTCTCAAACGGTATTAAACTTTATTTCCAATAATGAGGTGTTGTCTACGAGAGGTGTGTAATAAGTAATGCCCCTGACCCACTTCCCATAGCAGTAGAGCAACGAAACTTAGCACAGTTATTAGTCTTTCTCTACACTCCAGGTTGGTCCTCCAACCACGATGTGACTTAAGAAATCAAGGCTGCATCATCTGGGAAACGCTTTCCTTTCAAAAACAACTTCATGGCTGAGAGGAGGTGCAAGGTCAGGAGAGTAGAGAGGATTTCATAACCACACACCCATGCTTCTGATCTGGCAACATGTGAGTTGTTGACCGGAGCGTTGTCCTGCAGGAGGAGAGTACCTTTGCTGATCTTGCCCCGCCTCTTGATTTTGATAGCTTCCCTTAATTTCCTCAAAAGTGAAACATAATAGGCTCCTGTAATTGTGGTACCTATTGCAAGGAAATCTGTCATCACTACTCCGTCCTGATCCCAGAAGACTGTGAGCATGACCTTGCCAGGAGAGGGCTGCACCCTTGCCTTCTTTGTAGGTGGTTAGTCCAAGTGCTTCCACTGCATTGACTGGGCTTTGGTCCCTGGATCATAGTGATGGACCCAGGTTTCATCCTGTGTAATCAGTCTTTTGAAAAACTTTGACTCATCTTCTTGGCACATCTCCAAATTCATCCTCGAGCACTCGACGCGTTCTCGCTTCTGGAATAGTGTGAGCAACCTTAGAATCCATCTGGCAGACACCTTATGCATATGCAAATGGTCATGAATGATAGTTTCCACAGACCCTGTACTAATCTTAACACCTTGGGCTATTTGGCGAATAGTAATGCACCGATCTTCCAAAATGGCAGCCTCAACTTGACAGACAGATGCCTCATCAATGGCAAAAGGGGGAGGTGGTACGACCAGGTCTGGGAGCTGTTTCCACAGACTTCCGGCCATGTTTGAATTCATGATGCCAGCCTTTTACAAGGTCATATGATGGGGCATTATCACCATAAGTTTCTTTCATTTTGTAATGTTATGACCCTTTTGGCTGTGATCATAGCGTAGTATCTGTTAACTGTGGCAAGTAGGGTCAAGGGTCAAAACATTATTGTTATTGTATTCTTATTAATTAATTTGAGCGACGGATGGTCGCTGGATCAGTTATTATAATTAGAAGAATAAGCAATTAAATTGGGGAAGAAATGATTGATGTGTGATTCGCAAAAGGAATGTGAAAATAGAAAATATATGTAAACATTATTTTGGGGTTTTGAATAAACAAATAACTAGCTGTGGATTTAGGTTGGTCTGAGACACATAATTAGGTGACGTAAGAGAACACGTGATGTAGTTAGTTTTGGAGAGATTTAGAGAGTTGAGGATTGACCACCAGAGCGGACAGACGTCTAGACTGGGGTGGACAGACAGCTGAGGAGCGAGCTGTAAGAATAGAAATGTAGACGAACTGCAGATCCTGTGAAAACCATTTGAGACAACTGTAATAAATTTATGTTATAAAAATATAAAGAGTTGTTTTAATGGTTTCACAAATAAGAACAGATGTCTCAATTGGATGGTGCTGATCGTTTCATGGTTCGTCACGGAGCAGCGGAAAGATACAGAAGAACTCTTCAAGAAAAAAGGTATTATTCTTCTTACATATGAACTATAAAAATATCCCGTATGATAAGTCACATACAACATGATTCAGTTTACACGTCAATATCATATCCTACTGGCTAAACAACATACATACGATTTATACGTTTATTATCTGTCTGTTAAAAGAACAATATCTTACATCCATTAGATAACACATGACACGTTTTAATATATCATCTCCTCCAATATAAACCAATATACAACAATTTCATCAAAAGTCTCCTGTGGTGTGCGTCGACATTCAACAGGCTCTATTTCACACCTGACTCAGTTCAAACACCTATAAAATAGAATCCACAATTAGTTCAGAGCTGTAATTTGCCATATAACCCATAGAGATATAAATCATTGCACATGCAAAATTTCAGCTAGATCAGACAACTGGAAGTGGGTCAGGGGCATTACTTATTGCACGCCCCTCGTATCTTTGGAAATCAACATTTATGGTCCACCTAGTGAAATTATGTTAGTTCTTTATAATGCTGTGAAAAAATGAGTCAACAACAATTGAAAAGAAATAAAATATTCTATATATATGATTACAATAGATTTGAAATATTGTCAATCAAATTTTTTTACAATCAGATAAAATAACTAAAAAAAAAAAGAAAAATTAAAATATTTTGTATTGATATTAAAGGGGAGGTTATGTGAATCGATGGGCTATGATAATATCTGATAATATATTTGTGTGAAATTTGTACAATAAGAACATTTCTAAATTCTGATACTATTATTAATTTGGATTCTGATTCTTTTAAAAATTTGTAAAATTTAATTAAATTTGTTGCTTTTTTCTAATTTTCAGATCACTGTAAAATACCATGTAATATCCACATATTTTTGCAAATGTAAAAAAATGCACTCATGAGAAGGGCTTATATTACAAGAGTTGATCTTCCTAAATATTTTTTCTCAAATATTTTCCTTAAAAATTGTGAAACAACTAAAGATTTATTTGAATTTTAAAACAAAGCCGATTTGTATTACTTCATCATTAGTTAAAAATTTTTTCATAAACAATTAAAAATGGTCTATGATTATTATGCAAAATAAAAGGAACAGAATAATTATATATATTCTTATATAAAGAACAAGTTTCTAAATAATAATGTCACTATTTAGAAAGCCGTAACTATTCTGTACCTTATCTCTATGCAAGAATCCTAATTATAAAGGTGTTTGGTTATTAGATCAGTTTGTTTTGCTGTAAAAAGAAGAATAAAATATGTATAATATTAATAGTAATACTACCAGTATGAATTTATTTAAGGTGGACGTGAACTTGCCAAGAAGAAGCCCTGTGGCTCTCGAACCTTTCATTGTGGCACTTGTGAGAATGACATACAATATCAGGGAAAAGGGAAGGTTGCAACAGATTGCTGAAAAACAAGTTTGTTAACTACCTCATAACCTGCTGGCTATTTTGAGTTGTTTTAATTTCAGAGTTTTTCTCTTCCTGCCTTATTTTAACCAAGGGACCCACAAGGCAGCAGTATCCATGTGTGGCCACAAGGAGGCATGCTAATTGTACTAACAGGGAAGACTTACACATACCACTTCCTTTTTACTGAAAGGCTAGCCAGTGGTAGGTGGTAGTTCACTTAGTACATCCCACAATGTTAGATGAACACGTGTTACTGATAG
Source organism: Euprymna scolopes (assembly GCF_053919585.1). NCBI lineage: Eukaryota > Metazoa > Mollusca > Cephalopoda > Sepiida > Sepiolidae > Euprymna > Euprymna scolopes. The sequence goes on from NC_136486.1 coordinate 80,504,397, forward strand.
CCGGGTGCCATATTGAATATGAATCAAGACAAGAGAAATAACTAGATATATAGAAGAAGGTCACCAAGTTCGATAACTCTAACATTTTTGGTGTTAAGTGTAAGTCAACAAAAAGAAACAAAAACAAAACAGCTTATTCACACAAGTCTTTTAGAATTTCAGTTGAGTCTCCAATCTTTATCAAACAGTCTGCGACCTTTTCCTGTTCTTTGATCCATTCAATTTGGATTTTTTCCTTTACCAACATTTCCTTTACTCTGGCCGCATCAACTCTCAAAAGTCTGTCACTTACAAGATTTGAGGATTTTAAGGTTTCTACTAAAGATGCATTTTCTGTTTTGCAAAGTACTTCAGGCAACTTGAGTAGTCTGTGAAGCTATCCTGGTTGAATGGCTCCACATGTGAAGCTATGCTTGTCCTTCACAGGGGATCCTTCGCAAGGTATCTTACTGTAGCAGGACCCGTCAATCAGTTTGGTTGGTTTTAATTTCACGATCAGGTTGATATGCCGCTGCTTTATCAATCTGTCATGCTGGAAGGGAATCAATCTCATGCACACAAAAGAAGGACAAACTCGAATTTCAATGTTGATTTTAACAGACTCCACTGAGCCCCCAAAAAATAACAATAGATTAATTTCTTTTTCTCAGTATGGCTGTAGAAAGATGCGGGAAGAGAAGGGGGGGGGAGAGTGATGACCCTTCGATTGTATTCGATTCTCTCAAAGTCTCAGCTCGATTCTGCCAGTTTCGGCGTGGAGACCTGTTCATATAGTGAGGTGACGGGGTGGGCCGGGGCCACTTCCTGGACCAATCACAACTAGTTACGTCACCTATGGGGAGGTCCCCTCCTCCTCAGTTGCACATGTTTATTACAGGCACTGTTCTCACGATCGAAAGGTTAACCCTGTGACCTCGTCAGTCTAGTAACTGCACTCAAAGGCCAAACAACTCTGAGTCATCACTCGTTGACATCAGAAACGAAATTATGTTTTCATTATGGCTCTCAAAGTGACATTAAATTGTCGCTTTCATAAAATAATGGAATTTATAAATCAAATTTTCTCTCAGCAAGGTTGGTTGCTGTCACCCGGGTACACAACGATACTTAATGAATAAAACAATCATATCTGCCCGGTATTCTCCAATGTTTCGGGAGTCTCAGCCTCCCCCCCAGTGGGGAACCCAATCTCTCCCTGGGATGGTCACGTCACATTCCGCCCCCCCCTTAGACTTATTTTTCCTGAGGAAACGAATGAGTCTAATTCATCCATCCAAACCGTCTATGTCCTGTCAACCTCTCACCACACACCATACCAGCTGATTTCATCATACATTTTTTTTTCCATTATTGGTGCACCTGTTAGAAAAAAAACATAGTTTGAACTTAAGTTCAACAACAACCACCCACAGGTGATGGTTCTCTGCATCAGCTCATCACTCGGGCTGTTCCCTTTCTGGGTTCTAAAAGTTCCAAAGTCTCGTTATTCTTTTTTTCTTTATCAAAAATTATAAAAGTCATTTTTTTTAACACATTATAAAAAAGTTTTTTTTTTCATATGAATTACAAAAGTTACTCCTTTTTTTCCCACCAGAAATTGTAAAAGTCACATTTTTTTTCGATACATAATGAAAAGATTTTTTTCAACAGATTATAAAAGTTACTCAATTTTTTCATCAAAAATTATAAGTCTTTTTCCAACACATTTTTAAAGTTTGTTCTCAAACAAGTTATAAAAGTTACTCAATTTTTTCATCAAAAATTATAAGTCTTTTTCCAACACATTATTAAAGTTTGTTCTCAAACAAGTTATGAAAGTTACTCAATTTTTTCATCAAAAATTATAAGTCTTTTTCCAACACATTATTAAAGTTTGTTCTCAAACAAGTTATAAAAGTTACTCAATTTTTTCATCAAAAATTATAAGTCTTTTTCCAACACATTATTAAAGTTTGTTCTCAAACAAGTTATAAAAGTTACTCAATTTTTTCATCAAAAATTATAAGTCTTTTTCCAACACATTATTAAAGTTTGTTCTCAAACAAGTTATGAAAGTTACTCAATTTTTTTTTTTTCAATCAAAAATTATAAGTCTTTTTCCAACACATTATTAAAGTTTGTTCTCAAACAAGTTATGAAAGTTACTCAATTTTTTCATCAAAAATTATAAGTCTTTTTCCAACACATTTTTAAAGTTTGTTCTCAAACAAGTTATGAAAGTTACTCAATTTTTTTTTTTTTCAATCAAAAATTATAAGTCTTTTTCCAACACATTATTAAAGTTTGTTCTCAAACAAGTAATGAAAGTTACTCAATTTTTTCATCAAAAATTATAAGTCTTTTTCCAACACATTATTAAAGTTTGTTCTCAAACAAGTTATGAAAGTTACTCAATTTTTTCATCAAAATTTATAAGTCTTTTTCCAACACATTTTTAAAGTTTGTTCTCAAACAAGTTATGAAAGTTACTCAATTTTTTTTTTTTCAATCAAAAATTATAAGTCTTTTTCCAACACATTATTAAAGTTTGTTCTCAAACAAGTTATGAAAGTTACTCAATTTTTTCATAAAAAATTATAAGTCTTTTTCCAACACATTATTAAAGTTTGTTCTCAAACAAGTTATGAAAGTTACTCAATTTTTTCATAAAAAATTATAAGTCTTTTTCCAACACATTATTAAAGTTTGTTCTCAAACAAGTTATGAAAGTTACTCAATTTTTTCATCAAAAATTATAAGTCTTTTTCCAACACATTATTAAAGTTTGTTCTCAAACAAGTTATGAAAGTTACTCAAATTTTTTTTTTTTCAATCAAAAATTATAAGTCTTTTTCCAACACATTATTAAAGTTTGTTCTCAAACAAGTTATGAAAGTTACTCAATTTTTTCATCAAAAATTATAAGTCTTTTTCCAACACATTATTAAAGTTTGTTCTCAAACAAGTTATGAAAGTTACTCAATTTTTTTTTTTCAATCAAAAATTATAAGTCTTTTTCCAACACATTATTAAAGTTTGTTCTCAAACAAGTTATGAAAGTTACTCAATTTTTTCATAAAAAATTATAAGTCTTTTTCCAACACATTATTAAAGTTTGTTCTCAAACAAGTTATGAAAGTTACTCAATTTTTTTTTTTTTCAATCAAAAATTATAAGTCTTTTTCCAACACATTATTAAAGTTTGTTCTCAAACAAGTTATGAAAGTTACTCAATTTTTTCATCAAAAATTATAAGTCTTTTTCCAACACATTATTAAAGTTTGTTCTCAAACAAGTTATGAAAGTTACTCAATTTTTTCATCAAAATTTATAAGTCTTTTTCCAACACATTATTAAAGTTTGTTCTCAAACAAGTTATGAAAGTTACTCAATTTTTTTTTTTCAATCAAAAATTATAAGTCTTTTTCCAACACATTATTAAAGTTTGTTCTCAAACAAGTTATGAAAGTTACTCAATTTTTTCATAAAAAATTATAAGTCTTTTTCCAACACATTATTAAAGTTTGTTCTCAAACAAGTTATGAAAGTTACTCAATTTTTTTTTTTTTCAATCAAAAATTATAAGTCTTTTTCCAACACATTATTAAAGTTTGTTCTCAAACAAGTTATGAAAGTTACTCAATTTTTTCATCAAAAATTATAAGTCTTTTTCCAACACATTATTAAAGTTTGTTCTCAAACAAGTTATGAAAGTTACTCAATTTTTTCATCAAAAATTATAAGTCTTTTTCCAACACATTATTAAAGTTTGTTCTCAAACAAGTTATGAAAGTTACTCAATTTTTTTTTTTTCAATCAAAAATTATAAAAGTTACATGTCTTGATAGTCTCTAATGTCCCTATTCTGTAACTAGTACCCGCTCTTTATTGGACTAGTCTACTTCCTTCTTCCCTTAACTGGTCACAATCGGGATTCTCCTTGGTGGTTAATTCCTGCAAGAATTTCTAGAAAACAGAAAAGAAGAGAAAAGAGGAAGAAAAAAAAGAATCAAGATTGCTCTCATTGACTCCACATCTCGGTTTCTGACATGCTTGCTGCTTTCCTCTGGTTGCTCGTCAGGAACTGGGTTTTCCTCAGGTCGGGTCATCTTGGCTGCAGGTGAGTTTGGACCGGAGTTATCTCCATCATCAGCGCAAACAGCTTCGAGATGCTTCTCGCTCTCATCCTCACTCGCTCTCTTACACAGCAATGCTATTCAGCATCACCTTCAGCATCATGCTTATCACTCCCCACTCAATTCACGAAAGTTAGTTCCTGATTCTCTGACCACCAGACCTTCTAAACGATCAACCGTTCCTTCAACCCGATAATACATGAGCAGCCCTATACTCTTCCCATAGGCCTTGCATCATTTGTCCAGTTCTATCATAGTTAAAGGTGGATTTAATTATGAACGAGGTGCTATGTTGTGTGGATATTCCGCCTAAAGTAATGCGATTAGATGCTATGGCCAACACAATGACATCGTGCAAAATGAACATAAATTCCCAAGGGCCTCGTAACCCTTGTCTATGTTGTGTGTCAATATTCCGCTTAAAATATCACCTGTAATCTTAGTAATTTTATAAGTACCTTTACAAATGTTAACAGAGTGACCGAGAACCAGGGACGCTACCTCCGTCATCAGATGACTCACGACTGGGCCCTTAGTCAAGAATCACCCAACATATTGTACGGTGGCGTGACCCCCCCCCCAATCCACCCTGAAGATTACTCGCAGGTGAGAGAACACAAAAAAGATTCCAAAATGCTGCATATTTATTTACTTATTTATTTATTAAAATTTAATCCACAATCCTGATGTCAAACTTATTAAATAGACACCTTAAAATGAGTGATTAAAATTCCCTCCCCTTTTTCTTTACTTATTCTCGGTTTGAGGCTTTCAATACTTCCAATATTAAAGTCATTACATTCTCATTAACTCATTTTCCAACTTACCCTCGGATAAATTCTACTTTTCATTCAATGAAAGAGAGATCCTTCTAGACTGAGGGAAATTTGTTTTCTTTTTTCTCAAAAATTAATTTAATCTTCCCAAAGTAATACTCTTACTTACTCTCGGATAATTCAACTAGATCAGAGTGCAACATTGGCTCTCATTCAATGAAGGGGAGATCCTTCTAGACTGAGGAAAGTTTTTTTTTTCCTCTTCTCAAAAAACTAATTTAATTTTCTGAAAATATTCTTCAGTCAACACTTCTAATTTCATGAGGGTTCAATACGAGCACTAGAATAATTCCTCCTTAAAAATTCAGGCAAATTTTACAGTTAGTCAAATAAGTTTGTCTTCAAATTTTACAGTTAGTCAAATAAGTTTGTCTTCAAATTTTATTAAAAATTCGTGTCGCAGCCAGGGCACCACAACCGAGCATTTTCTCAACGAAAATCCCCAAAAACTTACGTAACGTTTTAAGCATTCCAATAGAATAAGTTCTCCCTTTAAGAAATTATCAAAAATCCAGAATTACACTTACCGCATAATGTTCGCAATTATCTCAAAAATCATCAAAATTCACGTAATCTAATAATTGTTCTTTCTTTTTTTAAACTCATTTAAATCATTCTACAAGTAATTTCGTTTTTTAAACTCGGTAAAAATTAAAAAAAAAAACATTCAAGTTGATTCGTGCTTATAAGCTCTCTCGCAACCTGCCATGGGGGTTCAATCATACGAGCACCAGAACCTCCCAACAAGCACTGCCGCCAGGCATAAAATATTTTAAAACACCAGTATCCCTTGCCCCCCCCCTAGTTTTCAAAAAGAAGAAAGAGAACAGTGAGAGAGAGAAAAACAGGTAGCGTTGCTCCACCCCACCAACTTCACAGACACCATCACACAAGACTGGCGAACAATGACGAACCATCCGCACTCGCCATCCCCCCCGTACGTGGTTTCCTTGCTTAAAAAAAAAAGGAATAATTGATGCTGCTAAGGGCTGATGAATTTCAACCTTCAAAATTATGCGTTAAAAAACAAATAAATAAGATCCTATCATGTTTAATTTTGTAAGAGGCGTTCAAACCCAATTTCATATCTAATCTTTGCATTTAATTAAATCATCTGATTTCTATCCTTTTCTTTTTCTTTTTTTTTTAACTCTCCTTAGTCCACAATGTAACGCCTCCTTCGAGGAGGTGGTTAAGGACTCTTATTTCTCTGGATTCTCGGCACGTATCGCCTAGACTCCTCGGAGGTTGTTACATAAATCTGGTATGCTGAAAGCGAATATCGAAGCGGCAGGCAGGAAAAAAAACAAGCAATTGTAGTCTATCTAGAAAGCTTAATTTTCACAAAATTATGTAAAAAATGTTTTTACAATTGTCATTCATATTTTGTAAGCTCTTTTCAAAGTCTCAACTCTCTTCACAAACAGCGACAGACGGATGGATGAGGTGGGGAGGGGTCACGTCTCTTCTCGGACTCAACAAGCAATCTGCTTTGAAACTCTCTACTCACTCTGATCTGAAACTCTGGCTAATTTTCGTCGTATATATAGTAAGGTGTGTGGATGGGGTAGTAATTCTCCCCAGCCAATAAGATTTTGCCACAAAATCTCCACGAAATCGAAAGCTCCAGGTCCCTGGGTGGGCACCATTCCCACACCTGAAATTCTCTCACCATTTTCAAGGACAGATGTCAATTCTGACATCCGACCCTGGGTTCATTTAAGGCCAGACAAGGTTCTAAATGAAATTTCCTGTCGTCAACTTTTAGCCGTACAAATATATTTCTCTGGGTTTCAACAATATCTATTTTGACATGAAATAAAATATATATATTTATCTTCTCTATCTTACATCCTTAGGTTATCTGGCGTCACCCGGGAATACAAAGCTACCTCAATGTAGTTCTAACGCTCCTCAATGGGGGATTACGTTACAACACTGAAGATTAGTTCAAACATTCAGGAACAGAATTTCACCCCAATTATATTATGTAATTCGATTTATCAGTCAGTCTTTCTAATCTCGTCCAATTTCTTACCGTTGCCCTCCTTAGTCTGGCTTTTAGGAGCAATTTGCCAGGAGGCAGCATCTGGCCAGTTCGCTGTGTTGGGGGCTCACTGCTTCCTCTGGTTCAAGCCGTAGGGTGAACTGGTGACTCCAGGGGATCACTCGCCATTTCTGGCTTCAGCTGCTCTCTTAGGGAATCTCATCTTCCTCCTCCCAAGAGCCATCAGAATTCCTCTGGGTTTTTCTGACCCCTCCCCAGAGTCATCCTCAGCGTCGAGGCTTTGCGTGGGTCTCTTATCAGGGATCCACTCTGATTGGTCCTGGTTTCCAGTCACTTCGGTGTCTTGAGAGGCTGGGGTCGTCTCCCCCTTTCCCTGATTCCTAAGCATTTTCATAACATCCATGTCCAACTCTGCACCCTCTTTATCTTTCCAGCGATATGGTCTCAGATTATGAAAGAAAGGGGGCCTGTTTACTCCACTATCTGGTAGTAAGGAGTACAGCGTTTGTCCAGCTTCCACTCTCAGACTTACACCTTATAGTAAACGGGGTCCCTCACCTTGAACTCCACCTCACTCCTATCTTTGTTCACCCTAGCATTTCGCTTCTTTTGTGCTCGTTTGATATGCCTCCTGGCCTATCTTGTGTTGTTGTTCCAACAATAACAGGTACTTTCTACGTGGCTTCAGAAGATTGTTGATTGGGAGGATCACATCCCTCCCAAACACCAACTCAAATGGCGAAAACTCTGAGGTTTCATTCATTGTGAACCTCACTGCTGCTAAGGCATGCATGAAAAACCAGTCCCACTCCACCGGATTATCAGTAACAAGCTTACTCAAGATATCTACCAGTGTCTTATGAAATCGTTCGATCTTAGAGTTACTCTGGGGATGATAAGGGGAGGTCAACACATGCTGCACCTCCAGATCTTCCAGGACTTCCTTCATGACCTTATTGACATTCTTTGCACCATTGTCGGTGACTAATTGCTCTGGGCCCCCATATCTAGAGTAGATCTCACCCATGACTATGCCGGCCACCGACTGGGCAGTCTTGTCCGGCACCATATAGACCTCCAGCCAGTTAGTGAGTCAATCCACCAGGCTCACTATTTATTGGTTACTGCATTCTGTTAGTGTGTAGGCTCCAGAGATGTCGAGGCTAAGTTTCTGGAAAGGATACTGCGGAACGTCTGTTTCCACCAGCGGAGCAAGCAGTTAGTATCTACTGTGAGTCTGACATCTTACACATCAGTTTACCCACTCTATTACCTCCTTGGCCAGTCCCGACCAACAGTAGTTCCTAAATATCAACTCATGGGTCTTTTCGATTCCCAAATGTCCTACTCTCTCATAGGCTTGCTCCGGGATCTCTCTCCGTAGTTGGGCTGGCACCACCATTTTTAGTCCTATTTCTCCATCCCGACCAGCGATATAGTACAACCAGTCTTGGTGGAGAGTGAATTTTTGAGTCCGACCCTTCTCTACTCTGGCCCTTAATCCAGCTAATTCTTTATCTCTCTGTCCTCTCTTGATAGCTTCGACCCAATGTGGGTCTGCCATAGCTTCTGCTTCGGTTGCATCTCACTCCATTCTAGTCTTTCCTTCAAGGTATGGGAATTGATCACTCCTATCTGGAAAGCCCTATCATCCACACCCGGCTATAACTGGATAGCTTTGGATTCCAACTGCTCTGGAATCCGGGACAAAAGGTCTGCATAGATATTCTCCTTGCCTTCCAAGTACTCGATCCGACACTGATAGCCAGATAACTTGAGTGTCCACTGCTGGATCTTCTTATTTGTACAGTCTGCCTCAAACAGGCATTTCAGAGGTTTGTGGTCACTTTTCACCACAAACTACGCCCCGCTTAAATAGTAGTTCAGCTTTTGTACGGCATACACAATCGCAAAAGCCTCCTTCTCAATCACCGGCCATCTCTGCTGGGTTTCGGATAGCTTATGCGACAGGAAGTATATTGGGATTTCTTCTGGTATGCCTTTCTTCTCAGGATATGGTTGGGTCAACACTGCCCCTATGCACGTGTTACTCGCATCTGTATATAAGAGCATAGGCTTACTCAGATCCAGATACACCAGTTACGGTATAGCAGTTAACTGATCTCTCAGGGCTTCAAAGGCCCTCTGACATTCTGGGGTCCATTTGTAATAGGCATGCTTCTTCGTTAATGCTATTATGAGAGTGGCCAACCAACTAAATGCAGGTACGAACCTTCGATAATAGCCGATCATCCCTATGAACCCTCGCACTTGTTGCATTGTCTTTGGTTCAGGCAGAGACCTGATAACCTCTACCTTGTCTATATCAGGTCTTATTCCCGCCTCGTTAATCCCAAGTACTTGGTTTCTTCCTTGAGAAACTGACACTTGGGTAGTTTTATTCTCAATTGATGTTGACGTAACCTCTCAAATACTTCTGTCAAATGTCCAAAGTGTTTCTCAGATGCAAGACTAGTTGTGAGAAGACCCCTGGTGCATTACAGAGACCCTGAAGGTAAACAATCCCACATGATATGTAAACGCCATCTTCTTCTGATCCTCCCCATCTACGGCTACTTACCAGTAACCTGATCTCAAATCCAGGGTGGTAAAGCACCTTGCTCTACCAAACAAAGCTACTATGTCATTTATCAGGGGTAATGGCACCGCTAAGGGTTTTGTAATAGCATCCAGCTTCTGGAAATCCACACAGAATCTATGGCCCCCATCATTCTTTTCCACGATCACCACAGGAAAACTCCACAGGGAGGTGGAGCGTTCAATGATTCCAGCCTCCAACATGTCAGATACCACTTCCTAAACAATTTTTCTTTTATGGATCAGGGTGCGATAGGGTTTTATTCTTACCGGTGGGTGGTCTCCCATATTAATTCTGATCGTTATCGTATTGGTACACCCTAACTCCCAAGAAGCGATAATATCTTGATTAACAATTTTATCACCTTCCATTGGTACTCAGGCGGTGCTATCACTTCCTCCGTTTTTACTTCTGTCGATTCCCCCATTTTCTTCGGCGCCCCTCCACTCCGGGTTTCTATTCTTTGGACTTTCTCTATAGGGCAGGCTCGACCCACCTGGGTTCCACTTTTGATTCGCACCGTTTTTTTTAGAATTGTTCACTATTAGCACTGGGAAGCTCCCAAGTCCACTCACTATGGCATCACTGACCATCACTTCTAAGTCCCCTCTTCTTCTTCTGATAGGAAGGTGACCTAGTAACCATCAGGGCTTCTACCCTTCATCCCTGAATCCTTCCCGCCGTGAACACTACTGTTCGAGGAGGAATTTCTGCATCCTCTAGGGTCATCACAGGGAGATCCTCCAGTTGTCTTCGACCACTTAGGAGAATGCTTTTTCCCCTTAGCCATAGTGTTGGCAGGATGAAGCTGACCATAGCTCCCATTTCTTCCAGCCAGTCATACCCTAATATCAACTCTTCACATAAATCTACGTAAGCCTGTAGTTGTCCAGACATTCTCTCCACCTCATAAGGGAGCCTGACCAGTCCTTCCAGGGGTAGTCGGGCTTGATCTGCCTCGGTCAACTCGACTGGGTGCAATCTTCTGATACGTAGTGGACTTAATCAGGGACACCGACGCTCCGGTGTCTACTAGGGCTGCCACTTTTACGACCCCCACCCCCACCACCATCTGGCATCTAAGATTCTGACTCTCCCTTAAAACACAATAGACTTCCACCCCTACACCCCCTCCTTGGGAAAACTTTGGCAACGGGCACTCTTCCCACTTCTGAATTGGGGAGTCCCCTTCTTTTCCGGGAGCACTCTCTTAGCAGATGGCCTGGTTCCCGGCATCTCCAACATTTTCTTCTTGAGCAGCCTCTGGCCATATGAACGAACTGGCTACAGGTCCAGCAACTCACATGCCCCTTCACTCCTTCGGTCGCCTGGCTCCCTGGGCTGTGAGTGTCATTCGGTTTAGCTCCGTCGGCCTCCTTCCTTGGGCCCCCCTGAGCAGCCTGGAAACGGTGTCAACTCAAATCATTCGACCCCTCGATCTCTTCTCTGATGGGTCAGAGGTTACTTTATCCTTCTTCTTCCTAACTTGCAATCTGGCGTGTCTATACATCGACTAACTGCCTGGCTAAAGTTACCACACTTCTCACAGATCGGACTGCTCTCTGTTCCATGTCCCTCCCATCTACAGGCTAAACGATCCCTTCCCCTCCGACCTGGAGGGGTCATAGGGCCCCCTTATTGCTTCCCTCTAATCTGATATCCTTCTGGACCCTTTCTTCTCCAAGCGGAGTTTTCTTGGCCTGCCTTGGTCGGCATTCTCAGATAAGTTTGTGGCTCCCCGTAACATCTTCCTGTAGTCGGAGACGGCGGATTCTCATCCATACCCGTTCACTATTCTGGGCTAATTCAACTGCCTTCCGTAATTTGACTGGGCTACCCTTAATTACATTGGCTCGGACGTCTCTATCCCTTAAAGCCTCTCTGAGTATAGCTGCCAACAGGGCTTGGACGGCCCTACCTTCTCTCATAGTATCGTCGGAGAAGGCTCGGCTCTCCTAGCTAATCCAACGCGGTTATCTCCTCTCCGGGTCTCTGCCAGATTTGGACCATCTCTCTCATACCATCGTCCAATGAACCTCGACGCTGGTCCCGGAGCAGCTTCGTATGTCAATAAAACCACCTCTGTGTCCTGCAGGCCATACACCATTTGTTTTTTCAATATCGCCCGTAACCAGTCATCCAATTTGTTAGGATCCCCTCTGAATTCGGATACTTTCAGATTACCCAGGAGGGTCTGAGAAGCTTCTGTCACTCTCAGTGGCTTTAGTTCACCTTCGCCCATCCCTGCGATCTTCCACTGGATACTGTTCAGCCGATCGACTGGACTATCCGATTACCTGTGCTTCAACACCCAATCCACTAACGCTTCCTCCTTCAGCTCACCATTGCCATCCGTCACCCCAATATCGCTCCCTTCCACCGGTAATTTTACATCTTTGCTACATTTCTTTTCTTATCTTATTCTCTCTATCCAAAATTAACGAAACAAGAATCAAAATTAACAATAACAATAATACCGAGGGAAACAAAAAAACCACATCGATTTACTTACTTTCTTTCTCTCTCTTTCTCCTATGTTTTAATTTAAAATCAGCACCACTACAGCACAGAGAGGGACTTTCACTTTTCAATTCACACTGACGTTCAATTCACTTGTTCTTTCTCTCTCTTTTTTTTTTTTTAAATCACTCACTCACTCGTTCTACGCACTTTAGAAGCATTCCTTAAAGCATCGGCTTTGACGACAAAAGGAACTCAAAAAGAAAACTTTTCACTCACCTTGCATGACCGTTTTCAGTACTCTCTCTTTTCAGCGTCTCTTGGTTTAACAAAAGTTTGTGATCTTTGCTCTTGGAGATAATCAAGTAAAAATTCTATTTCTTTTACGTTGTGTCCGTATTTTTTTTTTCAGTCTCTTTTTCGTTGTGTCCGTGGGCTTTTTTTTTCAGTCTCTTTTTCGTTGTGTCCGTGGGCTTTTTTTTCTGTCCTCTTTTTCTAAGTTTTTTTTTTTTAGCCTTTCCCGATCACCCTGGGTTTTTTCCTGATCAACGACCACCAAATGTGAAGCTATCCTGGTTGAACGGCTCCACATGTGAAGCTATCCCCATCGCATGTCACCAAATGTGACACATGCTCGTCCTTCACTGGGGATCCTTCGCAAGGTATCTCACTGTAGCAGGACCCATCAATCGATTTAGTTGGTATTAATTTTATGATCAGGTTGATATGTCGTTGCTTTGTCAATCTGTCGTGCTGGAAGTGAATTAATCTCATGCACACAAAAGAAAGACAAACTCAATTATCTATTCTACTGGTTAATTCAAGATAAGATATACAATATATATATACTTATACACAATTGCTTGAAGTTCAATGTTGATTTTAACAGACTCCACTGAGCCAAAAAAATAACAATAGATTAATTTCTCTCTCTCGGTATGGCAGGAAGAGAAGAGGGAATGACGACCATTTGATTGTATTCAATTCTCTCAAAGTCTCAACTCGATTCTGCCAATTTCGGCGCAGGGACCTGTTTATATAGTGAGGTGACAGGGTGAGCCAGGGCCGCTTCTTGGACCAATCGCATCCTCCTCAGTTGCACCTGTGGATTGCAGTCGCTGTTATCACGATCGAAAGGTTAACTCCATGACCTCGTTAATGCGGTAATTGCACTCAAAAGCCAAATAACCCTGAGTCATCACTCGGCATCAGAAACGAAATTATGTTTTCGTTACGACTCTCAAAGTGACATTAAATTGTCGTTTTCATAAAATAATGGAATTTATAAATGAAACCTTTCTCTCAGCAAGGTTGGTTGCTGTCGCCCGGGCACACACTTAACGAATAAAACAATCATATCTGCTCGGCATTCTCAAATGTTTTGGGAGTTTCAGCCTCTCTCCAGTGGGGAGCGCAATCTGAAAATTTCTTGCAGCATGGCAACTATCAATACACCTGCATCAGCAGCTTCACTGAGTGCAAAAGTCTTGAACGCCAATGGGCTCTTTGTTACTCAATCAAGTTTTTTTTGATGACCAGCATATAGGAGCCAGTCTAAATCCACCCTGTGAGGAACCATCCTCCAAGCTGGCATAGATAGCATCTGAATAGCAAACCACACTCAAATCTGAAGGATTTCCCAGCTTTGATTTAAGCTTTAATAGTGATTTATTGGCTTCAAAAAGTAACTTCACTTTTGGAGATTTTTCAGTATTACTAATCCTACATCAAATCATACATCAGCTCAAGTCTGGGTAGATTCCCACATTATTTGACCTGTTGGTCTTTTTAAATCTGTCTTCTCCTCTTCACTCAGTTCGTGATTTTTCCTTAAGGATCTTCCTTTCTTTATATCTATTAGAAAAAAGATGCTACATAATTGTTTTGGTTTATAATGATCCTATCTTCCATTTGTCTAACACACAATCCCAGAAATTTGAAGGTTCCATTTTCATGCATTCCAACCTTGAATATTTGCTTTAATTCTGAAATTACAATTTTTTAAAAAATCTTATTCCAATTGATACACACTGGACATTCATTTTTTGCAGCTTGTTCTATATTTTGTCAATGGCCATAATTTCCAGTTGATTTTGGTTATGTACTCATAATCTTTCCTTTTTTCCACTCATTACTTCCAATAATTTTATATTCCACTATTTTCCCTTTACTCAGTCTTGTAGTATTGTCCTTCAGTTCCTCCCTGATATTATTGGAATTTTCATGTTGATCTTCCTCTTCCAAGACTTCATTCATTTCATTTAAGGAGATTGCATTTTCTTTATTCATTGGCCTTTTAAGGTCTTTGTTCACCTTCACCAAGTGACATGAATGCATCCTGTAGAATGCTCCTCCATGTCGGATCACACTGACCCTCTTTACTCAAAACTTTGGCAGGGCCACACCATCCTTTATAATTTTGTCTTCTATAATAAACACGGTTCCCAGTCACAAACCATTCATCTGCATGATGTCTTATATTAAATCACAGTGCTCTTCAAATTTTTTCACTTGATTCAATGTCCATAAACTTTTTTCTTGCAGAATGTAAATCATTTAAATTGATTCTAACCATATCACTGGTTGTTGCAGCATCTAATGCAGTTAGCTAAAACTGACGGCGTATTTATATTGGAACCAAAAACAAGCTCATTTGGGCTATGTCCAGAATAATTCTGAAGAGCATTTTTGGCCCAAACCAAAGCTATTTCTGGTTCACATTTATCATCTTCCAATGTTTTTTTTTCCATTGTTTCAGTCAATATTAAATTATGATGTTTCACAGATTGACTTCCAGTGGCTGTAGTGCAAGTTTCGATTTTCATTTTTTTTTTTTGTTCATCTCTCTGTAACTATAATTATTGAATTCTCCTCCATTATCACTCAAGAAGCGTTTAGGAACTCCAAAATATACTATCCACATTAAAAATATATTGCAAATAATTTCTTCACTCTTTTTGGTTTTAATCAGCTTGCAGCAGAGTACCTAATGGATGTGTCAATTAAGTGTAAAATCTAGCATTGGTTATGTCTGAATTCTTTTAAGTCCATACATACAGTGTCATTAAACCAGTTTCCAAGAGCCAATCCCACCACTGGACGAAGAAGGGGAGGGGGGGGGTTCTAAGCCTTACACAAACTGAACACGAATTACAGATATCCTTAATAAGAGCCAAAAACTCCTTATCCTTAAAGGCCTCTCACCAATGATACCAATTTTTCTTTTGATGCATGAGCAAACTGTTTATGTAATTCCTCAGCCTTCTTGAACATTTTTTTAAAGGTTCACAGTGTAACACAAAGTTTGGTGACGTTTCAGCCTGCAAAAACATATTTGTAAATGGAAGACTATAATAACACGCCCACTGGCAACGACGAGAAAAAAAGTCTAAATTGTATCTCCGTGTAGTCCAATAAAATATTTCCAAGTGGTTGCATCAGGGCAAAATGGTTTCACTGAGGGCATGCTGGGGCCAGCAGAGACTCACACAACATTAGAATTTAAGAAGCAAAATGACTTGTCAGAGAGATGCCCTCTTTGCAACCACTTGCCCTGACAGCAACCACTTAGTGACCCTCCCTGCAACCACGTACCCTGGTTGCAACCACGTGTGTGCCTACAGTGCAACCACATGGGCCAATGACCCCAAAAAATATACAAAACATCTGGATACAAGCTTGAAATATATTGAAACACAGCTGTTGTGTTCAACAAAATTGTATATTTTGAATTTAAATCCCCAAATACAAAGTAGCCAGCTGCTGAGGCTAGACCTATCGTTCAGAATGTAACCGGGCTGAAGACAAAAAGGAACAGGATTGTATTGTATGCATCAAATTTAGGGTCTAGACATGTTCCAGTTCCAGTTTGTAGAGAGAATGCTTCCCAAAGTTATCTGTCACAAGTTATCTTCTTGTTTCCAATGTCCGTGGATTGCTTTCTCTATTTTGAAAGTGTCATCTTCCAAAAGGTTGTCAAAACCTTCATCAACAAAGTCGAAGTCTGAATTGTCATCTAAAACCATTTCAGATTCATCTGCACTAATGTCACTCTCTTCAATGACCTTCTTTCTCATGACTTTTCTTTTCTTGGTTCGATCCACATTTCGTTCTTGAGCTCTTTTTGCCTCCATCTGTTTCTTCCTGCTTTCCTTTCGTCTTTGAATTTCCACTTCTTTCTCTTTCTTTCGCTCAAATCTCAGTTTAGCAAGTTCTTCTCTTTTCTTTTGCTTTTTCCTGTCTCTTCGTCTCCATATTCAGTTTTCTTTTTTCCTTTCTTTCCCTTTCCTCTTTCCATCCTGTCTTTGGTCTTCAAGTGTTCAATGAACTTGTTTCCACTTATCAATGAAGGCAGCTGTTGTACTTTCCGCTTCACAGTGCCTTTTTTGATGGTTGGCACAGTAAGCGCGTCTTCAGTAGGCCTGTTTACTGATGGGTGGTTTGAATCTGAGGATTCCATGTGGGTCACATGAACAGAGTGGCTCACAATGACCGAATGGTATTGCTTCCACAAGGAAAAGAGGCTGTCTGGACAATCATAGCCTTCTTCAAGTATTTTGAAATACAAGTTCAATGTTGTTTCGCTAATCTGGCCACAGATCATTGAATATTTCCTCACAATTGAAGACAAATTTGATCTTTCATCAGAACATGCACTTGTGCTTGCTGTTGGGTTGGGTGCTGGAACTGACAATGAAGATGATGTTCGTGTTAGCATCGACAAGGAAGATGATGAAGATGATGCGGGAGCTGGCAATACAGGTGCTGCCACTGATGATGAAGACAATACAGGCGCTGATGAAGATGCTGCTGCTGGTGTAGGTGTTTGCATTGGTAGGGAAGATGGTGAAGACGATGCTGGCGCTGGCAATGCAGGTGCTGGCACTGATGATGATGACACAGCAGGAAATTGTGGAACTGAAGCACTGGTTTGATCCTCTGCTGTGATGTCTGGCAATATCTTCTGCCACTCAATGTTGTTTGGATCCAGTGGATATATGCCACTGTTCCTGAAAGCTTGTGGGGCCAGATCTCGCTTGATGGTAGTTTCATATGCCTCTTTGAAAACAAGTACGAATGTGCGCTTGGTGACAATTTCCAATTCATTTTGTTTTTTGACAGATTTCCGCCATTCCGCTTTCATTGTCAACATTAGCTCCTGTTTTGTTTGTCCAAAACCTCTATGTGATGAGTCTTTGATGAACTTGACGATTTCTCACTCTTCTTGGGGTGTGAGATAAATCTGGGGTGCTGTGGTGTCCATCTTTCTTCTGCCAGTTATTTTACAGGCAAATGTTGCCCATGGAATGTTGAAAGTAGACGCTGCCTCCCTCTTTGACATGCCATTGCTCACTGCTTGAAGGGCATTCTGCAAGTTTTCTTGAGTCCACTTTGGCTTCATTGTAGACCTAAATAAACAGAAGAGAGAAAAAATAAAAAGACCTTGTCAAATCTTTTTTGTACACACACACACACACACACACAAACACAGAGACAAACACACAGTCATACACACACACAAAGACACACATAGAGATAGATCTACATACACACAGAGACAAACAGACACACAGACGCACACAGGGACCCACACCCACACACTCACCATATATGCACACACACACACACACACACACACACACACTCACCATATACGCACACACACACACACACACACACACACCACTCTCTCACTCTCTCTCTCTCTCTCTCTCTCTCTCTCTCTCTCACCCTCAATAAGTCAGAAATAGCCTGTCTTGTGCAGATTTCAATTCTGCGATACAGGTAGATCTAGATCTAGATTATAATGTTTCTGAGCTCTTGGGGCAGGAACAACTTACTAGAGTCTACGAAACGACTACAAACTGGCTTTTGGCTGCACAAAGGATATGCAATATTTTCTTCTGCCCTCCCTGCAACCACATTGGTTGCAAGTGGGCAATATTGATTTCAGTCCTGCCCTAAGTGCAACCACTGCCTCTTTGTGGCTATTTACTGCCATGAATATAATTCACATGAATAAATAACACTCCTAACATTCCATTAACAGGATGAGTTGATGTACAGGCAGAAAGCAATATAAGCATGTGCAAAAATGATACTGTCAAAACTCACCGAAATTTTGCTGAGCGATGTTTTTGTGCAACTAGAACTTCAGATCAACTTGTGCCAAGCATATGCACCAATGGTGAACCGGAAGTGAAAAATGATGTTAGAGTTAAATCACGGGAGGCCACCAACGAACTTATTCCCTTCAAACTTCATTGGTGACAGAGTTACACAAAGTGGTTGCACTGAGGGCTGGTTGCAAGCTGGGCAAGTTACTCTATAATGTCTAGAAGTTGTCTTTTGCAGTTTTATATATCTGCTTAAAATCTTACAGCTGTTGTCACTTTTAAAATCTAGTATCATGCCAGCAGTTTTCATTGATTTATGACTTCATAACAAAGGTTGTTGTTTTCACAACGTTTCGGCCAATTATTCATCTGGCCTTCGTCGTGAAAACAACAAGTAGAAGATGAAGATAATAATCTAAATAATTAAATAAAAAATCATACAATTTACTCATCTCCAAAATAATTCCAAATTAATTCAATAATATAACAATCGGTAAGGACCTGAAAATTGGAAGAATAATTGGATTGATAAGATCAAAAAATCCAAACTTGATTGCCCTTTGGAGCCCGTGGTGCAGTGGATATAGATGCAGAATATCTACGATTCCAGGTGAGCGTGGAGCTAAAGGTAGTGGTTTCGATCCCACCCAAAGCCAGTCAGAGTATTAGTTGACCAAACCGTGGTGAGATGACAACAGCAGGCGTTCGGCCGGGGGCTAAAACTCCACGGCGATGTGTACTACTGGGCTTAGCAGTAAGAAAAAAGGATTGAGAGTTTCAGATTTCGATTTTTATATACTCTGTCACGTGATAGAGAGCTGGCTTGTGATTGGACAAGCAAGGGAGAAAATGGATTTCAAATCTCAAAGTCGTAAGAAGTAGCTCCTGCCTATGTTTGTAGCAGGTGTCGGCTGCTATAAGAACCACATTTGAAACAGTGCATTGTCCTACCTTGTCTGTCCGTTGGATTTGTTTTGTTTCCTCAATAGAATTTTTGTTCCATTTACTACCGTTCCAATTAAAATTTACAGTTTCTAGTTCTTCCTTGATAGCAGGAATTGTTTTGCATTCCAATAAAGAAATATCAGAAAACATTTTTTAAAAAATATTCTTCATTGTTGCGTAAGTTAAGCTTCCACATGTTGTGCTCACTAATTTTTCGTTTTTTTTTTTTTTCTGATACATTCGTTGCAGTTAAAACAATGGGTGAGACGGATTTTCACTTAAACGAAAAAATTATTAAACAGGATTTGTTTTTTTTCCCTCCAATCGGGGGTGGTTGTGAAATTTTCCTTTTATTTAATAAAATAAAACGGTAAATATCATCAGATCCGCTACTACAGAACACCGACCACTCTGTTTTAAATAGGTAATTGAGGTCGCTGACAACGCATCTGATAATCAAACTTGGGGCAAATTTACCGTTTGCATGGTATTAACCCCCGAACCCACGAATAACTTTCCACCATTTTGCAGCTTCCGTTTACGCTACGCGCGTGCGCTGCAGCATGAACGACGGCTTGCTTCACCTAGCAAACTGCCTTCTCACATGGCATACCAATCAAAAAATTACGGATTGACATTTTTGTAATGACTTACAGTTAAAGAAAAGTACAACAAATTAGGGGACTTTTTTTTCTTTTTTTTTTCTCATGTAGTTTTTAATGTGGTTTACAAAAACATAAGCACCAAACATCTTTATATTATTCATTCTTTTTTTGCAGGAGAGGGATTCAATTATAGAACTTATGTGGCTTAAGGTGCTTTTGCAGTTTAGTTAAACGTTTTTCCGTAAGTAACGCACCGACATTTACCAATTAGAACACCATTTAACATTTTCCGAAGATTTTACTGTTTACATTGGGGGCGGGAGCGGAAGGGGGCGGATGTGACGCGCCCTCAATGTAAACAGTAAAATCTTCGGAAAATGTTAAATGGTGTTTTAATTGGTAAATGTCGGTGCGTTACTTTTTGAAAATTTGAAAATTCTATCTTCCAGGTAAAAAAAAAAAAAAAAAAAAACGGTTATCCTGACGCTCCGCACTTCTTTATTTACCTTGGAAGTGACGTCATACAAATCTTATAATACGGATGGCTACAATTGTAAAAATAATTTGTTTTATTTTTCTTTCATTTTGAGCTCCTTTTTTCTCCCGTTTGTTTTTGTTTTCTACAATTAATAAACCAGTTTAC
Source organism: Euprymna scolopes (assembly GCF_053919585.1). Classification (NCBI taxonomy): domain Eukaryota; kingdom Metazoa; phylum Mollusca; class Cephalopoda; order Sepiida; family Sepiolidae; genus Euprymna; species Euprymna scolopes. The sequence goes on from NC_136486.1 coordinate 80,524,724, forward strand.
AAGTAAAAAATAATTTGTTTTACTTGTATAGTTTTTTAACGGGTGCTTATGCAGTTTAATTAACCGTTTTAACGTGCCGACATTAACCAAGCAGAACTGTTTATTATTTTACACCGCGGTACTGGTCGCGGTAAGAGTTCCCTGCCGAACACCCTCCAAAAACAATGATGTCTCCCGTTTTTCGCGCAGCCGCAAAGGACATGTTTTAGTTGCCATAGTAACAACACTTTTTATCGACATGTTTATGTGTCAATTTTATCGACTTTTTTTTTTTTTTACTGTTTATGTGTCAATTTTATCGACTTTTTCTTTTCTTATATTGAATATTGAAATAGAAGACATTACTACACATTTATTAATAATATCTTCTTTTTTTTTTTTTTACTGTTTTACTGTTTGTGTCACTTTTATCGACTTTTTCTTTTATGAAACTTATCGGCGGTTCTTGAAATTTACTTACCACAAAACTTGTCGGCGGTTCTTGAAATTTACTTACCACAAAATGATGATAGAATAATAAATTTACTTACGTTTAATCAATGTTATTTTCTTTTTAAATGACGACGTTTTTACTGTTTATGAATATTAAAAGAAAAATAATTACTAAACATTTATTAATAAGAAAATGGGTGCTAGTGCACTTGTCCGCGCTATATTTTAAATCGTATTTCTAAGCTTAAAGTTTAATGTTTTTTTATTCAATTGTAAGGTTAAAGTAGAGAATAGGTACAAAACACCCTCCCCGTGTTAAGAATGGCTTTTTAAATAATAACGATCCGTGCTGAAATAACATTATTATTTAAAAAGCCATTCTTAACACGGGGAGGGTGTTTTGTACCTATTCTCTACTTTAACCTTACAATTGAATAAAAAAACATTAAACTTTAAGCTTAGAAATACGATTTAAAATATAGCGCGGATCATAAGTGCACTAGCACCCATTTTCTTATTAATAAATGTTTAGTAATTATTTTTCTTTTAATATTCATAAACAGTAAAAACGTCGTCATTTAAAAAGAAAATGCTATTTAAAAAAGAAAATAACATTGATTAAACGTAAGTAAATTTATTATTCTATCATCATTTTGTGGTAAGTAAATTTCAAGAACCGCCGACAAGTTTTGTGGTAAGTAAATTTCAAGAACCGCCGATAAGTTTCATAAAAGAAAAAGTCGATAAAAGTGACACAAACAGTAAAACAGTAAAAAAAAAAAAAAAAAGATATTATTAATAAATGTGTAGTAATGTATTCTATTTCAATATTCAATATAAGAAAAGAAAAAGTCGATAAAATTGACACATAAACATGTCGATAAAAAGTGTTGTTACTATGGCAACTAAAACATGTCCTTTGCGGCTGCGCGAAAAACGGGAGACATCATTGTTTTTGGAGGGTGTTCGGCAGGGAACTCTTACCGCGACCAGTACCTACACCGCTTCCCACCAAATGTAAACAGGTAATTTTAAAGAATTTTCCGATGGTAGAAAGGAAGCCCCCCCCCCAAAAAAAAACATTTTACGTTAGATTATTATAGAAAAGTGATCCCCCACTTTTTTAAAACTAACATTTCTTCATATCTTGGAAACTACTCGTTTGCCGTAATTTTAAATGTTATTTTCGTTTTCAGCGACCCCGAAAACCGTTAAGAGTGGTAATTTTAAAGGAATTTTCGAGGGTGGAGTAATTCTTCATATTTACCTTTTTTTTTTAATTGAATTGTTAGGTGAAAGTACAGAATAGTTACAATATACCCTCCCTTCCCCATGTTAAATAATAGGTTTCTAAATAATAGCGTTACAAAATAGCTCGGGTCGTAAAGTGCAGGACTGCAGTGCAGGGGACTGCAGTGCAGGTGCAGGACTGCAGGAGTACCTATAAAAGGTAACGCCGGGGGATCGGAAAAAGAGCTCAAAATGAAAATAAAATAAATTCTCCGCTCAAAATAAGAAATGGAAGAAAAAAAAAAGTTAAACCGGAGAAAAAAGGAGCTCAAAATGAAAGAAAAATAAAACGAATTATTTTTACAATTGTAGCCATCCATATTATAAGATTTGTGTGACGTCACTTCCAAGGTAAATAAAGAAGTGCGGAGCGTCAGGATACCCCCCCCAAAAAAAAACAAATAAATTACCCCCCCTCCTACTCCAACTTGGAGTGCTTTCCTTTTCTTGTTTTATTTCTTTTTCAGCTAATTTTAAATTTTCCACCCAAAAAAGTGCTATAATGTATTTTTGAAAATTAGAAAATTCTATGTCCTGGAAAAAAAAAAATCCCCTCCCCCAGCGTAGTTTGCTTGGTGAAGCCGTCGTTTATGCTACAGCGTGCATGCACGTAGCATAAACGGAAGCTGCAAAATGGTGGAAAGAAGTTCGTGGGTTCAGGGGTAAATACCATGCAAACGGTAAATTTGCCCCAAGTTTGACTATCAGATTCGTTGTCAGCGACCTCAATTACCTATGAAAAAACAAATTAGAGTGGTCGGTGTTCTGTAGTAGCGTATCTGGATATTTACCTTTTTTTTTTCTTACTTAAAAAAATAGCATTAATACAGTAAGTTAGGTAAACTGACTTTTTCATTTAAAAATGGAATTATTTCCCTTTCGTTATTAACTTTTTAAAAAAAATTAAAAAAAATTTTTAATAAATATTTTGTGGGGTTTGTATTACTGTACACATAGATTCGAAAAAGTTGTCCAAAATGAAATATATAACAAATAAATGTTATCAAAGGCAAGATAAGTTACTTTTCTACAAAACTGGATATATTTTTCGTGTTTTTATTCAATGTAACGTTTATTCAGCTCGAAAACCATACAGTGTTTACCGATGTATTGGAACATTCAAGATGGCGTCTGATTCTCTCTTTAACACGGTAAGTGTGGGATAAGATGTTATAAATAAAAAACCGGATAAAATACTGTTAAAAACTCGCTCAATATATGTTACCGTGACATAGGTTGACATATATTCGGCGGGTTTTTAATAGTATTTTGTATAGTTTTTTATTTATAACATCTTTTTCCATACTTACGGTGTTAAAGAGGGTGTGAGACGCCATCTTGAATTTTCGAATACATCGGTAAACACTGTATGTTTTTCGAGCTAAATAAATATGTTACATTGAATAAAAACACAAAAAATATATCCAGTTTGGCAGAAAAGTAACTTATCTTGCCTTTGATAACATTTATTTGTTATATATTTGTTTTTTGACAACTTTTTCGAATCTATGTGTACAGTAATACAAACACCCATTTTGTGTTTTATATACATAAAGTACAATTGTTGAATGTTACTATTTTGATTATATTCGTTTGGGGAGGGGGCACAATTAAAAAATTAAGAAAGATTAAAATGAAGCGAAATTTAAGTTTCCGTTCCATTTTTACAACAACCATAAAACAGTGCACACTCAGCAAGTTTTATCGTAATTTATAAGCATATTGAAACATTAAATCAACATTTGATTTATTTTTTTGCATAATTAATGATGGAAGTATTTTTCTGTTTATTTTCTTAACATCTGTTAAAAAAAATAAATAATTTGTAAATTCTCTTGAAAAAAAGAATCAAACTTTTCTCTACTTTCACATGTGTTCTATTTTAACAAACTGAACCACAGCAACGCGTGGCCGGGTACAGCTAGTATATATATATATATATATATATATATATATATATATATATATATATATATATATATATAAAATACACAATGGTATTATTTATGCTCATGATCATTTACCAGCCTATCAGAATATTCAAATCTATAATAGCAGAGTTGCACTTCAAGCTATATATTTTCTTTTTACTTTGTACCCTCTCCCGAAAAAACTCATATGTTATTGCATTTGTCCATTCTCATAAATCTTCTATCACAATATTAGGAAAAAAATCAATCTATAAAAATGTCCTATTTGTAAACATAAAAAATAGGCTTTATTTATAATTATAGAATTGAAATTTGCAAATAAGAATTTAATAATTTACTCTCAAAAACAAGATGGCTTCAGTGAGCTTCTCTTTCATTGCAGCCCTTTGGTCTATCCTGATTAGCCTTAGCGCTGAAAACAAACGTTCAACACTTACTTGTGTTGGGGGAAGTGCTGCTGCCAACATTGCAGATTCTTTCACTATCGCAGAGTACTGCTTTATAGCTTCATGAACATTTAACTTAGACTTTCTATCTAGTTGTTCTACTTGCTGTAATGCAGCATGAAAGTCTAGCTTGAAACTTGCTAAGGCTTTATTCACTGAAGATAGCGTTTTAGCTGTTTCCTGTAGCTTACGCCGCTTTGATCTTGCTTTATGATCTTCTTGATCCAAAAGCTTTTCAAAATCCTCTTCATCGCAGGTTCCCTCTGAGTCTGTGGTTGAAATAGTGTCTGGATCTTCAGTAGATGCCTTTGAATATAAGCCCGAAATCCTCACAGCAAGATCATAAAGTGCCGATTTCGCTTTATCTTTCTGAGTGTCAGATAACAACACTCTATTCATTGGGTCTACATATACTCCAGCCAGTAGGATTTTATTATGAAGCAGTTGTATTTCTCTTTGACGCATTGACTCGCACATTATTCTTGCTAGCAAAGCACCACGCCTGGATAAGGAATGTTCTAACATTTTCCATTCTTTCAAGAACATTCCTGGAGTGAGGTCCTCTTCTTGAAGCTTTTTTGTCACTTGAAAAGGAAGCTTAAGAAGGTCTTCCAGTTCTTCAAGTTGAATCCATTGTGCTTCTGAAAAACTGACATCTGGGTTTGCCATATCGATAAGAATAGGCTTCAATTCAACAAGCCGTTTTACCATGTTGTAAGTACTACCCCAGCGAGTTACTTGGTCTAATATGGCTCCTTTTCCAGCTCTTCTTTTAAGAATGGCACCAATCTTCGGAGTTCTTGCTGAAATAGCAACTCTTCTGACTTTTGCTATCAGATAACTGGAATGATACTCTTTAAGAGCATCGTTTACTGCAAGTTGGTGTGTATGAACACAGCAACGCTGGTGTTCAATTTCTGAAATGCAGGCTGCTACATCACCAAATGCATCCAATGAATTTGGTGCCTCCTCAAATCCTTCAAAGAAATTAAAAATCCTCTTGCTTCTCTGTTAAGTCATCCCAGTCAATTGGCTGTTCTTCCTGAATTTCTGCTGCACATTCTTCTGTAATACTAGAATCTTCTCTTTCATTCAGTTTTTATTACCATACTCAGCATGTTAGACGCATTATCTGTGACAATGCATAATACATGGTCTTTCTGAATGCCAAAGTCTTGCAACACTTCTTTTACCAATTGCTTTAAGAAGTTACTGGAATGTTGGGCTTCAGTGTCTTTAATGGCCAAGGTTTTAGTCATATTTTTCCCTTAATCCACATACCTAACATAAACAGCAAAATAATTAACACGATGGTGTGTGCATGCATCCATTTTCAAGTATACAAACTTATTGCTTAGTTTTCTCTTTAGCTGTTCTTTTTGGCTCTTCTATTCACCAATAATTAATTTCTTTATGGAATCTCTGTTTAGAGCCACTCCTAATTTTCGTGCCACTTCACCAATCAGTGCTAACACTTCAGGCCGAGAAAAGAATCTCAAGGGAATGCTGGTGAGAACAATAATCTTAACGATGTTCCTTTTTAATTCAGCTGGAGCCATTGAGATTGTCACTTTATTACTAACAAAACAACTTGTAAGAGTTGTGGCAACTTGTGGTAGGGTTCTTTTCAGTAATCAAAGTTTTAGATTTTGATGTGGTTGGTGTATTAGATGAGCCGTTGTCTTTCTGTTGAACAAGTTTAAAGATGCTAGGATGGCAGCGCTCCAAATGTCTTTTTAAGTTAGAAGCACAAGTAGGAGCATGATCTTTGATAGTACCACCACCAGAAGCACTAATTTCAACACCACAAGTTGTTTCTTCATCGTCTCGGGTTGTTATGCACTGACCCTTATCCTTGAGTGGCCTCTGGGCCTTGATAATGTGGTGATGCCTTTGTAAAAAAAAAAAAAAAAAAAAAAACATAATGCTTGAAATCACTGGTTAAGTTAAAATGGTCAAATACGGCAGATTTACGTTTTGAAGCCATCTTGTGGGTGCATCAAGTTTTGTAACTAATTTTAAAAATTATGTATTTCTGTAAATCTGTCAAAAAAAAAAAAGATGTTTAATTCAAAATGTAAAAATTGTTTGCTTTATTTCAGTAATCAATTTCTGTAAACCTATAAAAACGTAAATAAATACATATGTAGGGTTTTTGAGATTCTTTCACATACCACTATTAGGGTAGGTCGATTTTAAATCAACTTGCCTAGAAAGTTGTATATTCGGCTCTTTCCATGGAAAGTGGTCCAAAATTAAAGAATTTTGAATCCGATATTTTCTAACATTGTTATGTTTTTCTAAACGACAACACCCTAAACTACAAAAAAATAAAATATTTAAATTCTGATCTTTTATGTTGACTGCGCTGAGGCTATAAACATCAGCTATTTATTGAAGTCAGAAAATTTTCAGGCTTTCATTTTTACTAATAAATAACATAGAATTATGTTTAACTAGCGAGGGTACCCAGCGCTTCCCGGGTGTTTAGAGGTGTGGGGGGAGTAAATCAAAACAAAATGGAAAATAAAGAATATGCGAACGTAATAACCTTGTTTAAATATAACTTTTTTTAAATCGGAAAAACAAACAAAACAAAAAAAACACCGAACATGATGCAGAATAAAGAATAAGAGAACGGAAATGTTTAAATGTTAAAACTTATTTGTAAGAAAAACAAAAACAAAAATCTAGCATATTTCTATTAACGAAAAATGTGATAAACTACAGAAAATGAAGGAAAAGAAAAATCACTGGGATACATTGTTTCAGCGTTAATCAGCTATTTTTGTTTAGATTAGTTAATCATATACAATGTTGTCACATGGTGGCAACACAAATTGATTTATACCCATTTTTTTTTTTTGATAAGATTGTAATTCCGGATCGATCCTGGACTAATCAAATTGCCAAATTCCATTCAGGAACTGGATAACTTTCGGATTACAATCTGATTGTTATCCACAGTGATCTCACTCAAAGACAGACTTTTCATTGATCATGTGTGACGTCACAACCAAAGCGAAAAAAGCTGTCCAGACAAGATTTGCAGTGATCCGATAAACCAAAATATCTTGATGAAGTAGAAGCATTGCAGGACAGTACAAAATATGATATATCTCAAAAAATAAGAACAAGACATTATTAAAACTGCTAAATTGTACAACTGGTAAAACCAAACAGGAAAACCATTAAAAAAAAATTGGGGGGGGGGGACTTAAGGAGTCGGAGTCGGATAAAAAATTCCGACTCCAAGTCCGACTCCGACTCCTAGTACATTTAGAAATCCGACTCCGACTCCAGCTAAAACCTCCGACTCACTCCGACTCACTTTGACTCCGACTCCGCAACCCTGGTGATGACGTCACGAGGCCAGCGCATATTTCGTCCTCTTTTGAAATTCTGATGACGTGGAGAGTGAACGTGTTGTTCATTGCCCGGCACTAAAAATGGAATTTTGACGAGCCCTCCTTCAAAGAAGAAAACCCGACAAGAAATTAATACCTGGTTACGTGACGAGACGTACTTCTGGAAACTATTTATTCTGCACGTATTTTACAAGGAGTGAAATTATTTTAAAGAAAATACCTTTTACGTGACAACGAATTTTGGAATTTCCTATCCGGACAAGCGACGAGGTCTTGCTCCTGAAATTCATCTGTGTGTCTACGGTTTGCACGCAAACATGGAGGGAAGGAAAATTCTAAAAGAACTTTAAACAAAAAAAAGAAAAAGGCACGTGCCTGACTGGCTTTCAATTGTGAGTACGCTCCTAAAATTAATTTCATATGTGAGTGTGATTAGGAGATACCATTTTGTATTTTATTATTGTATTCGTTAATGGATACACACAACTTCTTTATAAGAACCAATGTTGTTGTTTTTTTCATAATATGTTACCTTGGCGTTTCATAAGTTTAATGCCCGCAAAGGGAAAAATTTGCAACTTATTATTGTAAATAAAATTTCTTCTTCGTTTCAAATCAAGACGTTTATATTTCATTCTTTACCCCCTCCCCCTCTTTTATTCCATGCTGTCATTTTCTTTTTTTCAGCTTAGTTACTTTATCTGGAAACAGGATAAATTCCGACAATATTGTAGTCAGCTGGAAAGCAGGGAAACGGAAGACAATTCCATAGGCGTTCAGTTCTAAGAAAGAATGGAAATCTACGTCTAGGTTTAGGCACAGATAAAGAGTGGGGGAAATTATTGAAAGTGTTTTCTGCTAGACGGGTGTTTCTTGTGAAAGTTTGGCAAGGGGGGACCATAGATTGGAACTCAGTCGAGCTCTTACCATAAAAATAACGATAAAGCAAAGACAAACTCGCAACATCTCTTTTGTGAGAAAGAGGTTGCAGAAAAGAGAAAAGAACATCCCCTATGAGAGTACAAAGTCTATTTTGAACTCTATGAAGGCAGGGTAAGTCCTTTCTAGCAGCTCCTGTACAGATGTGGCAACAGTATTCCGTCCTTGGACGTACCTGGCTCTTATATAGGTAGAGAATTGCATCAGCAGTGAGATATCTACTGGATCTTTGCATGCGGACTCCCATTAATGAAAACAACACAACGCGTACACTTGGTTTACTGGCATCTTATTTTATTCTTGCGCCATTATCTACAATACAGGTCTGTCACCGCCAAGGGATGTTACTCTAGCGGTGTAACCTGAGATTAGTTCCTCATGCAGCATCTTCCCCCTTTTAAGAACAACAACAAAGAAAAAAGATCCACTAACAAAAAACATAAAATAACTAAAATACAAAAACAAAACAATGCTTTGTCCTTGTGACCTAGGCCTTCACTGGGCTGACTACCCTCTGGCCTAACAAGGATTATCTGCCCTTTTCACTTGGACTCAATTAGTTCGTATAGTCTTTGAATCTAACCGGATTCCTTACTAGTCTCCCTAAACGTGTCATCCTCATTCCTTCAGTATTTTGGTTTGCTGAGGATGGTGTCGCCGGCTTCGTTTCTTCTCTTCTATTACTTTCGAGCCAAGGTGTTTGCGAATTACAAACCCCTTCTGTACTTGGCTGTTCAGTTATTGGTGCCTCCTCGTTGGGCCTTTGGTATGGCTGAGGGATCAATGATGGTGATGGGAGTGCTTCTGCTGTTTTTTTAAAATTCACCCTATTACGTCGGAGCAACTCCTCATCAACTTTAACATTGTATGACCTCTCATCCAGTCTCTGCCACACAACTGCCTTCTTCCATTCTCGCTGACCTTTTATGTATGGTTTAATATGTACCACATCCCCATGTTGCATTGGCTGAAGTGCTTTTACTTTCCGGTTGAAATAATGCTTTTGCTTTCTGCTGTCCCACTTAACTGTTTTGCTTAGATTTTTGTGTAATTCTGATTTGAGTAGGTCCTTTCTGGTTGGAAGAAGTGTCTTTGTTCTTCTGTACAGGTGATAAGTGACCCTTGGCTGGTGTATTCCTGTGATCCAGCATCGCTAGGTATGGATCAGCTTTATCTTCCATTGATTTCCGGAAAAGGTTCTTTGCCATCTTTACAGCAGATTCTACTTTTCCATTTGCCTTGCTATTGTAAGGACTGACGGGTGTATGTGCAAAACACCACTTTCTTGCAAAGGTGGAGAATTCTTGACTACTAAACTGTGGTCCATTATCAGTGACCACCTGATCTGGTATCCCATGTCGTGCAGAATGGTGCTTAAGCTTAGTGATCACCGTTCTAGCTTGTGTAGTCGGGAGATGGTCAATTTCCCAGAAATTACTCATATAATCAACGGTGCAGAGATAGTCCCTATCTGCAAAGCTAAAGAGATCTACTCCTACTTTTGACCAGGGTCTCTCCGGAATTTCATGAACCATTAAAGGCTCTGCAGTATTGGCTACCTCATATTTCCTGAACGTTGAGCATTTTGAGACAAAGTCTCTGATGTCACTATTCATATTTGGCCAGTACAAGCATTCTCTTGCTCTTCTGCAGCATCCTTCGACCCCTAGGTGTGTGGAATGCAATTTTCTTTTAACACTGGTACTACTACTCGGTTTCCTCTAAATATTAATCCATCTTGTACCATCATTTCATTCCGCATGCTGAAATATGGTCTCACCTCTGGGTTAAGATGTACTTTGTCTTCTGGCCATCCTTCCACAATTACTTTCTGTAACATCTGCATACATCTGCCTTCTTTGTGGCTGAGCGCAATTCGAGCAACCTTCCCTCTGTCACTGTAATATATTCTGTTTCCTGGACATCATCATCATCATCGATACATTCATTGCTCACTCCATGAATGTATGCCCTTGATAATGTGTCTGCTAGGAACATCTTAAGAAGATGTATAGAACAATGATGTATAGGATGGTATAGAACAACCCCATTGTAAACTTGCAACCGCATTAACATATTTTGCAGTCGCTTTGGGCATTTCCCCAATTCCTTTTTCATTATTGCTTCTAATGGTTTATGATCAGTCAATACTGTAACCTGTTGATCAAATGTGTATTGGTGAAACCGTTCACAGGCATAAAAAACTACCAATAGTTCTTTTTAAATCTGTGCATATCGAGTTTCTGTGTCTGTGAGTGCTTGGCTAATATATGCTAAGGGTTGACCTTCTTGTAACAATGCAGCTCCCATTCCTTTCTCACTTGCATCACATTGAATGACCAATGGTTTGTTGGGATCATAGTATCTCAATACTGGTGTTTTACTCACCAACATTTTGATTTTCTCAAAAGCTTCTTCATGGGTCTGAGACCACGTCCATGGCACATCCACCTTTGTTAAGTTGCAAATTGGAGCCATCACATCAGAGATGTGGAGCAGAAACTTTGCCAAATAATTCATGAATCCTCCCAATCGTTGCACTCCCTTAATGTCTGTTGGCCGTGGCATATCTTTTATGGCTTTTATTTTCTCAGGATCTGGAAGCAAACCCTCACAGGTTATCCTGTGACCCAGGAATGATACAGATGTTTGCCGTAAATTCATTTTCTCAACATTCAATCGCATCCCACGATCACAACATCTTTGCAACAGCCTTCTGAGTTTTCTATCATGGTCCTCTGTTGCTTCTTCTATCGTTTTACCAATCCTGACCACCAGAAGATCGTCTGCTTTGTTGATGATTTCTTTCAAATCGGCCACATTATTATATAGTTCTCTTTGAAATATTTCCGGGGCTGGAGCAATTCCAAATGGTAAAACCTTCCATCGAAACTGACCATATGAAGTGGCAGAAATGGTCAAACGACTGCTGGCTTCATCTAATTTCAGGTGCCAAAATCCATCCCTTAGATCAAGAGTTGAAAAAACTTTGCTATCAGCAAGTTCTGGGAGGAGATCGTCCAGTACCGGTAACTGGAAATGCTCCGGTTTAAGAGCCTTATTTAATGGTCTGGGGTCAATATATATCCGTAACTTTCCATTTTTTTTTTTTGATTACCAGTGATAAGGCACTTACCCATGGTGTTGGCTCGTTCACTGGTTCAATTACCTTCTTTTTGACCAGTCTTTCTAATTCGGCTTTCACTTTTACCTTGATAGCCACTGGTATTCTTCGAGCCGCTGCAACATGTGGTGTTACGTTGGAGTTCACCTCCAGATAAACCTCTCCAGGTAACGTACCCAATTCTTCCTGGAATACATCCTGAGCAAGTAGATCACTTTCCATATCTCGGTAGCATAATATCGGAAAAGTGCTCAAATGAGAATGAAAGAGAAAGCCAAATTGGCCTCGCCTATGGAGCTTTCGGTAAACTGATGAAGCACGTCTTCAATAATAAACATCTTTCAATAAAAACTAAACTCATGATATACCACGCGATTGTTATACCTACGCTTCTGTATGGGTGTGAGACCTGGACTATATACCAAAGTGATCTCATTAAACTCAAAAAAATTCCACCAACAAAAACTTTGAGCTATACTGAACATCAAATGGTATGACTATGTAACCAACACAAGCGTTCTTGAGAGAACAAACAGCTGCAGTATTGAGGCCACCACCATGAGGCACAGACTCCATTGGTTGGGGCATATCCTCAGAATGGATGAAAACAGACTCCCTCGAAAAACCCTGTACTCGGAGCTAGCCACGGCAAAAACCCCTATCGGCCGCCCTCTACTGCGATATAAGGACCAACTCAAATCCACCCTAAAAAAACACTGGATTTGATCTTCACATATGGGAAACAACATCTCAGGATCGGTGCCTGTGGCGCCAATCCATCATACATGATACCAAAGGATACGAGACAGAAAGAAGACTGATTGAGATCAAGAGGCAGGCAAGAAAAAATCGTGCTGAACAACAACGCCCCCTGCCAAGCATTGCTTGCCTTCTCTGCCCACACAAATTCCACGCTCAGATTGATCTGAAAAGCCATCTGCAATCCAAACACTGAGGGAAGAGGAAACTGAAATTCTTGGATACGAGAAATCGGTCGACGACATCCTGAAATTCGGATATGATGCTCTCCGGGTGCTGGCTGCTGTCTTTTTGAGATATGTTTGCAACCCTCTTAAATTTGTCATTGTTCACACTAATGAGTGCCATTTGCTGGATGGAATTCGCTCCAAGTAGTGGATGGAAGTCTTCCTTTACAATGACAAACTTCACTGCATACTTGGTTTTTGGGTTTATCATTTTTATCCGACGTTCTCCTAACGGTTTCATTTGTGACCCGTTCCACATGACAAGGGTCTTATTGGACTGCTCAAGTGTTTTTCCTGCCACATGTTTCTCATTCAGGATGTTCACTGAGGCTCCACTATCTAGCTGAAAAACAACCGGCTTTCCTTTGACCATCATTTCTGCTTTTATCACTTCAGGTCTGATGGAATTGATTCCTTCTTTTGTGGTCACACTGTCCACGTGTCCGTAGTCTGAACCATTACTACTGCTATCGCTATCATCTTGTTTTCCAACAAACCGAATATTCTTTTTTCTAGATTTGCATCTTTTTGCAAAGTGGTGCTTTCCATTGCATTTGAAACACGTTCTCCCAAAAGCTGGACAAAACTGTTTTCGGGTTCATGTCGCAATGCACACGCCCTACACCCTCTGTTACTTTCTGTGGTTGTTGGCCTTCCCTTGGGTTTCAAGTCCACTCTGTTAACTGCCTCGGGTCTCAGAATTCTAGACTGTAGCATTGCATTTTCCGATAGTTTGCATATGTCTATGCATCTCTGCAAGTCCAACTGTCTCATTTTAAGCAGTTCTGCTTGGGTGTGGGGGTTGTGTATTCCAAGAATTATCTGGTCTTGTAGTATGGAAGAGACACAATTCTCACATAAATGCTTCCACTGTTTCACCTTCTCTCTGTTTTCTTGTGTGGAAGATATATCGTTCGTATGTCTCATTAATTTCTCCAATGGCATACTTATCAAACGCTTGGAGAATTTCATTGGGTGTTCTCTCTTCTTCCAGAGTCAGAAATTGAAACCCATAATATACTTTTAACGCTTCGTCTCCAAGTATATGCAGCAACATCGCCGTTTGGTATCGTACTGGCTGTCTCGCTAGATACGTGATGATAACATAGTTATTCCATCTTAATTTAAACAGCTTCCAGTTCGCTGACAGATTATTTTCATATGCAGAGGTCGTGGGGGTCATATCCCTCCACTGGTCTATTTATCTCTTCCATGTTAAGTTCGGACACTTTTGTTTTTTCAATACAATCTTGTGTTTTATGGCCGATTAAATTGGTTTAAACTTTTTTCATATTATTTAAACGCAAATAGATCACAATGACCAGATAAAGCAAAACAAACTCTGTGTGTGTGTGTGTGTGTGTGTGTGTGTGTGTGTGTGTGTGTGTGCAATGTAACACAATAAATCAAACATTATCTTTGTTTATTTTTCTTACAATACATTTTCCATTTTGTATTCTTCCTTGGAACTCTGTTCATCCGACCGCTGCCAACATGTTTCATTATCTTTGCATGCGGATTCCCATTAATGAAAACAACACAACGCGTACACTTGGTTTACTGGCATCTTATTTTATTCTCGCGCCATTATCTACAATACAAGTCTGTCCCTGCCAAGGGACGTTACTCTAGCGGTGTAACCTGAGATTAGTTCCTCATGCAACAGATCGATAGAAGGATCCCACCATTTTTCCAGCAGCCTTGGCAACAGATTTAATGTATGTGTTCCATCTAAGATCAGGAGTAAAGGTCAAGCCCAGAAGCTTGTCAAAACATGAGGCTTCCCCAAGACAAGAGCCATTCATTTCAATTGATGCCAGATGGGGATCAGAGCATTGATGATGTAAAGATAAAAGCTTAGTTTTAGATGCATTAAAAGTAACAAGCCACCTCTTTCCTCAGTGTACCACTTGCTCAAGATCAGAGGAGAGAGAATTAGAGAGAACTTGGTCATTTACAGTCTTACAAGAGCCGTGCAATAAGTAATGCTCCTGACCCACTTCCCATAACAGTAGAGCAACAAAACTTTTCACAGGTATTAGTCTTTATCTACATAGGAATCACCCAGAGTTATGCATTTCTCCCATCGTTTGATGCAGCTCTGGAGACTATTTTTGTAGAACACCCCAGGTTGGTCCTCCAACCACGACGTGGCTTCAGAAATCAAGTCTGCATCATCTGGGAAACGCTTTCTTTTCAAAAACAACTTCATGGCTGGGAAAAGGTGAAAGTCAGAGGGTGCAAGGTCGGGAGAGTAGAGAGGATGGGGGACGATTTCATAACCACATGCCTGTGTTTCTGATCTGGCGACATGTGAGTTGTGAACCGGAGCATTGTCCTGCAGGAGGAGGGTACCTTTGCTGATCTTGTCCCGCCTCTTGATTTTGATAGCTTCCCTTAATTTCCTCAAAAGTGAAGCATAATAGGCTCCTATAATTGTGGTACCCTTTGCCAGGAAATCTGTCATCACTATTCCATTCTGGTCCCAGAAGACTGTGAGCATGACCTTGCCAGCGGAGGGCTGCACCCTTG
Organism: Euprymna scolopes; assembly: GCF_053919585.1. Taxonomy (NCBI): domain Eukaryota; kingdom Metazoa; phylum Mollusca; class Cephalopoda; order Sepiida; family Sepiolidae; genus Euprymna; species Euprymna scolopes. Next base: position 80,539,772 of record NC_136486.1, read on the forward strand.
CCTTCTTTGTAGGTGGTTAGTCCAAGTGCTTCCACGGCATTGACTGGGCTTTGGTCTCTGGATCATAGTGATGGACCCAGGTTTCATCCTGTATAATCAGTCTTTTGAAAAACTTTGACTCATCTTCTTGGCACATCTCCAAATTCATCCTCGAGCACTCAATGCGTTCTCGCTTCTGGAATGGTGTGAGCAACCTGGGAATCCATCTGGCAGACACCTTATGCATATGCAAATGGTCATGAATGTTTCTACAGACCCTGTACTAATCTTGACATCTTGGGCTATTTGGCGAATAGTAATGCACCGATCTTCCAAAATGGCAACCTCAACTTGACGGACAGATGCCTCATCAATGGCAGAAGGGGGGCGACCAGGTCTGGGAGCTGTTTCCACAGACTTCCGGTCATGTTTGAATTCACGATGCCAGCGTTTTACAAGGTCATATGATGGGGCATTATCACCATAAGTTTCTTTCATTTCATCAATTTCATGATGTGCGTCCTTTCAAATACAAAAAACGGATCACTGCTCGACATTCAACAGGCTCCATTTCACACTTGACTCAGTTCAAACACCTGTAAAACAGAAACCACAATTAGTTCAGAGCTGTAATTTGCCACATAACCCGTAGAGATATAAATCATTGCACATGCAAAATTTCAGCTAGATCAGACAACTAGAAGTGGGTCAGGGGCATTACTTATTGCACGCCCCTCGTAGATGTGCTATCATAGATAGTAGTGTCATCAGCATAAATGTCTATGAATGATCTAAGGATGTGATTTGGAAGATCATTAATATAGATCAGGAAGAGAGTTGGGCCCAGGATGGACCCCTGAGGGACTTCAGCATTAATACTGTGAGCTTCTGATTTCTGCCCATCAACCACTACTCTTATGAACTTATCAGACAGAAAAGATTTAATAATTGAGAATACATTTCCAGACGTTTTGGACCGGCTCCAAAACAAGATTGCTACTGCTGATATTTTTATTATTAGTTTATCTAGCCACAAACTCCTCATGATGTTCTCCGACATCTTGTTATCTCCTAAAAGGGTGCACATGTGACGGAATAACTGTGACGGAGTGCGCTCTCCAAGTTCGACCTGCGTAAAGAGGTTGTGTAGCATTGACTCGTTCGATAAGTCAGTTCATTTTAGAATTGCTTCCTTCAGCTGGTCGTAAGGGTTTTCTTCTGGTATAGTTTCGAGTAAATCTATTACCTCCTCCATGATGTCAGTAGGTAATTTCTCGGCCAGGTAAGTGTATCGTGTCCTTTGTGACATTATCCACTTCACATTGAATAAAGCTTGGATTTGGATGAACCAGGATTTGATGTTGGCTGGGTTAAATACCGGGATGTTTAACGGTAGGGCAGCTGGATATATTTCTGAATGTGATGAATCCATACTCTTGTTTCGCTTGATTTAGTCCTGAAAATGATTTGGAAGCCTTTAAATTGCCAGTCTCTGTTCTTTGCGTAGGCAAGGAGTCGGTGTAGATGGACGCTGCGGTCCCGGTTTAAATGGGAAAATAGCATGATATGAAACTGTAGGGTTGTAAAAGAAAGTGCGTGTTGCATTTCACGGCCGGGTATCACCAATTTGTAGGGTATAGAAGGATGTGCATGTTTTTATCTCACAATCGGATGTCACCAATTTGTAGGGGAAAAGAAGTTCAAGTGAAATGAAATCTCTCTGCCCCAAACAAAATAATAAGAAAAAGAATAAAACAAAATGACACCTCCTTCTCGTTTAAAATGCACCGCATTTATTTTTCAACAAAAACAACAAGGTGAACAAGAAAAGTTCTTGCTAAGTCATTACGATTAGAATGTTAGATGAAAGTCCTTCGTAGAATTAATGAGTTTAGAAGGTTAAAGTCTTGTGTGAAAATAATCTCCTTATTTCAAGGTTTATGTTCAAACTGGCAAAGTTCGCCTTATTCAAAAGTAATTCGTTGTTATTAATTTATATAGAAAATGTGTGGAATGGGTGCGTGTGGGCATAAGGGTGATTTTTGAGTGGCATGTGTAATTATGGGTTTGACGGCTTTGACAGCGACGATGTTATGAAAACGAGTGTGACATCGAAGCGAGAAGAAGGGAAAAAGAAAGGAAGAAAGATTGTTTGATGTGTTTTTATACTTTTTGGACTGGCTTCAAAATAAGATTACTACTGCTGATATTTTGGTTTTTGGAAAAGCGTTAAAAAGACAATCTTCTCATTGGTTGCTTGTATCATGTGATACTGTCATCAACTACGTCAGCCAGAAATATGTTAATTTTACTTTTGTTGTCGTAAGAAAAAGTGTGTGGGAGTATATGATATTATACCGTTACTAGAAGAACCTATTTTTGTGCAAAATGCACGGGGAAATTGAAATGAATAAATATTTGTTTATTTGCGCATGAGCGTACGTGTGTGTGTGTGTGTGTGTGTGTGTGTGAGAGAGAGTGAGTGACTGACTGCACAGTTTGTTGGTTTTAGTGTTGTAAATTATAATATGAAACCAGAAACGATTCTCTTAATAGTCACGTAAAGACTACATTTTGTATTATTAATGTAACTTTGTTACATCAAAAAAAATTTGTTGCAGCTTTTTATTTTTCTTAATGTTTTGATTTAATAAAAAAAAGATCGTCAGATCGAGCGTCCTAAATTTTGAGATGAAAAAATGAACAAATCTTTTAGTAAACGAGAGTTGTCTCCTTCTGCACAATTACAAATTGTAAAACAGCAACATTTTTCCTTATGTAAATCCGTGAAGACCATGTACTTTTGTCCTGTTTCATAAATGTGTTTCAATGAAAAAACTACGCTCTGCATGAACACGTGTTACTGTAAGAAAAAAAAATGTAAGGAAAAATTAAAGATGGCGCCCGACTCTCTCTTTAACACGGTAAGATATCCTCAACACGGCACAAGAAGCAACAGCCACACGATTCCCCAGCCAACTCAATCGTCACTCCCCCACGTCTTTCCCCTCACCCGCTTTTATCGTCGTTCTAGGCCGGCTAAATTTGCATATTCCGAGAATTCGTGTGACTTTGCGAGACATCATACTTTACAAAAGACGGCGGTCGCCATCTTGGTCCCTCTTTTCTATTTTTGGTCGGTAACGCTGAGCTGGTCTCGAGGTAAGTCTTTTTCCCCTCATCCGTCTCTCCCACGTACCCACACAACACGCAAACACGCGGGCGCTTATCTCCTGGATGCACGTTACACTCCCCCCTGATCTGATGATCACATAGAGAGCACTGGGGGGGGGGGCCTTTTAGTGCGTGTGCTTCTGCGAAGAGGTACATTCACTGTTTCAGATTCGGGCTCTGGATCTGGTTCCGCCTCATCAGATGAAGTATCGCTATCAGTCTCTGGAAGGGGCTCACTGAATCCGTGCATCGGCAGCTCATCGCTAGACGCTTCACTGCTTTCTTCTGTAGTTGTATGACGCACCTCGGTAGCTGGGCGAAGATTTCGCACATGTCGTGGGGTTCCATCGACCAAAACAGACTGCTGGCTAATCACTCCAGATATGTGTCCTCGCTTAAACTTGTCGGTGCACCGATTTCCTGGAGGCCGCACCCACACTGGATCTCCCACTTCATATCTGTTATATGTTCCCTTGTCAGTTGGCTGCGTAGTGTTGATTCCCTTCACTCCAACTCGGTACGTGTAAATAGCATTCGCAGGTGCGGTTGAAGGAGACGTCCCATCCTTTGGCGTAATGTTGTACCAATATGTTGCTTCCGCAATAGTACATCGCTTCCTGGCAGCAATTCTCTTGATGCTGCGATGGCTTCTTTCAGCAATGCCATTTCCTGATGGCACATGCGCACATCGCAACCGTAGACGGACGCCCCACTCATCTAACAACTGCCGGACTTGCTGGCTACAAAACGCTGCATCATAGTCAGTCAGGAGCTCTTCCGGCGCACCTCGCTCAAAAAAAATGGATGATAGGTGGCGAACAACATTTGCTGAATCCTGTCTGGTCATCTGCCGCCACACCGCAAATCTCGTAGGCCCGCAATCAATGAGAGTTAGAAAGGGCTTGCCACTGTAATGGGTAATATCCATGGCCAGCCGCTGCCACACACTCTCAACTTCCAAGCGACCCTTCTGCCATCGCTCTGGTGCAGGATCAATAGACTGGCAAGCCTCACAATTTCTGACGATCTGTCTGACATCCATCTTGGTCACTGCTGGGTATGCACGCCTCACAAAATAAAGGGTCCTCTTGATACCCGGATGTCCGCTCTGTGCATGAATTTTTTGTATTTGACATGGGTCGATTGCAACTGCACAAGATCGAGCAGTAATCTCCATTCCCATCTTCGCGGCTTCATACCATTTGTGAGGTACACGGGTCAGTTGGTCAGCACGATTACAATGTGATGGCACCAGAGTGACGCTCAGTGATAGCCCATACTCAGATACCAGGTTTTTTAGCGTGTCTAGCCTTCTCCGTATTAACATTTCGCTTGCTGCCTTGGTACGGATTCGTGTCCGTCCTGAAAGTGTGTCAGACACCCAGTGGTAGACACAGAGAGAATCTGTGTACAAGGTCAACTTCTTAGACTGCCACTGCAGGGCCAGATTTACCCCCTTTACAACAGCGTCCAGCTCTGCCAGGTTGATATGCTGAGAATCTGTTACGGGCCGCAGCCAACACGCATCCTCGAACACGTTTCTTCCTTGCTCCAACGATACTCCCAACGCCAAAGAACTGGCATCAACCCACACACCTACGTTGTCTCCGTTAACACACCACCGCCCACAGGCAGGGTCCTTCTTGTTCACTCTCTCCAGTGTCTCTTTAATCATCAGAGTTAGTAGGACATCATCGGATATGTCATCCCAACCCGTGGTTGTTAAATTTGCTCTGCGTTTAATCACACCAACAGCTGCGCGGAGCCAGCCACAGACCGGTAAGTGACCAACAAGTTTTCCACACCAAGAAAAAACGGTCCGCCTTGTAACGAGGTTGGGGATGCTTGGAATTTCACTGCCACGCCTCCATTGTAGGGTGCCATCCTCTTCATAAACATCCAATCCCAATACACGTGCTCCTTCCCTTAAACGTTCGGGATTCTTGCATTCCAGACCAAACTGAGCCAACTTTTCTTTGACACACGACGCAGACTGTACATCTTCATTGACGTATACGTCATCAATGTAAGCTGACGTTGAGTCCCTCATGGGATTTTCTTGGGACAATACTGTGTTGACAATAGTCTTCATGATCTGTGGTGCCACATTTAGGCCGAAGCCAAGGCGTGTAAGGCAGTACCTCTGCCCCTGGAACCAAACTGTCTGGAACGGCCACAACGTCTCATCAACTCGCACCTGTAAATAGGCTTTTCGTAAATCCAATATTGAGACATTAGTGCCTTTCTGACGCCATTCCCTCAACTTACTGGCGCATACGTCAGCATCGGCAGTGTAGGCTTCAATATGCTTGTTAAGCTCTCTATAGTCCAGCACGGGCCGTACTTTCGACTTGTTATGCTGGACTACTGCCATCAAGGGTATTAGACCCTTCGGAGGCCCAAGCTTGTCCTCAGGGTAGGGGATTAACCAGCCATCTTGGATCCACGCCTTTAGTTCCCTTTCGTATTCTGCTTGGGCCTCACTGGGTATAGGGTACTCTGCAACCCCATTCTTGAGTTTAGTCGGTGCCATTCCCTCGGTCCACTTCCAAGATGCAATCCAGGCCCTCTTGCGCGAGTCGTAGTCCACTGTAAAATCCGGCCGATCGATATGGAGCGCTGCACACACTGGGGCCTCTAAGAATCGCACCTTTTCATCCCGATGAATTGCGACTCCCCCCAGCGCCTTGATGGCATCGTATCCGAGCAACAGGTCAAACCCCAGGAGATTTCCTTGGGTCACGAGCACATTGATCTTAGTGGCTGCACCGGTGTCCGTGTAGATCTTGACAGTTCCAGCTCCACAGCATGTCTGGGTCTCGCCTCCTATCGTGGTGACTTTGATCTTCCTCTTAGTCCAACTTGGACACAGCCTGGTGCTCACTATAGTATGCGAACAGCCTGAGTCGAGAAGTGCTGAGCAGGGTATCCTGTTTACGTAGACGGTTATTACTGGTTGCGCCTTGTTCAAATTTTGCTCGGGGAGCAGGGCGGCGCTGACGTCCTCTCCCCTGATACGTTTCCCGCACAGTTTTGGGCTAGATGCCCCAAACCGCCACACTTAAAACAGCGCACACGCCCCCTGTTGGTGCAATTCCTTGCAAAATGTCCGCGTCGGCCGCAGCGAAAACATTTCTCATTGCTTGCAGGGTTCTGATTCGGAATCTCCCGAGCGCCAATCTGGCCTGTCTGTGTCGCCATCACGACTGGTTCCCCCAGGTCCTCCTCATCTTTGATGATGGCTCGAGCACGTTCCATCAAGTGTTCCATGGTCGTTGTTGAAACGCTGGTTGAGGCTCTCAGTAGCTGCTTCACCCGAGTGGGAAGGCCCGCCACAAACGCGTACGCGAGCGTCCGCTCCGACACCCCTCCACCGAACAGAACTGCGAGTTTCTTTAACTCAGCGAAGAAAACGTCCACGCTTTCCTCCGGTAGAAGTTTTCGGGAAGCAAATTTTTCATAGGCCGTACAAGGATCCATGGCAAATGCCTTGTACAGCGCAGCTTTAATTGCGGTGACATCTCCCTTTTCGGCAGCACTGAGTTGCTGATATACACTCAAGGCACCCCCAGCCAATCTCAGGGGAATTACAGTGTGTACCCTTTTCACCTCACAGAGGTCGCACGTCAGCTCGACCCTTTCAACCCAGTCGACGATGGACGTGGACCCGTCAAACTCGGGTTTGAGCTTTAAGTCAAATTCTGACTCGGTCATAGTCCTAGAGGCCAAATGGCCGAGATAGCTTGTAAGAAAAAAAAATGTAAGGAAAAATTAAAGATGGCGCCCGACTCTCTCTTTAACACGGTAAGATATCCTCAACACGGCACAAGAAGCAACAGCCACACGATTCCCCAGCCAACTCAATCGTCACTCCCCCACGTCTTTCCCCTCACCCGCTTTTATCGTCGTTCTAGGCCGGCTAAATTTGCATATTCCGAGAATTCGTGTGACTTTGCGAGACATCATACTTTACAAAAGACGGCGGTCGCCATCTTGGTCCCTCTTTTCTATTTTTGGTCGGTAACGCTGAGCTGGTCTCGAGGTAAGTCTTTTTCCCCTCATCCGTCTCTCCCACGTACCCACACAACACGCAAACACGCGGGCGCTTATCTCCTGGATGCACGTTACAGTTACTGATAGCTGGATGCCATATTGAATATGCACTGGAGACAAAGGAAATAACTTAAATATATAGAAGAAGGCTACCAAGTTCGATAACTCTAATTTAACAATGGGTGAGTGAGAAGGCATGCAAGCAAACTGGGCATCTTGGAGGTGCTTATTTACTACGTATGCTCATATGATTAGACTGGGCCACTCTAGTCTGACAGGTTTGAGGATACCGGTTTAACAATTTGTCTGGCTGCTATATTCTGACTGACAGTACAGGTGCCTTAACTCTTTGGTAGTACTTATAGCGACTGCACTATTATCAGTTGTATAATAGCAGGATAATTGAAGTGCCATGTCACATATAAAAAGGATCCCTGCACTAATCTCTGGTGGGTATTCCCGGGACCACATTCCTGTGAAGTCGGCTGATGGTATATTTGAGTTGCATGATGAAGGCAATGCACATCCACTTTGTCTAGCACCTCTTACCCTAAACTGAAACTAAATGAAATGATAGCTCAATTCAAAATAACAATCAAACCATTAAAACAACAATTCACCTCCTCCCTTGAAGCTTGCATTCACAAATATCCGTGGACTTGGAACTAACTTAGACGATGTAGGCTTATTTCTCCTAGCAAACTCCTTGGATATCTTAGTACTAAGTGAAACTAACCTGCATTTCTCCATCCCCTCTAACCACTTTAACATGTCTGGTTATCTCCTAGTTTGTTGTAAGAACTCTGACAGACCTGCACGGACTTTGAGTCTATATTCGTAACACCCTCCCCATGACTGGGGAATCTAAACTCGAATCAGACGATCAGACCTCCATGTGTTTTAGACTGATTTTACAGCATAACCCTCGATCCAAGACTGCACTCTAATCAATCACGTATTAAACTGCATAGATGTAGAACTCTCCTAGCACCTAAGTACATGTATTTGGTGACTTTATTGCTCCCCACAGTAATTAGCTTTGCTTTTCTAGTTACACAGACACAGCTGGTAGTATCACACATAACTTTTCTATATTCCATTCCCTGACACAAACAGTAACGTTCCCAATCTGTCTCCAAGATCGTCAGGACTAGCAAGTCTCACTTCTAGACCTATTTCTGACCACAGTTTCTGAGGATGCCCTCTTGGGAATGCTGATCATGCTGTGATAATGATAAGCATCACTCTAAACTCTCAACACTAAGTTCAAAAGCCATTGCTCAAAACGACAAGGTACTGTCAAAAAAACGATAAGGCTGACTGGAAAGCGATCACCGATACTCCATGGGGAAATATCTTTTCTCTCCCTATGGAACAGTGCACAAATGAGACCACTAAATGGTTGAAAACCACAATTGAAGCACATGTCCCCACATGAATGTTCTATAGCAAACTTCACTCTCCTCAATGGTTACTTCTACCTGTGCAGTTGTCATTGCTTAAAGACAACATGCTTACTACAGATTTATCTGACATAAATCCAGTACAAATAGACAAAAGTTTATAGAAACTTGAAGTAATTGTAAGAATAAAATAGCTACAGCTAAGAGAGAATATGCTGAAACCACCAGAAAACGCATTTAAATGCAAAAATTAGGAACTCATGATTTCTGGAAAATTTATAACCGTGTAGTAAATAAAGAGTAATCAACAATTTTCCTACTATCCAACAATCGTGAGGTTGTTTGCACAGCAAGTGAGAAGGCTAACTTGCTTGTCTGTCAGTTTGCCTTCAATTGTACTTTGGACCCAGCAAACCACTCCCTCCCAAATTTTCCTTTGCAGACAGAAACCACACCAGATGATCTGAAAAGTACATTATATCATAAAAAATCTAGACACCTCAAAAGCATGTGGACCTGATCTTATCCTGACTATACTATTTAAAAAATGCTCTGCTGAGGTTTCTCTGGTTATCGCCAAATATTTTAATAAATGCCTTGACGAATCTTGTTTTCCAAACTGCTGGAAAATTGCTTCTGCAGTATCAATTTTTCAAGAATTCTGGCAAAAGAATTGGCTCATTAAATTATCACTCCATTAGCCTCCTCCTTCTTTTCAACAAAATCTTTGAGTCCTTAATTAACCAAGCTCTAGTTCACCACCTCACAGCAGGTATACTTCTGTCCGACCAACAGTATGGAATTAGGCAAGCTCATTCTAATGCAGATATTCTAACTATAATCTCTGAACATATATACCATGCACTGGATAAGGCAGTGGAGGCTAGGGCAGTAGCCCTAGATATATCTAAGGCCTTTGACAGGGTATAGCATGATGGTCTTCTCATGAAAATAAAATCATATGGTATTACTGGATGGATACTTAACATCATTAAATCCAGGTTTTCCTTGATTGTCGTACGTCAAAACAAAATGATATAAATGCAGGTGTACCTCAGGGTTGATCCTTGGACCTTTATTATTCCTGATACTCATAAATGACCTCCCTGTTAAAATTGTCTCCGAGATTGGTATATTTGCTGACGACACCACACAAGGGGAAAAACAAATGAACACATATCCAAAGCAATGGCAGAAACCCTGGAGGAAGACATCCAGTCTGTAGTGAACTGGGAACATAAATGGATGGTAACTTTCAATGCTGCCAAGACTAAGCATCTTTCTTTTAATAATTACAAAAAAACCTTCTCAACCACTTATAGCCATGGCTAATGATACATTACCTGAAAGTACTTCGTTCAAACTTAACATTCACAGGGAACATAAATTGGAACAGATACATTAAGGGCATTGCCAAGGCTGCTGCAAAGAAGGTAAGATCTTTCTACTGTGCTAAAAAGTTACACCTGAGAGTATCCTGTACCTCTACAAGGCCATCATTCGCCCATGCATGGAATATTGTGGCCACATTTGAGTTGATGCATCTGCAATTAGTCTCTCCCTCTTAGACAAGGTTCAAAAAAGAGTTGCTAATCTAATAGGTTCCACACTGTCAGCTAGGCTTCAACCTCTGTCCCATCAACGAAATGTTGCATCCTTCTGCCTGTTTTACAAGTATTTTAATGGTAGGTGCTCTGAATAATTTCAAGCTTTTATACCTCCTCAACATAAATACCCCTGACAAACACGACAAGCAGCTAAATCCAACCCCTATACAGTAGAGATCCCTAGATGCCAGAAAGCCTGCTACTCTAATAGTTTTTTCTCTCGGACTACTAGATTTTGGAATTCCCTTCTAGCTTCCCTGACATGCAGAAGTTCAAGTGTAATGCAAACAGACATCTTGCTGCTCAACCCTACAACTTATGTTCCAGATAGTAACCCCCTACATCAAAGTAGCATTGTGCCTTGTTTGGGGTGAAAATGCAATTTAAAAAAAAGCACTTAACACTAATGCTGCTGCACTAGATACATCACAATGTCCTGTGTTTTAAAAGCACACACACACACACACACACACACACACACACACACACACACACACACACACACATACACACACACCAATCAATCAAGAGGGTTTCCAGTTACCTGTGGACTAAAATAAAATGTTCTTGCAACTACTCTTGAGCAATTTTCTTGATGATTTTCCATATTTCAGAAAAAGTGTTCAATTTGTGAAAGTGTGAAATTGGAAGCCAAATGGGCTCTGCCTATGTAGCATTCAGCAAACTAATAAAGCACATCTTCAAACAAAAATCTTCCAATAAAAGCAAAACTCATGGTATACAATACAATGGTTATCCCTACACTTTTGTATGGTGTGAGACCTTGACTGTGTACCAGCGTAATCTCAACAAAGTAGAAAAATTTCAAAAGCTTTCAAATATACTGAATATCAAATGGTATGATTATGTAACCAACATAAGCGTCCTTGAGAAAGCAAACAGCTGCAGTATTGAGGCCACCACCTTGAGGCACAGGCTCCATTGATTGGAGCATATCCTCAGAATGGATAAGAACAGGCTCCCTCGACAAACACTATATCTAACCCTCTACAACGATACAAAAACCAACTTAAAACCATCCTGAAAAACACTGGATTTGATAACAGCCCAGGACCGGTGCGACACTATATTTTTACTGAGATTGAGTGCTTGGAGGGGGGGGTAGATGACAGAAGAAAAGGAAGTAGGTTGAGCGAGTAATAAAAGAGCTTATCAATAGACAATGGATAGGAATTTGTTGTTAATGAAGACAAAGAGAAATAAGGGTAAGCTTTAAATTAGGGTGTGATGAATGGCGATAGCAAAAGAATTGAACAATGAGCTAAGGAGCTATTGGAGAGGGTGTTTTTTGGGGTTTTTTTTTTTACATGGAGTTCACCACTTATCAAGGCCCAATGGCCACTCAGGGATAAGGGTTATTGTGTGTACAGTAATCAAAGGGATAGTGTAGCAATAGTATTGGAGAATTTGTAAGGTGTCATTACTTAGGGTGTGCGGTTCATCAGGAATTTGTTAATGTTGGACTTGAAGACATCCAGGTTGAAGTCGGGAGAGAAACAGGCAAGCGGAACAGAGTTCCACAGGCGTACAGTTCTAAGAAAGAAGCTTTGTTCATGTATCTACGTTTTGATTTAGGCACAGATAGGGAGTGGGGAAAATTATTGACAGTGGTTTCAGCTAGTCGGGTGTTTTTTGAAAAAGATTGGTGAGGGGGGACTAGAGAATGGAGCTCAGACGAGCACCTGCCATGGAAATAACGATAGAACAATGACAGGCTCACTACGTCTCTTCTGTGGGAAAGAGGTTGCAGGGTAGAGAAAAGGGCATCCCCCACCAAGCCACGGAGTCTATTTTGTACTCTGTCAAGGCAGGATAGGCTGTTTTTAGCAGCTCCCGCCCAGATGTGGCAGCAGTACTCAATCTTTGGACGTACTTGGCTCTTATATAGATAGAGAATTGCATCAGTAGTGAGATATCTTCTGGAGCGGTAGAAGGATCCCACCATTTTCCCAGCGACCTTGGCCACAGACTTGATGTATGTGTTCCATTTAAGATCAGGTGTAAAGGTCAAACCCAGGAGCTTATCAAAGCTTGGGGCCTCCCTTAGACGAGAGCCATCCATTTCAATTGATGCCAGATGGGGATCAGAGCGTTTATGATGTAGAGATAGGAGCTTGGTCTTAGATGCATTAAAAGTAACCAGCCACCTCTTTCCCCATTGTACCACACGCTCAAGATCAGAGGAGAGTGAATCAGAGAGAACATCATCATTTACAGCCTTTGATGCGTTGCCATAGATGGTCGTGTCATCAGCATAGATGTCAACGAAAGATTTTAGTATGTGTTTTGGGAGATCATTGATGTAGATCAGGAAGAGAGTTGGGCCCAGGATGGACCCTTGAGGGACTCCAGTATTAATACTGTGGGCCTCTGATTTCTGCCCATCAACCACTACTCTTATGAGCCTATCTGAGAGAAATGACAATGATAGAGAAAACATTTCCAGTTATACCGTAGTAGGCCTTTATGCCAAACCTTATCGAAGGCCTTTGATATGTCGAGAGCAATTGCCCTAGAAATGAAGCCTTTGTCGAGAGATTCACTAATCCTTTGAGATATAACCGTTAGCACATCTGCTGTAGATCTAGCAGAGCGGAAACCATATTGCGTGTAGCTAAGAAGGTTATTTCTGCTGAGGTGGTTGACTACTTCTCTATTTATTGTGGATTCCACCAACTTACTCATGACACACGGGAGACTTATTGGTCTGTACTGAGAGGGGGATGACTTATCTCCTGAATTCTTAAATACAGGGCATACTGATGAGGTTTTCCAGGGTGTTGGGAAGGACTTCTCCTTAAGGCAACGCTTAAACAGTTTGGAAAGTATGGGGGCAAGTTCTGGTTGTAATTTTTTTAACCAATTGGAATGCCGTCGGGACCAGTTGCTTTACTGGAGTCAAGGTTCTTGATTAGCTTGACGACCTTATGGACAGATATTTGTATGTTGCATAGCGTGTTGTCTGTTATAGGAGGAAATATGGGGAGTTGATGGCCTTCGTCACAAAGGGTAGAATTTGCCGCAAAGTTTTTGGCAAATAGTTTGGCCTTCTCGGATGCTGTCGAGATGACCTCCGGTCCATTGATAATGGTTGGGATAGAACGCACGTTTCTGTTCAGGATCCTATTTTCTATTTGTCAGAACTGGTGGGAACCAAGCCGCTGCTCAGCTACTTTGGACTTAACGGATTGCGAATATAGTTCTCTTGCATTTTTTATTACTCTTTTACAGTGGTTGCTGGCGGTCCTGAAAGCAGCTTTAGTTTCAGTGCATCTATTACATTGGTAGCTACGGAAAAAGTGATTTCTGTGTGCGATGGCAGCAGCACATTCAAGGGAGAACCATGGCTGGCTGTTAGGTTTTTGTTGGAATTTTTTGGATGGTATGAATTGGTCTATGCCTACAAGTAACCATTCGGTCAGGTCTGATACTATAGAGGACACATCCTTTTTAAACATGGAATGGAAAGGGAGATCAGATATGAATGTACGGAAGCTATCCCAGTCCGCCATAGAGTATCGGTATCACTGGCGTAGCTAGGGGGGCGGGGGGGGGGGGGCTGCCCCGGGCGGCACACCTGAGGGGGCGGCATTTTGAGAGGGTAAAAATAGAAAGTAGAAAAAATAAATAAAAATAAACAAAAGTTAACAAAAAATATGAAATTTTATACCAAAAAGGTTGTAAAAAATCGGAATTTTGGAGGGTATCGGAATCAGAAAAAATGTGTCCCTATTTTCTGAGCGTCAGGGGGGCGGCATGGGGGCGGCATTTTGAGATGGTAAAAGGGGAAAATCGAAAAAAATGCTAACAAAAAATCTAAAATTTTATATCGAAAAGGTTGTAAAAAATGGGAACTTTTGTAGTTATTGGAATCGCAAAAAGGTGTCCCTATTTTGCGAGCGGCATATGTCAGGGGGCGGCATTTTGAGAGAGTAAAAATAGAAAGTAGAAAAAAATAAATAAAAATAAACAAAATCTAACAAAAAATCTGACATTTTATACTGAAAAAGTTGTAAAAAATCGGAAATTTTTGAGGTATCAGAATCAGAAAAATGTGCCTCTTATTTACGAGCAGCACATTTTGAGAGGATAAAAATAGAAAATAGAAAAAATAGATAAAAGCTAACAAAAAATCTGAAATTTTATACCGAAAGTTTGTAAAAATCTGAAGTATTGGAGGTATCGGAATCGGAAAAATGTGTCCCTATTTTACGATTCCAAAACCGATTCTTTTAAATTTTTGATTTAATTTTTCATTATTGGTACTAATTATAAATATTTATTATTTTTAAATTATCACTAAAACTAAAATGAGAATAACCTCAAAATACGATGTAAATTTATTTTATTTGTAAAACAATTTTTTTAAATTGCATAAATTCTCTATGTAACCTTTCAAAGAAAGCAGTTGCTTTACATGTTCTGAAAAATGTTGAAAAATTAAACAGCAACAGTCTTTGCAGCCCGCGGCGATCGTAAGATTTGCCCCCCCCCCCGCATTTGATAATCTGTTAACCTTCAAAATTCCAAAAGCCCTCAAAATATTTATTTTCATGGAACTAATGTTAGACTGCAGCTATTAGTCCTAGATTTTCATCGTATTACAGTACTCGTCAAAGAAGACCAAAGATTTTTCAAAACAATTATATAATTTTCTTCGGATTAATGTTCACACAATTCCCTTCAGATTAATGTTTACATACTTATTATTATTGAAAAGAAATTGTTAAATTAAATTAACTGGCTACGTAATTGTATACGTAGCCAGTTAATTTAACAATTTCTTTTCAATAATAATTGAATATTATTATAATAATAATTGAAATTTCTTTTCAATAATAATATATGACTTGGGTGCCATGAGCTAGAATCGAAATCGAAACACAACTCTCCACCCTCATTCCCTAGTTTCTGAACCACTAATAAAATAAAGACTGGGTACGCAAATAAAAGAAACCAAATATTTTTCAAAACAAAAACTTATAATTCAAATTATAAAAAAAATGTTAAATCAAATGAATTAGCTACACAAGCAAATATAATAATAAATTTAAATGAGAACATTTGAAAACCTGAAAATGTTATGAAATGATAAAATCATTTTTATTTACTTTTTTGTCGTTGTTGTTAAAGTCCGAATTTTCGCAAAATAACATGGATGTATCAAGGAAAGAATAGTCCGATGTAATTTTCTTTTCTTTGTCTTCATAATGTTATTATTAAGAGGTCGAGCCCTCCGAAGAGAAAAAACGTCTTGTATCGGTGCTTTTTTAAATCCGTGTGTGTAATCGCTCGGTTTTCAGAAATTTGTTGTTGTTAATAACGTTTCAACGCTTTTAAAAATAGTTTTAATATATTTTAAATAAATGTATTTATGAATGGCAAATAAGGCTATAAATTTATTTTTTGTGAGAGAACTGTCGCAAGGCATCAAGTCGGTTGTAAATTTACAAACAGATTTTTCACGCCTTTTTTTCGGCAAAGTTATCAATGACTCTATCAAAATTCACTTCCTCGACAAGTTCCCTCTCTATTGAGAGGATTGCCAAGTCTGTAAGTCTTGTCTGGCTCATTGATGATCTAAGGTAGTTTTTTATGAGCTTCAGTGTTGAGAAAGAGCGCTCACAGCTAGCAACTCTAATAGCTCTGGTGAGGAAAATTCTCAGCAAGATCACAATATTAGGGACGGAATCCCCAAGTTGGTATCTTTGTATAAAGTTCAAAAGTTCAAGAGGTCCATCGATTTTGTCTTTTTCAGAAGCTTTTACAACATACTGTAACCTCTTCCTTTCAGCAAAGAATTTCTCTTTTTCTAGATCTTCGTCAAATCCACCAAGCTGACAATCATAATTATCATCAAGCAGATTTGACAGTATAAGAAAAGCGTATTTATTTGCAAGATTGTGAACTTGTTGAAATCTGCAAGATATTTCTTCAGTCAATCTGTCTATGACATTTCCCGTCTCAATTCAGTATCAAAACTCAGCGCTGCATCAGTCAATCCTTCACCATCCATTCGTTTCTTTTTGCGAATACGACGCTCCATGCTTATCCCCATTTCAGAGCAGAGTGTTTTTGACTCGTCTATTGCAGTGTCCACTATCTTTTCTCTATTCTGAAGAAGGAAATCTTTCAACGCCGTCAGCCTGACAGAACTTTGTTGCAGATCCAGCCCTTTTTTTTTTAAAGATATTTCTGGGCATCATTGATTTCTGGGAGAATAGTTTTCCAAAGGTTCAGAAATAAAAGAAATGGAAACGAGAGTACCGAGATGAGAATTAATGATGCATCTGATCTTGTGGTTGCATTTTCTCCTTCTTCTGTGAGCTGTTCCAGGGCAATGACGACTTCCAATATTTTTTTTATCACAACATCTACAGCATCTGCTCGACTACTCCATCTAGTATCCACAGTCCGTTTGATACTTAGACCGGTCAACTGAATCAAGACGTCCCAGCGATGTGTAGATGCAGAAAAGAACGAGAATAACCGGTCCAGTGTGCCAAAAAAATGTAACAGTGTGAACCGCTACTGAGGCTGCATGTACACAAGCCAGATTTAGTGAATGGTTTGTGCATGGCACAAATAGAGCTTTTGGGTTGATTTCAGAGATTCGTTTCTGCACACCCGATCGGTGACCTGCCATAACAGCGGCATTGTCAAATGCCTGGCCAATACAGTCACCAATCTGTATCTCATCGTTCTCCAATTCTCTCAAAATGAGTTCAGAAATGTCCTCCGCGCTTTTACCCTTTGTTTCGATGAAGCGGAGAAGCGACTCCTCCACCGTCACTTCATTTCTGTCAACTTTCACGTAGCGCAACACCTCACTCATCTGGTCCTTGTGAGATACATCGGGAGTACTATCAAAAATTATACAAAAATACTTGCTTTTCTTTAACTGATCGATAATTTTCTTTCTGACCTGCTTTGCTAAAATGCTCACAAACTCATTTTGAATTTCTGGTGACAGATAAGAAATAGTGAATTTCTTCCCTAGGTTAACTTTAACCAAATGTTCACGGAGTACAGGGTCATATTTAGCCAATAGATTTACCAATTCCAAGAAATTTCCTGTGTTTTCTTGACCCCTTTCATCATTATGGATGTCTTGGCGAGAAATCTGATAATGTCCAGCAATCTAGCTAGGATTTCTCGACACTTCTTTGTTTCTTTCTCAATGATATTTTGCTCAACTTTATCAACTACCTTTCCTTCAGCAAGTCGGATCTCTAGCTCCTTCCAGTCAAGAAACGCCTGAGCATGAGATGTGCTTGCTTCATGTTCATGTACTTTTGGATTTAATTTCCACCAATTCTTGAAACCCACATCAGCAGAAAAACTGCATAATGAATAAAAATTAACAATTGGCGACGAGGAACGAATAATGCGGAGGAGTAACAAGACAATTTAAAATTAAAAGCGAACACCCACAACAAATCGAACGAGGAAAAGTTGCCGAGTAGCGGATAAAATGGCTTTATTAGGCACCATTGGAGAATGGAATAGTGCGGAAGAAGAATGGTCGCACTATATTGAGAGAGTAAAGTTGTTTTTTTTACTGCCAATGATGTGTTGAATGAAGGTAAGAAACGTGCTATATTTTTGTCGGTTATTGGGGCAAAAAATTGCTATTCTCAGGGGTTTAGCCGAAAACAAGCCAGAGCAGAAAACATTTGAAGAACTATGTATTCTGATGGAGAGGCACATCAGGCCGGCCCCCAACGAGATACATGAACGTTTCTTATTCAACACGAGAGACAAACAAGAAGGTGAGTCCATTAGTGAATATGTGGGCACACTGAGAAAAATGTCGGAACATTGCAACTTTGAAGAAAAAGTAAATGAACACATACGTGATCGTTTGGTTGTGGGAGTGAAAGATGAGAAGATACAGGAGCGCTTGCTGGGCGAAAGAATGCTAACTTTGCACAAGGCCATTGAAATAGCAGTGTCTATGGAATCGGCAAGGAAATATTCCAAGTTGATGTTGGGAGCACAGACGAGTGGAAGTGAAACGTCCGTACACAGGTTACCATTAAAACGAGAGTGTTATCGTTGTGGAAGCACTGGCCACCAAGCGGACAAGTGCCAGTTTAAAAACAAGGAATGTTTTAAATGCAGGCGAATAGGGCATACTCGTCGGAAGTGTAGGCAAGAAGAGAGCAGGCCTCCTAACTCCGAAAAACGAGGTAAGGAAAGCAGGATGGTGAACAATGTGGAGGAAAATTGTTGTGAAGAAATGGAAATAAATATGGAAAGGCTAGACTTGCACACAGTTGCTAACCTGCGGACACCACCAGTATTAGTGGAACTGCTAATTAATCAAGAGAAAGTGGTCATGGAAGTGGACACTGGAGCTGCATGCACAGTAATGAGCCTAGAAAAATTCAATAAAATTGGCCAAGTTTGTGATCTAAAGGAAAGCCATGTCAAGTTGAGAACGTACACTGGTGAATTAGTGAAACCACATGGGACCACAGACGTGGAAGTAATCCAGGAAGGGTTAAAGCATCGACTACCTTTGCTGGTGGTGAAAGGTAATGTACCGACACTTCTTGGCCGCAACTGGTTGAATAAGGTAAAGCTGGATTGGAGAAGCATGTTTCCTTTATACCAGGAAGATTCCCCTTCGAGGTTGGAAAGGCTTTTAAAAGAATTTGATTCGCTATTCAGTGAAGAAATGGGGTGTTTAAAGGATTTTAAGGTCAAAATACCCATTGATAAAACGGTGAGTCCGAAATTTTGTCGGGCAAGACCAGTACCTTATGCCATAAAAGCGGATGTGGAAAAGGAGCTAGATCGCCTGGAAAACCAGGGAATTTACAAAAGAGTGGAATACTCTAGGTGGGCTGCCCCCATTGTACCGGTTGCCAAAAATAATAATGAAGGCATCCGGATCTGTGGAGATTACAAACAAACAGTAAACCGGGCATCACCATGTGACTATTACCCTCTTCCTCGGACAGAAGATATATTTGCTACTTTGAAAGGGGGTCAAAAATTTAGCAAACTCGACTTGAGCCATGCCTATCAGCAGCTGGAATTGGATGAAGAAACCCAGGAACTGCTAACAGTAAACACTCACCAAGGTTTATACCAGCCCACCAGACTACAATTTGGGGTACACAGTGCTACAGGGATTTTTCAAAGGGAGATGGACAAAAGATTGAAGAACATTCCTTTTTGCAAGGTGCGTGTGGATGACATCCTGGTTTCAGGTAGTGATGACAGTAGTCATCTGAAGAATTTATACAGTGTATTTGCTGCTCTAGATAAGGCCGGATTAAAATTAAAGAGAAGTAAGTGCAAGTTTTTCCTTCCTGAAGTGACATATCTGGGTTTCAGAATTAGTAAGGAAGGCATAGCGCCTCTTCCAAACAAAGTAGCTGCCATGACAGAGGCACCTCGACCGCAAAACATCACAGAATTAAGAGCCTACCTAGGGGCACTTAACTATTATCATAGTCATTTGCCAAACTTATCAACTATACTTGAACCGCTTCACAACTTAATGAGGAAGGGTGCTCCCTGGGTATGGGGTGCTGAACAAACCAGGGCTTTTGAAGAAACAAAGAAAATGCTGTGTTCTGCACCTCTTTTAACTCATTTTGATCCATCTAGACCGATTCTGGTGCAAGTAGATGCTTCTCCCTATGGACTGGGAGCTGTAATGGCTCACAAAATGGAAGATGGAAGGGAGAAACCAGTATGCTACGTATCACGAACGCTGTCTGAGGCAGAACGGAATTATGCGCACATTGAGAAGGAGGGGCTGGCCCTAGTCTTTGCGGTAAAAAAGTTGCACCAATATCTGTATGGGAATAATTTTACGTTGTTCACTGACCACAAACCGTTATTGGGGTTGTTTGCTGAAAACAAGCCGATCCCTTCTCTTGCTGCTGCCAGAGTTCAACGCTGGGCCATATTTCTGGCTGCCTATAATTACAGGTTGGAGTATCGTGCCGGGTCCCTTAATGGAAATGCAGATTGCCTCAGTCGTCTTCCAATCAGTGTGCAGGAGCAAGATGTCACACCTAATTCTAACAGGATACACATGATGAACTTGGTTGATGCTCCAGTAACTGTGGCAGCAGTAAGATTGGAGACAAGAAGAGACCCTACTTTGAGTCGGGTGTACGAATACATCCTGAATGGCTGGAGTAGGTGTATTCTAGACACGGCAATGAAGCCCTACTTCAACAAACGGACAGAGTTGACATGTGAAGATGGTACCGTATTATGGGGGAGTAGAGTAGTAATTCCGGCTATACTCAGAACAAAAGTGTTTGCAGCAATTACATCAGACACACATAGGGATCATGCGAATGAAGGTCCTTGCTCGCAGCTATGTGTGGTGGCCAAATCTTGATGCAGATATTGAGAGAGCCGGTAAAGCTTGTGGAACCTGCATACATTATCAAAGCAATCCCGGCAAGGCTCCCATTCATTGCTGGGAATATCCAAGTTCACCATGGGAGAGAGTCCACTTAGATTATGCGGGTCCATTTTTGGGGCACATGTTTTTGATAGTAGTGGATGCTCATTCAAAGTGGACTGAAGTTTGCATTACAAAATCATCTTCTGCTATGACCACAATTGAAAAATTGAGAGGGATCTTCGCAACTCATGGACTACCGGTATTAATTGTGAGTGACAACAGTCCCTGTTTTACAAGTGAAGAATTCAAAGCATTCATGAATGCTAATGGAATTCGGCACATTTTCACAGCTCCTTACCAACCTTCCTCGAATGGACTAGCAGAACGCAGTGTACGCACCTTCAAGGAAGCGCTTAAAAGGATGAATACAGACGGCAAGGCAACACTTGAAACCAAGGTGAACCGATTTTTATTCACTTATAGGATAACTCCAAACTCATCAACTGGGGTTTCTCCTGCCGAGCTGATGTTCAAACGGCAGTTACGAACAGCGTTTTATTTGGCAAAGCTAGACACGTACAAGGCTATGGATGTAAAAAAATAAAATGGAAAGGGGGAGCAAGGTAATGGTGCCGCTCCGTGAATTTAAAGTAGCCGATCCTGTTCTTGTGCGTAACTATGGATCTACTCAGCGATGGATTGAAGGTACCATTACCAGACAGTTGGGAGCAGTGAATTTTGAAGTGGAAACCGGTAGAGGGCTAGTAAGGAGGCATGTCGACCAGCTTGTGAAACTCTCATCACCAGTAGCAGTGGAACTTACGCCTGAGATACAAGCAGATAATGCTGCAAAGAATCTTGAGAGTTTCGGCACACCTGAAGTTTCCAGCACACCCGACAGTCCTGAGGAAAGTTTAATACCTGAGAGCAGGCATATGGAAGAGGTTGCAGAGACTCCAGCAGTGGTAGAAAAATCGGCATCACCACCTTCTCGCAAGTCAGGGCGTATTCGGAGACCACCAAAAAAATTTGAAGACTATGTTCGTGATCCAGAGTAAGATTGAAGGGATGTAATATATTGGACAGGATTATCTCCCTTGCACTTCAATGAACTACCACTAGAGGGCGCGACAGTCTTGAAATCTTTTTTCTTTAGTAAATAAAAGGACCGGGAGACGATCTTTCCCTACGAGACGTACCGTCTGCCGATCTATCTATAATGTTATTTTGTCTTGTGCATTTTTATTCATTATGCATTGTTAATGTTGATATACTTCAAAATCCATTCAATATATGTTAGCGTGACATAGGGTGACATATATTCGGTGGGTTTCTAAGAGTATTTTCAATATGTATTTAGTTTTAAGTCAATTTCCCGAACGAAGTCTTGCGCCATTTTTTATTTTTTGACAGTTTTTCCTCGAATCTATGTGTATATAATAAAACAAACCCGAAATTGTTAATTCAATTTACTTCTCTTACTTTTCATTTTAATAAATATTCGATTAATATTACATGATATATATATACATCCACTAATATATATATATATATATATATATATATATATATATATATATAATTATTTTTTTACTATAATAATTAAATACCTACAGACACTAGTGTTTCATCCTTTCGGGATTCTTCAGTGCAGGGTGTCACGATTACTACCAGTCGAACGATTCGAACCCGGCAACACGAGACATCTCTGGCTCGATTAGCGGAGGCCATATCCATTCGGCTACCATTAACCGTGTGAAATAGCATTGAATTTTAAACATTTTAATTTAAATGTTCATTACGTCAGACAGACAGTGATCAAATCGTTATACGATGATCTACGCATAAGAGCTAAATTGACCGACTTTTAATTCAACTGAAAGTGCTCAACGATAAGAAACGAATTTCTTAAAGGGGCTGTCATAATTATTTTTTTACTATAATAATTAAATACCTACAGACACTAGTGTTTCATCCTTTCGGGATTCTTCAGTGCAGGGTGTCACGATTACTACCAGTCGAACGATTCGATATATATATATATATATATATATATATATATATATATATATATATATATATATATATATATATATATATATATATATATGGTTAAGATTTTTTTGTTATTGGTGTTTGTTCCGCAATAAGCGTTTGTTTACATTTTTTATATATTTTTATACATCCGCTACCTTAGCTATAAGCTCTTTATCTCTTCTTCTCTATATAAATAAAATGAACTCATTTTTTCCCGTCTGATTTTGACATTAATAGGATTAAAAATCAAGATATTTCATGCAAATATAATATGCACAAACGGCAGAACAATATCTGAGGTGTGTTATAGGCTTATTATTTCTCAAATTCCTCGATAATCTTAGATTTCTATACTTTTTCTGCTGAGAAGTCACGGCCAAAATCGGTTAAGATCAATGGAAGTGGTAAAATATTTTCTCTCTAATAAATTCCTCCTCCCCCTGCCACCACTTAACATCGTTTGGGGATCGTTCACAAGGAACAGTTGAGAAGAGAACACCGGTTTGGCTTCGTAGTTCTTTCATGTGAAGTTATTTAAAATCACTAAACTAAGCTGCAGTGCTCTGTGGCGTAGTGGTTAGCGTGCTGGACAATTCACATTATATTTTCACGTTCGCGCCGACCTACCGTAGTCGTTTTTTTTTTTTTTTTTTTTTTCCTAAACAACTGGAATGGACTTTTCTTGGTGGCCGAACTGTTAACGTTGCAGATGTTTTTTTTTGTTTTGTTTTTTCACACTTTATTTTCCTACTTTTACTCATGATTCCGGGTTTGATCCTTCCTACTTACCTACCATAACATTTTTTAAAACTCCCCCCCCCCGTCCCGGAAACAAACACTCGGGCAACGCTGGGTACCCCCGCTAGTTATTCATATTATTATATGAATGAATCGCCCTAACTTTTTGGACGCATTTAATTTAATTTAATTATTTTTTTACGTGCATAAAATAAAATAAACTAAAATAAATTTTATGCACGTAAAAACATAATTAAATTAAATTACATATAGATGTGTGTGTGTGTGTGTGTGTGTGTGTGTGTGTGTGTGTGTGTGTGTGTAATAGTCATTCACACACAGGACTGTTTCGCTGTTTACAGCTCATCGGTGCGGCTAGACTTTAGAAACTACTTCCAGCTAGGAACGAAATCCGACCATCTGAGAGAGCGAGGGAGAAATATTTTAACAACAATTAGCAGCCTTTGGGCTGATATCACAGTGTAGTATCTGTTCTAATGATACACTTCTCCTTTTCTGTCGTCGGTCAGTATGGGGAAATCGTTCATGACTGAGAATTTTTATTTTTGTTCCTATCCAGAGTGCCCCTTTTTGTGGAGCTGGATTTTCCCCACATTAAAAACCGGCCTTGTGTCTAACTCTGCCCTCGTGGAGAGGCAAGTAAATGGGAACAATCGGCAGTCGTTGCCAAACCGACCTCAGCTCTAATTGTACACAAGATCTAATTTTAAACAAGACCATTGCTATATTCGCTTACGGCTGTTTGCCATTTGCGGCTCTCATTATGCTCAACATTATGGGAGGATTATAATAAATAGGTATTTATTTTATAACTATATATGTGCATATATACATATATATGTGCATATACACATATATTTATACATACATATACATATATACATACATACGTGCATATATATACATATATACACACACATACACATATATAAATACGCATATATACATACATATATATGTATATATATACATATATGTATATATACATATATGTATATATATATACACATATATAATATAAATATATACATACATATATACATACATACATGTAGATACATACATATACATATATATATATATAAACAAATATATATATAATATATCCTTCAAGATTGAGGCAATTTTTTTGTTTTAATCTAGGTTGAACTTTCTCTACATTAAAAACCGATCTTGAAATGAATTAAAGCAATTTATTCTCAATTAATGGAAATTTTGAAAACTCCAAACGCAATTGTAAATTATTACTTGATAAATAGTTTAACAGTTTGGAGTTTTCAAAATTTCCATTAATTGAGAATAAATCGCTTTAGTTCATTTCAATCACTAAGTTTAAAAAATGCAAGCATTAATTATTTCTGGAGATATACTCAGTGACCGGCTGACCTAACAGGATAGGGCCAAGCCCAGGCTTCGGCCAAGCACCAAAAAAACAAAATGACCTCAGAAAGATTTCATACTTAAAGGGGAACTTTCATATAAATTTTTATCGAATAGGTGCGAAAAGAAAGTTGGATATTTGGGTGTATATACACCGACATCAAAGAGGAAATAACATTAGATGCGAAAGTTTGAATTCATTAATTTTATTACTGTCCAATTCATGAGGCTAAGACTTTGAAAGTATCAAGCGTTTGTTTTAGTAGCATAGTTTTTATAACTCCTTGTAAACTTTACAATTGCTAGCTGGGGGATCAGACAAAATCACCCCGGGCAACCCCCACCATCTACTTAAAACAAAAGGAAAACAGATAAAATCTCAAATGAATAAAAAATATTAAAAATCAGTTTTCATATTTTAATTTTAATTTAATTGAATTTAGGAAAATTAGATACCGTAGAACTAATTTTCGCAAGGTATGAAAATTAAGCAACTACAGAATAAATGTTAACCTAATAATAATGAACCAGTTTTCCTACCTAGCAAAAAATGGACGAATTTTCTAGGGACGAATTATTCATGGGCGAATTTTCCATGGACGAATTTTTCATGGACGAATTTTCCATGGGCAAATTTTCCGGGCACCCCAATGCCGGGGGGGGGGGCAAATTTTACTACCGCCCCGGGCGGCAAAAGATCTAGCTACGCCACTGATCGGTATACAGTATGGTGGAGAGGTACATCTGTAGATTTATTATATTTCATTTTTATCTTAACTGATACGACGCAGTGGTCGGAGGATCCCAGAGGAAATAGAACGGAACACGAGCATAGCTCAGGGGAAGTGGATAGAAAAAGGTCTAGGAGGCTTGCGAACTGACCGGTACTATCGGGCACACAGGTAGGCTCACGGACAATCTGAGTGAGCTCATAGGCAATGGCAAAATCATGACAGAACCTCCCCTCATCATCTGTCTTATTTGAGTGGGTCAGCCATTCCACATTATGGACATTGAAGTCACCGCAAATGTGAATGTTAGCTGAGGGATGAGCAGACAGGATGTGGTCAATTTTTTCTGATATACTCTTAAAGACAGTAACTCCACTGTTGTGGGGGCGATAGAGGGCAAGTATAAATGCATTGGTGTAAGCAAGTGCAACCCGGAAGTACATATAAGGTAGATATCCCTGCCACATGGGAAGCCATCTTTAATGTAGGCACATATTCCATGCCCGTGGCGATCTTGGGGGTCAGATTTAGGTCAATTGTATGCTTCGTTAGTTGCAGCCTGAACTCCGAGATGAGCAATTGGATTTTGAATATGGCCAAGGGCAGTTGGTTGCACAGAGGGAGATGGGGAGATTAATTGACGGTAATAGACAAAATGTAGATGTTGTGTTAAAAATGTTGAGCCATTATGTTGAACAAAGATGGTGGTAGTAAATCAAATCGGCACAGAATCAATGCAATTTTTTTAATGCATATAAAAATACAGATATACATACTTTTCAAATATATATATTTAGCTGAAATAATGCGAAGCTCGCGATTTGTTTACAAACAAACGTTTGAGCCCTCTACGAGTAGCGGACGGATGTTTATTTAAATAATCGTTCGGACAGGTTAATTTCGGCCACCGATTCCGTAGTCAAGGGGTAGAACTGCCGACTGTCATCACGACGGTTCTAGGTTCGATCCTCGGCTTGGGAGAGGTGTTAGTCTAGCGGCACTGATGAGTTGTGATACAACGAAACAGGTCTGTATGTCGATGACTAAAATATATTTTATATATATATATACAAATACATACAGATATACATGCTTTTCAAATATATATATATATATATATATATATATATACAAATACATACAGATATACATACTTTTTCCAATATATACATTGAAATACAGATATACACATTTTTTTTCAAATATACATACAATTTTAAAAAAATTTTTTTGTTAAACAAAAACTCAAAACATTGTTAGATATTTTAGTTTGTTAATTTGGTTTGGAAGACAAGAAAAAAAATGGTCATAGTTTAGCGTCATACCCAGGACAATTTACAATCTATTTCTTTTTTTTTTTTTTATGGTTTCGATTTCTCATTTTGGGTTTCTGAAAATAGATTTATTCAAGACTAGCCTGGGTGCCCAGCGTTGTCCGGGTGTTTGGAGGTGTGTGTTGAGCAAAAAAAAAAAAAAAAGTGGTAGTAGACAGGCAGGCTTTGAAAAAAAAAATAGAGAGAGCGGTGGGATCAAACTCGAAAATGTAGTCTTTCTCGCTAACCATAAGGCCAAAGAGGATAGTGAATTCAATGAGTTGGTAATCAAGTTAAGAATCAAAGGAGTCACCATGCATGCGCAGAAATAAACGTTGCTTTAAAACCTGGCCTGGGGCCAGTTAAGCTTTCCGATTTCTATCTTCGTATTTATTTACTTGCCCACAAAAGCAAATTAGACATAAGGTCTTTTTGATGCGGGGGGGGGGGGCAGACTAACACCCCCAAAAAAGAGGCACTCTGGCAGTATCTAAATAAATAGTAATTATCTCAGCATGAAGGGTTTCCCCTACATTGACCAAGGACCAATTTCAGAAGATACTACTAGCTCAAAGGCCAGGCGTTTGCGTGTTTGCATTCAATTAGTTTCGCTTCATTTATATGAAAAAGACAAACAAACACTTGAAACGAGGGAATTTTTTAAACTTGATCAAAAAAAAATAGAGACGATGTCCATTTGCAAATCTGAGATATTACGATCTAGGAAGTATAAGAAAACTTCTCCCGGAATCTAACCTACGTGAGAACCCTGACGCAAAAAGCCTTTCATGGACATACATAAACATGCCCGCCCATTTTGCCCTTTATATAATAGACTAGCGGGGGTACCTGGCGTTGCCTGGGTGTTTGGAGGTGTGTGTGCTCTTAAATAAAAAAAAAAGTTTTGGTAGGTAGTTAGGATTGAACCCGAAGCCCTGAGGCGAAGTTGGAAAAAAAATGTGAGACGTTAATCACTTGGCCAGCAAGAAAGAGTAAGCGAAAGACATTTGAATTTATTTAAGTAGAATTGACAGGTGCCCACTTAATGAGGTCAAATAGAAGTCACGGAGTTGAGATTTAGGACGATGTAAGCAATGGCTACTCAGCAGTGAAAACCCAACTTTGGGAAGGAAAAGCAGCTCCCCCATTTAGTAAGGAAGTGTTGTCCAAATGAAAGCAATTGTCTGCTATGACGATGAAAAGCCGACATTGACTAAACGTTTCTGGAGACCAACCAGACAATTCGAATCTAGTTTCGCTTTTTTATACCGAATAGCGAAAGAAACACGCGGCGATCTAAAAATCTGGAAAAAATAGCGTTTAAAAGTCGGACAAATTGAATACACACGTGACCCCCATTGTTAAGTCGTACATATCATCTAGACAGCATATAAAAAGTTTTAAGAAGGAGTGAGCCAACCAATATCATCTAGACAGCATATAAAAAGTTTTAAGAAGGAGTGAGCCAACCAAGAAGCCGCGGGAAAAAAGCCTTTGGCGGATATACAGAAAAATGCACACACGCACACACTAACACACATTTTGGCTTTTATTTATATAGATGAAATTTTTAAAAATTCAGCAATAAAATGTTTTAATCTTATCTTTTTTACAGGTTTAGTAAAAATTTCAACTATATTATTCTCAGATGTTACATAATTAAGAGCAATAAATCTTTTACTGATTTCATTCCTTATGAAATGATATTTGATATCAATATGCTTCGACCTTTGATGAATTATAGAATTATTTGCTAAGCTACTACTCTGGTTGTCACAATGAATGACTATCATTTTTTTTACTTAGATCTGGTTTTAAAATAGACTTTAGAAGGGTGTTTAGAAAAATTGCCTCCTGTGCTGAGTGCGTTAGTGCAACAAACTCTGCTTCATATGTAGAAAGGCAACAATTTGTTATTTTTTAGTTTTCCAGGAAATCATAGGTCCAGTCTAAAACAGTATCCTATTATACTTTTTCAATCCTCAGAGTTTCCCCAATCCGAATCTGAAAATCCTTCTAAATTTAGGGGATATGTCCACTTTTTAAATACTAAAGATTGTTCCTTGGTTCCTTTTAGATAACGAAGGACTTGTTTTGCACAAGTTAAGTCCTTAATTGTCAGTTTTAATAAGTTTTGAGATAGCTTTGTTACAGTTACCTAGTGGCGTTCGTCGAACAGATTAGACATCCAATAATTTCTCTGTATATCGATCGTCTATTAATTTAGTTTCGATCTCTATATTCTTATTTATATCAATCTAAATGGGAGTTATATGTGGTTTGCAATCTCGCATTCCAAACTTCAGCAGGATTTTTCAATGTACCGTGATTGGTTTATTGTTATAGTTTCATTTTCACAGGTAAACTTTATACTGAGGAATCATGACAATTGTCCAAGATCGGCCATTTAAAATTTTTTATTTAATTTTTTTTAACATCTTTTAAAGTGTTGTCACAATTTGAAACGAGTAATATATCATCAAACCAAAAAACCAAAATCAACAATTTATTACCTGTATTTTTGATATACAGGCACACATCTACAGGGCACTGCCTGAATTCTTGTTCTATTAAATAATTATGAAGTGTTAAATTCCAATTGTAAGCGCTTTGTTTTAGATCGTATAGTGACTTATTCAGTTTCCATATGAAATTTTTATTTTTCATTTTAAATCCCTCAGGTGTGTGTGGTAAATATAAATCTCATAGTCAATTGGAGCATTTAAATAATATCAATTTTGACTTGTTATCGCCAAACTTTATATTCACGCCTTGTTTAATGGCAGCCTATACAGAAAATACGTCTTGCTTAAATGTAGGTATGAAAAGAGAATTTTTAAGAATGCAGTTACAAATTTCGCCATTATTATTTTTTAGTGATATTTTAGCATCGCCTCTTTTCAAGACTATATCATTTATTTAACTACCATCAGACAGTTCAACAAAATGACTGTGTTTGAATCAAAATTAATAAAATCAGATTCCTTGGTAATAACGTGCATTGTAGCACCACAGCCTAAAAGAAAATTTTTACCGTTTGTCATGTTGCCAAAGTTACATGTGAATAGAAATGTATGTTCATCATCAAAGTTCTCAACGTTTTTAATGGAGTCCACTTTTGAGCTTTTATATCGACATTGGAAACTTTTGTGATTTGGTCATCTACAATTCTAACAGATAATTTTATTCTGTTTCTTGGGAAGATTACTTTTGAAGAAAACATTGCGGTGAGATGTGTAATTTGCCTGTGTCGGTTTTCAAGAAGCATTTTTGAACTTCATGATATTGCAAGAATTATTATTGTCCACAAGCATCCGATTCATCTCTTCATAACTACGCAATGCCACTTTAAATTCACTGAAAAGTTATGGGCTTGTCTTTTTGCATTATAATAGTAAATGGTTCAAAATCGGCTGTAAGTCCCTTGAGCATCATTGAGGTTAACAGCCTATCGATTATTATTTCACCTGAGAGTTTAAATGTATTGGCTGTGGTTTCTGTCCTTATAATATAGCCAGTAATAGTCTCATCTTCATTACATTTTAGAGACGTTACTTCTGTATATAGAGATAATTTTTGGTTTCCCTTTTGATAAATAATTAATAATGCTCTCTTATGATGTTCAACACTTTATGTCTATCATCCAAGGCATCTTTTATAATCAGAGACAGACTTCTATCATCTAAGAATTGAATCAGTTCTACTAACTGTTGCGTTCTTTTCGATAAATTCGGGGTCATTAGGATTCTCTGGTGGAGATTGAATAACTTTGTGTAGTTTTTGTATCCTTAAATACTCCAGAAATTTCACTTACCACAATTTGAATTTAGATTTCAATCTGTCAAAGCAAAGTCCATGGGTGGGCAAAACCTGTTAAATGTTGAGCCATTAATGTTGAACCAAGATGGCGGTAGTAAATCAAATCGGCAAAGAATCAATGCAGTCGCGATCTCAAGTGTTGAGTAATTCTTTAGAACAAAGATGGCGGCATTAAATCGGTGAAGTATCAATGCAGTCATAATCAGTAGTCATTCAAGATGAAGTTGATATTCGATATTTTTATAATGCAGTTGGAGGCTTCTCATTGGTTGATTGTCCTAACCGTAGTTATAAATAAGATCGTCCATGGCATTGGAGTCATACTCTCATTATTCAAAAAACATTTTAACATGTTGGCCTTAGTGCGTAGAGTTGAGGACATAGACCCATAGTTCGACTAATATATATGTGAAGCATCTGTTTTTCCTGCGTTTATTTTATTTTTATACATGTGGACGCATGTGTCCCCATTGATGGTCGTTAGTGTGAACAAGATGATGACACAGCCAGAACTTGAAGGTGAAAGAGAAAGCTATGGCAGACAATGTTTGGGGTTAACGACTTGTTGATCCATCATATCAAACAATATGAAACAGAAAGAAGGAGACTCGTGGAGATAAGGAGGTAGGCAAGCTAAAAAAAAAAAAAAGAAGCAAAACAACTCTGCCGCCTGCCAACATTTGCCTACACAAATTCTACACTCAGATTGGTCTGAGAAGCCATCTGCGAACCAAACACTAAAAAAAGAGGGAATTGAAATTCTTGAATACGAAAAATCGGCTACCTATAACAATAATGGCAAATCTTGTTTTTGTGATTAAGTGAAAACACCTAGAAAAGTGTGGTGGAAATTTTTTTTTAAATTCATAGAATTTAGAATGGGACTTTCTGATATATTAGGTTGGTGCAAAAATACTCTCATTTTTGACGTTCAACTTCAAAAGATCATAACTCCTTTCATAATAAACTTTATTAATCGAAATAAGAACCATTAGAATCGACACATTTTTGCCAACAAGAAACAAGTTTATTTATCCCATTAGCATAGAAATCCAGAAGCGATAAAGTCATTGGAGGCCAATTTGGTGTCATCTTGGCTTTTGAAGCATTTTTCGTGCAGGAAGTTGTCAAAATGCTTAAAAAAGTGATAATCGGTGGGCAAGAAGTCCAGTGAATATGGCGGATGAGGCAGAGTTGTAGCCCAATTCGTTCAGCTTCTGTAGGGTCAGTTTAGCAACATGCAGGCGAGTGTTGTCATGGAGGAGAATAGATCACTTCATATTGACCAATTTTGGGCACATTCGTTGGAGCTTCTGGTACATTTCCTCAATTTATAGGCAGTACTTCTCTGCAGTAATTGTTTCGCCAGGATTCAAGAAGCTGTGATTGATGAGACCGGCTGCAGACCATCAAACAGTCACTATAACGTTTTTTTGGTGCAATTTTGGCTTTGGGAAATGTGAAGTTTCTCCAGCATCCATCTACTGTGCTGAACATTGTCGGTTGTCGTAGAGGATCCATTTCTCATCACATGCCACAATACTCTCAGGAAATGGGTCATTTCTATTGCGTAGAAGGAGCATAGAAAGCACCTTAAAATGACAATGTTTTGATTATCGTTCAATTCATATGGTATCCATTTATCCAACTTTTTTAACTTCCCTATTTGCTTTAAATGGGTGCCTCGAGTTCAACAGCAACTTCTTGTGTAGTTTTGTGAGGATCAGCTTCAATTAAGGCTTCCAAATGTTTGTTATCGGCTGCAGTCGGCCAGCCAGCACCGTCTTCATGTTCAAGGTTCTCATCACCATTGCAAAATTTCTTGAACCACCGTTGTGCCACACATTCATTAATGGTTCTTGGGCCAAATGCATCATTAATATCAGTTTTTCGGCCTAGTTTGAACTGGTACAAGAAAATCGTGTGGATTTGAATTTTGTCCATGCTGTTGAAAAGAGTGCAAAAAAAAAAAAAATGAAGAAAATGGTAACGAATAACAAGATTCAATAAAGCGAAAAATGCACTTCAAAATGATATATAACATGGCTATATATATATATATATATATATATATATATATATATATATATATATATATATATATATATATATATATATATATATATATATATATACCAATGAATTAATTCAGAAATCATAGATAAAAGTAACATATGTGAGAAAACGATATTGTTTTTTGCACTAAACTAATAAATTTAATATAAAATGATCACATTTCAGGGCCATCCTAATTTTTAGGGGATATTAACTAATTTCTTATCACTAAGTCCAACTGGTAAGGTCATATAATGTAGACTCCCCCACCAATAAATAAATACACAAATTTTATTTCCTGTAGAATAATAAAACTAAAACACTAGAATGTCTTGGAAACATTTTAACTCATTTTAAATTATGTTTATGTGTAAAACTGATCTCCCATTCTAAATTATCAAACAAATAATTTTATATTTAAACAGGGTCCGCACAGGCTTGGAAAGCCGTTGAATTTTGACTTAAAAAAGCTTTACCATGAAAGTCTGGGAAATGTCTTAAAAATCATATTCTTTATGTCCAGTAAAAATTTGTTGAAATATTGAAAATAAAATCAAAAAATCTTAAATTATTTTTTAAGTATTAATAAAAATACCATCGAAATATTTTTGAAATATCTATATATATAAAAACGAAAATGTGTGTTTGTGTGGGTGGGTGTGCGTGCATTTCTCTGTATGTCCGCAAAGGGGGGGTACTATTTCTTATAACTTTTTATATGCTATCGAGATCATAATATGTAATACTTATGAAACGATGTTGTAAAAGTCCTTTATTTCAGCGACTTTTATCTTACAAAATTCACGCTGTGAATTCCTTTTCTCTCTACTGCTCCTCCTGCTGCTGCTATGGCATGAGACTTGACATAGAAAACCACCTGGGTTTATAAACACTTATTTTCGACTCATCTAAAGTTACTGCCTTCGTGGTGTCGTGTTATGTCATCAAGACTTTGGGTTCGAGCTTACCTTTGTCCTAAAACTTTTTTTTTTGTTTTTGTTCGTTTTTTTTTAATATTTAAACAGGGTTATTACTTTTAGTTTCCATCTACCCCCGCCAACACACACACCTATTTTTCATGTTCGCTGTTTTTTTTGTTTTTATTTTCCAGATTTTTTAAAGACGTTTTAACATCGTTCGTTTTTTGTTTTTTTTTCATCACACTCACGTTTTCTTTTTTTAGTTTTAACATCGTTCATTTGCATCACGTTAAACGGTTATTACTTCGCTTATTCTTTTGTCTTGATTTACCCCCCCCACCCCCACCCAAAACATACATCTCTAAATACCCAGGCAATGCCGGGTTTCCCGCTAGTTGAAAATAAAATCGAAATACCGTTATGTCACATTTATCAGGAAACTACCTAACGTTTTCCATGTAAAAACATTGAGTAGTTTTGTGATAAAGGGACATAACTCTTCTATCCACCATATCTGAAATTCAAAATTTATAAGTAGAACAAACATAGCATAAACCAAACTACAATGGGGAAAATAACAACATTTAATCGAACTTAATTGGCTAAATATAAGTGGATCGGAGAACATAAATATGATTGTTGACAGGCATATTTTTGTGTATGTAAAAAGTAGTGACGGAAAAAATGGAGGTGGAGTGTAAAGTTTGTTTGACGGAGTCTCTCTTTAAAAATCTGGTAATTATCTAATCAATATGAAATTTTCACTTATTATTGAGTGAAGAATGAACTTTATAAAAGTGTAATTTTTTCTCATAGTATATATATATATATATATATATATATATATATATATATATATATATATATATATATATATATATATATATATATATATATTAGGGTAGGTCGATTTTGGAATTATGACTATGCCTATGCAGAGAAATTGTTTAATAACCCAAAATAATTTTTTTCGAAAACTTTATCGTTTTTTGAGAAAATGAATTTAAACATTGAAAAAATTCAATATGCTGACTTTATGCCGGTGTTAAATGAAAAAATAACCCTCTCATATTAATGCTGCTTTTTGAAGAAAAAATATGAAGAAAATATAATCCAAAAAATTTTCGTTTGTTTGTTATAATCTACATTGTTTTCAGAAACCTAAATGAGCATCAATAAAAAGGAAACACTGCAAAATATTTCATTTAAAATAAATTGAACTACTACTAAATCGAGGCTTCTTTTGAAAGTGTGAAAAAGTCAGTAAAATTAACATTGACCAACCCTAATATATATATATATATATATATATATATATATATATATATATATATATATATATATATATATATATATATATATTAGGGTTGGTCAATATATATATATATAGCCTACGTGATACCCCCCCTTTCTTCATTTGTAATCACTGCTACACTTAAAATAAAAAATCATAACTGAACATATACTTTCTGTAAGTTGAAGATTGTAGAAAAAAAAACTGTTTTTAAAATTCTGAGATAGAATAATTTGGATTTTGAATGCGTTTAATTTTTTCATCTTTTGTGTTTTGAAGTATTAAATTTATTAATTATCTTTCAGATTAGCATAAAAAAAGATTAGCATAAAAAATTTTTTTTTTATTATTTTTAAAAAAACACTACTTTTAATTCTTTAAAAATGAATTTTAAAATTTCTTTTAGAAAGCCAATTTGGCCAATATACAATTAAATAGAGAATATTTTGATAAATAAATACAAAAAAAACAAAAAAGTTAGAAAATGTCATGAAAATTGTATTCCAGTAAAAAATTTGTCGAAATATTGAAAATCAAATCAAAATAATCTTAAATCTGGAAGTTACAATAATTGTTTCTGCAACTTTTTATTTTTATTTATGCGAATTATTGTAATGTAAAGGTGGCTCATAGGGGTTTAAATATATATATATATATATATATATATATATATATATATATATATATATTAAATTGTAATTCAATGAATTTCAAAAAACTCTCATTGAAATGAAATGAAGTGGTTGAGTTTCATATCAAAGAATTTTTATTATTCTAAGCAAGACAAAGAATGCTTTAGAAAGTTTATCTCCTTAACCTATAGGGTTTCGATGTCTACCATCTCATCAGAGGAGTGAAAATATTAGCAAATAGTTATAAAGGTATGCACCCTATTTGCTAAAGTCAGTGAGACATGGAAAGTCAAAGTGAAAACATTATATTTATCAGAAGTTCTGTGGCAGGAGTATTTGTAGAAAAAGGATATGACTGTTTTTGTTGATCCAACTTGTTTGGTGAAATCCATATTATATGTTCTTTACATCCGTTTGGTAATAGTTTCCAAGTTATATCCTGGGTAATCCGCATAGCTGTGTATATATCCGAATCGGGCAAGTGCTTGTTTAAATTTGTCTTGGGTCCAGCCGAAAATAATTTCAAAGTCTGGTGGAAGCCTTTTCATTGGAAGCTTATATTATTTTAGCGGGGGGGGGGGGAAGTGTTAGGGAGAGTAGGCAATGGTAAGTGGCAGGAGGTGGGGTGAGACAATTTTGTGCATATTCATCCTAATATACACATGAACACACATATACAAACTCAACACTCACACACAATATACATATGTAATACACATACACACATATATACATATATACACATATATATATAAACATATATATACATATACACATATACACACACTTAAACATACATACATCTCTATAAAAATAGATATCTCTTCAAGTAGAATCTAAGAATCATAAAGTTTGACCGGTCGCTTAATTGAGGTCAGGTCGTGTACAAGATATAGGGACTTGGTTCGGGGTGAGGGGAAGAAAGGAGGAGGAATAAGAATAATATAGATATAAAGACAAAAACCAAAACAAACTAAAACAAAGAGATGGGCCTAAATCGTAAATGGAATAATTCTTTTTTTCCTGATTTTTCCTAGTTTAATCTCAAGCCTCATTGTCAATTTAAATCGTATTTGTTCTGTCAACTCAAGTTATAAGTACTGCGCATGAGGTGCTAATTATTATTAATTTTATACTTATCTATATTTCCCTTAGAAAGAGGATTGGCATAGAGTTTAGAATATACTAATGTTTATTTAGCTAATTGTGAAATTAATTCTAATATTATTAATGGAACGTTTTATCTTTATTTTATGGTCCTTACGGTAATAGTTCAATGCTAAGTAAGTTAAAACAAAGGTAATAAAGTAATGATAATACCTTACAGAAAAAGTTAAAAATCAGTATATCCATAACCTTATGCTATTTAATAATATTTAACCGGGGAAATTTTCTATAACTGCATTATTAATACATATACATACACACACATACACATATACACACATATACACACACACACACATATATATATATATATATATATATATATATATATATATATATATATATATATATATATATATATATATATATACACATATATACACACATATATACATATATACATATATATATATATATACCCACACATAACATATACATACACACACACGTACACATGCATGAACGTGTACAATATATATATTTTTATACACATTCGCAACCATACGGTTAATACACACATACGCTCACTTATTCTATGTATACTTACATCTAAGCCCATATATACCCACAAATAACAGGTGTATCATATATAGACAGATATGCCCTCATATATACAAAAAATGTATTTAGAAATAAAAATTTATGCACTTATTTAACACTATAAATTATAGGAATAATTAGTGTATGTAACTTACCTAAGTTTATCAATGACATTTTTTATTTTTTAAATTTTGTTATAATTTTTTAACCCCTCCTCTGCTAATTTAACATTAATAAGATGAAAAAAAAAATGGGATTGTGTGACTATGGTTATAGAATTTAATTAACCTAGTAGCAACAGGGATGACGCATCAATGAGTATAGTTCTTTCTTGTTTATACGTACGGATCTGGAGATTACCTTGCAATGGGGAATTTTTACTCCTTTTCTGGTTAGCAGATGGGTGCGGAATTATAAATTCTTTAAATGGGAATCTACATGCTTTTGGAAATACTATTATAATTAGATCTTAGAGTGCCAATTACGTGTAGGAGATTTAAAGTGTAGTATTTCAATGTTCTTATAGTAAGGCTCTACTTAACATGTGCATATACACAAACAGAAAAAGTTATTTATGTGTTAAAACAGGTTATTAAGAAACTATCTTTAGAAATGAACATTATTTTATTATTAGTAAAGTAAGTGTTTAGATTTTAGTCAAGACTGGTGTGTATTTAGTACTTTTTTATTTTTACCTATTTCTCATTTGTACAGAGAGTGTATGTTATTTTATTTTAAGATTACTGTATTTAAATTTTTTTCCTGTGTTTACATCTGGACACTAGCTCGTTCTTGGTATTAATTATGGGTTTATTGAAGGTTATGATGTTGACTGCCTCGGATATACAAAGATTGCAACACTTATCCCCTGGGGCATATGATCTAGATTTATTCAGTATTCTCCATTTAATTGAATATGGAATTTTCTTGTCCTCTAGGCTGTTGATTAATTTGGTTAAAGATGTGCTATTATTATCATTGTTTTGAGATCTTTCATTTTTGAAGGAATGTAGGTGGTTTGAGATTCTTATTTTTATTAAGCTTGATGATGCACCTATATACGTGAATGTTTTCCTTGTTTTATTACTGTTTATTTGTTCATCGGTCCCATTTCTATTGAGTCCTATATTGGGGGGCTGGGCAGAGATGGGGTATGGGGATTCATAGCCTTGGTTCTGGTTAGTACTAAATTGGTCTTCACTGGGAATTATATTATTGGATACGTTAGCTTGGCTGTTGTTTCTGTTGTTATTATTATTCGAGCCCTCGCTATATGTTTCCCTATATATGTTTGCGTTCTGAACGCTTCGACTATATTCATTGTTTTCATCGTTTGATTGGTTGTTTTTATGTTTTGGTAGTTGCGTGACTGTGCAGGCGTATACTACGTCCTTGTGTATGCAATCGTTATTGAGGGGGCATTCATTTTTATTTAGGCAGTTACATTTGTTACTAGGTATTAGGTCAACTGGTATATCCAGCGCTTTTTTAATTTTCCTATTATTTGTTGAAATTATTGTCTGTGCTAGATTAGGCATTGTGGAGTATGATATTTTTATGGAGTTTTTGTTTAATATGGTACTATACTTATGAGGGTATTTAAAGGATTTTTCCACTATTCTGAAAAATTCTTTTGGAATATTAGTTTTTACATTGGAGCTGAAAGGAGGGTTGAACCAAATGGCATTCTTACGTCTTACTTTTCTCTTCTTATTAAATTGTTTTTGATTTGGGATTGGGCTGGTGGCTGCATATTTAGTGAGGAAATTTGTATTGTTCGGGACATTTTGGCTTATTCTGTTGTTGTTATTTTTTATTGTCATATTATTTTGGCTTATTCTGTTGTTGTTATTTTTTATTGTCATATTATGTGTAATTACTGAGTGTAGTTTTCTTGCTAAAGAGTGTTTTGTGTTATATTCTATGCGTTCCTTATATCCTGAATTCCTTAAAGCATTATTGTAGAATGTCGATACCTGGTCAAAAGCTTTTTTGTCCGCTGATAGATTTGATATTCTTTTGGAGATAGATGGAACTATTGATTTGATTATTGACTTTGGGTGATTAGATTGTTTGTGTACATAAAATAGGTTTAGATTTGGTTTATGGTACGGGGTGTAAGATTCATTACATAGATTTAAAGATACGTCTAAGAAGTTGGAAGTTTTTTTATTTGTGTCGACATCTATAGTTAATCCAAAGTTTTTGAAAAATTTATGCAGTTTTTTGATAGTGTTGTTGTATTGTCTTGGTCTTGCGGGGGTGACGAATAATGCGTCATCCCTGTATAGCCCCCCTTTCATGTTGCTGAATTCTATACTAATTTCTTTTAATAAATAAAGACCCACTAAATCAGTTACTTGTGCACTATCGGAGGATCCCATTATTATGTCGAAGTCATTAGGGGTATCTTTTCTTGTCCAATATTTACCTTCAAAATTTATTAGGGATCGTCTGGCTAATAAGATTAATTTAATCTCTAAATCCGTTATGTCCGAATGCTTTTTTGCAAATATTAGTGCCTTATTTAATAGTATTGGGGAGATTGAGTGATAGTAATTATTTATATCGAAGGTGATAAAGCTTATTTGTTGCTTATCCTTTCGTCTAAAAATATACCAATTCCCTCTAAAAGTTCATACATACATAAGCTTGTTCAGTCCATCAACAAATTTCTTATAAATGTCAGATGGAAAGCCTACCACTTTGACCAAAACACCAACAAGAAAAGCACAACAAAAAAACTAGTTCAACATCCTGAAACATTCAAAATAGGCCTCCAAGTTAACTCTAATCGTGAACAGAAGAAACTACAAAGAACTGCGGCAAAATTCTACGGGCTTAAAACAAATCAGCACCCTATGTTTAACCCAGAGCTTGAACATTTTGAAAACATGCTAATTGACTTAGTCAAAAACATAAAGTTTAAGAATAACTGGTATACACCTAACAGTACTACTAAGAAAATCAATAACTTTGCGAAAAAAGTCAGTAAAAGTTCACATATATTTGTTCCAGCCGATAAGACCAAAAACTATTATAAACTAGAATACAGCAATTATAAGAAATTTATATACAAAGAATTAAACAAATCCTATAAACCTGCCCCCGAAAACAAAATAGATGAAATCAACTTAGAAGCTAAAAACTTACTTAACATTATGAATATCCACGAACATACAGAAATTGTCACTCCTGGCACTCCCAGATTTACACTGAAAGACCACAAAGAAAACTTCCACGAGAACCCTTCAATTAGACTTATTTGTCCATCTAGGTCGGACATTGGTCTAGTAAGCAAGAAAATCTTAGATAGAATCATACCTTCCATCAGAGACAAAGTTAAATTCCCACTCTGGCAATGTACGGACTCAGTTATAAACTGGTTCTTAAAACTAAAGGATAAGCAACAAATAAGCTTTATCACCTTCGATATAAATAATTACTATCACTCAATCTCCCCAATACTATTAAATAAGGCACTAATATTTGCAAAAAAGCATTCGGACATAACGGATTTAGAGATTAAATTAATCTTATTAGCCAGACGATCCCTAATAAATTTTGAAGGTAAATATTGGACAAGAAAAGATACCCCTAATGACTTCGACATAATAATGGGATCCTCCGATAGTGCACAAGTAACTGATTTAGTGGGTCTTTATTTATTAAAAGAAATTAGTATAGAATTCAGCAACATGCAAGGGGGGCTATACAGGGATGACGCATTATTCGTCACCCCCGCAAGACCAAGACAATACAACAACACTATCAAAAAACTGCATGAATTTTTCAAAAACTTTGGATTAACTATAGATGTCGACACAAATAAAAAAAACTTCCAACTTCTTAGACGTATCTTTAAATCTATGTAATGAATCTTACACCCCGTACCATAAACCAAAT
This sequence comes from Euprymna scolopes, assembly GCF_053919585.1. NCBI lineage: Eukaryota > Metazoa > Mollusca > Cephalopoda > Sepiida > Sepiolidae > Euprymna > Euprymna scolopes. The sequence continues at coordinate 80,580,943 of NC_136486.1, forward strand.
CTAAACCTATTTTATGTACACAAACAATCTAATCACCCAAAGTCAATAATCAAATCAATAGTTCCATCTATCTCCAAAAGAATATCAAATCTATCAGCGGACAAAAAAGCTTTTGACCAGGTATCGACATTCTACAATAATGCTTTAAGGAATTCAGGATATAAGGAACGCATAGAATATAACACAAAACACTCTTTAGCAAGAAAACTACACTCAGTAATTACACATAATATGACAATAAAAAATAACAACAACAGAATAAGCCAAAATAATATGACAATAAAAAATAACAACAACAGAATAAGCCAAAATGTCCCGAACAATACAAATTTCCTCACTAAATACGCAGCCACCAGCCCAATCCCAAATCAAAAACAATTTAATAAGAAGAGAAAAGTAAGACGTAAGAATGCCATTTGGTTCAACCCTCCTTTCAGCTCCAATGTAAAAACTAATATTCCAAAAGAATTTTTCAGAATAGTGGAAAAATCCTTTAAATACCCTCATAAGTATAGTACCATATTAAACAAAAACTCCATAAAAATATCATACTCCACAATGCCTAATCTAGCACAGACAATAATTTCAACAAATAATAGGAAAATTAAAAAAGCGCTGGATATACCAGTTGACCTAATACCTAGTAACAAATGTAACTGCCTAAATAAAAATGAATGCCCCTTCAATAACGATTGCATACACAAGGACGTAGTATACGCCTGCACAGTCACGCAACTACCAAAACATAAAAACAACCAATCAAACGATGAAAACAATGAATATAGTCGAAGCGTTCAGAACGCAAACATATATAGGGAAACATATAACGAGGGCTCGAATAATAATAACAACAGAAACAACAGCCAAGCTAACGTATCCAATAATATAATTCCCAGTGAAGACCAATTTAGTACTAACCAGAACCAAGGCTATGAATCCCCATACCCCATCTCTGCCCAGCCCCCCAATATAGGACTCAATAGAAATGGGACCGATGAACAAATAAACAGTAATAAAACAAGGAAAACATTCACGTATATAGGTGCATCATCAAGCTTAATAAAAATAAGAATCTCAAACCACCTACATTCCTTCAAAAATGAAAGATCTCAAAACAATGATAATAATAGCACATCTTTAACCAAATTAATCAACAGCCTAGAGGACAAGAAAATTCCATATTCAATTAAATGGAGAATACTGAATAAATCTAGATCATATGCCCCAGGGGATAAGTGTTGCAATCTTTGTATATCCGAGGCAGTTAACATCATAACCTTCAATAAACCCATAATTAATACCAAGAACGAGCTAGTGTCCAAATGTAAACACAAGAAAAAATTTAAATACAGTAATCTTAAAATAAAATAACATACACTCTCTGTACAAATGAGAAATAGGTAAAAATAAAAAAGTACTAAATACACACCAGTCTTGACTAAAATCTAAACACTTACTTTACTAATAATAAAATAATGTTCATTTCTAAAGATAGTTTCTTAATAACCTGTTTTAACACATAAATAACTTTTTCTGTTTGTGTATATGCACATGTTAAGTAGAGCCTTACTATAAGAACATTGAAATACTACACTTTAAATCTCCTACACGTAATTGGCACTCTAAGATCTAATTATAATAGTATTTCCAAAAGCATGTAGATTCCCATTTAAAGAATTTATAATTCCGCACCCATCTGCTAACCAGAAAAGGAGTAAAAATTCCCCATTGCAAGGTAATCTCCAGATCCGTACGTATAAACAAGAAAGAACTATACTCATTGATGCGTCATCCCTGTTGCTACTAGGTTAATTAAATTCTATAACCATAGTCACACAATCCCATTTTTTTTCATCTTATTAATGTTAAATTAGCAGAGGAGGGGTTAAAAAATTATAACAAAATTTAAAAAATAAAAAATGTCATTGATAAACTTAGGTAAGTTACATACACTAATTATTCCTATAATTTATAGTGTTAAATAAGTGCATAAATTTTTATTTCTAAATACATTTTTTGTATATATGAGGGCATATCTGTCTATATATGATACACCTGTTATTTGTGGGTATATATGGGCTTAGATGTAAGTATACATAGAATAAGTGAGCGTATGTGTGTATTAACCGTATGGTTGCGAATGTGTATAAAAATATATATATTGTACACGTTCATGCATGTGTACGTGTGTGTGTATGTATATGTTATGTGTGGGTATATATATATATATATGTATATATGTATATATGTGTGTATATATGTGTATATATATATATATATATATATATATATATATATATATGTATATGTGTGTATATGTGTATGTGTGTGTATGTATATGTATTAATAATGCAGTTATAGAAAATTTCCCCGGTTAAATATTATTAAATAGCATAAGGTTATGGATATACTGATTTTAAACTTTTTCTGTAAGGTATTATCATTACTTTATTACCTTTGTTTTAACTTACTTAGCATTGAACTATTACCGTAAGGACCATAAAATAAAGATAAAACGTTCCATTAATAATATTAGAATTAATTTCACAATTAGCTAAATAAACATTAGTATATTCTAAACTCTATGCCAATCCTCTTTCTAAGGGAAATATAGATAAGTATAAAATTAATAATAATTAGCACCCCATGCGCAGTACTTATAACTTGAGTTGACAGAACAAATAAATTGACAATGAGGCTTGAGATTAAACTAGGAAAAATCAGGAAAAAAAGAATTATTCCATTTACGGTTTAGGCCCATCTCTTTGTTTTAGTTTGTTTTGGTTTTTGTCTTTATATCTATATTATTCTTATTCCTCCTCCTTTCTTCCCCCCACCCCGAACCAAGTCCCTATATCTTGTACACGACCTGACCTCAATTAAGCGACCGGTCAAACTTTATGATTCTTAGATTCTACTTGAAGAGATATCTATTTTTATAGAGATGTATGTATGTTTAAGTGTGTGTATATGTGTATATGTATATATATGTTTATATATATATGTGTATATATGTATATATGTGTGTATGTGTATTACATATGTATATTGTGTGTGAGTGTTGAGTTTGTATATGTGTGTTCATGTGTATATTAGGATGAATATGCACAAAATTGTCTCACCCCACCTCCTGCCACTTACCATTGCCTACTCTCCCTAACACTTCCCCCCCCCCCCCGCTAAAATAATATAAGCTTCCAATGAAAAGGCTTCCACCAGACTTTGAAATTATTTTCGGCTGGACTCAAGACAAATTTAAACAAGCACTTGCCCGATTCGGATATATACACAGCTATGCGGATTACCCAGGATATAACTTGGAAACTATTACCAAACGGATGTAAAGAACATATAATATGGATTTCACCAAACAAGTTGGATCAACAAAAACAGTCATATCCTTTTTCTACAAATACTCCTGCCACAGAACTTCTGATAAATATAATGTTTTCACTTTGACTTTCCATGTCTCACTGACTTTAGCAAATAGGGTGCATACCTTTATAACTATTTGCTAATATTTTCACTCCTCTGATGAGATGGTAGACATCGAAACCCTATAGGTTAAGGAGATAAACTTTCTAAAGCATTCTTTGTCTTGCTTAGAATAATAAAAATTCTTTGATATGAAACTCAACCACTTCATTTCATTTCAATGAGAGTTTTTTGAAATTCATTGAATTACAATTTAATTTATTTGCTCTATCTTGAATATCGAGCAATTCTCGTTTAGATGGGATAACTTATAGAATATTACTGCCAGTAATATTTTGTAAACCTACAATCTCACGTTTACATAACCACTGATTGTTAAATAAAAACTACTCCGAAGTATATATATATATATATATATATATATATATATATATATGTAATATAAAGCTGAATGTGTGTGTCTGTTTGGTCACGAATAGGCTCCTTTATGGTTGACTATTTAAAAAAAAATGATTACATATAATGATAGAAGATGTATCGAGACACAGGAATGGGTATGTTTGATCTGGCAGAACGGTGGTTCATTAAAGTTGTGGGGTCTGCGTTCGCGCCTGGTCCACAAAGTGTGGAAATAAAAAATTAAAAAATAAAAAAAAAACGTTTGCAAGTGTTTTTAATATAGATGTATATAAGAATACTTTGATAAGTGTGTTTTAATTTAAATAGGGATGGTATGATAAAATTGTGGGGTCTGCGTTCGTGCCTAGCCTCCATAGAATGGAAATAGGCACAAACTTTAATAAAGACTTTTCATATCTATCTGCGTAAGTATACTTTGATAATTATGTTTCAGGTTGAAGAAATATGGTATAATAAAATTATGGGATGTTCGTTCGCACCTGACCTCAATAGAATGGAAATATGTCACAAAGTTTAACAAGGTTTTTTAATATAGATCCACAGAATATTGTGATAAGTGTTTCAGTGTGAACAGGTATGGTATAATAAATTATGGGGCTTATCTATTTTATTTTTACTTTCACCATATTTTGCTTTGGTTTTGATACCTCCAAATTCAACCCAAATTTGCCACCCTTCCTTTTCATAACCTATCATACTTTCATAAATCAGAGTCCATTTTCTGTAGGCTGTTTTTGAACCCAGTCAACGACGAGTACTTTTATATGTACTTATATATATAAATTCGTATTTCTGTCTGTTTGTTTGTTTGTTCACAATTTGATTAATATATACAAAACATGTCTTACTTTAATCTTTCGTTTATTTCTATATATACGATATTTGGAAAAAATATACAATTAAGAGATCACCTTATTTGCATATGACATTAAGAAAAATTGATTTTACTAAATAGCGGTATCTTAGTTAATGTTTTTAGCAAGAGAATTATTTTAAGTATTCTATTTTAAATTGTTATTTAATAAATTTTAAACAACAATTATATTGATAATATATTTAATTTAATTTATTTTGGAATTCATATTTCCAACAGCAACCTTTCTTTTTAAAACATTTTTTTAGAGTTATTTGCTCCTAGATGCTATCCATAAAAAAAAACAAACGTTTACCAAATATCATTTGGTAATTTCATTAAGTTTCTAGCTGGGAAAATAATTCCGTGTAGATAGAAAACATGTTTGGCTTTTATTGTTGTTTTTTAAATATTCAAAAAAAAAAAACACTTACGAAAAAAACAGAAAAGTTTTCATTTGTTTGTTTTATTTTATTCCTTACGGCAATACAAAAATTAGTAAATTTTTACCACGTAATTCAGCATATTTAATACCTAAAAAAATGAACATCTACTGCACCCCCCTCTAAATTCCACAATTTACACATTTTTTTTCTTTTTTCGTGTTAATTTCATTGATTATAAACTTAATTTTCTAATTAAAAGGTAACTTTATATGACGTGACCTAGCAGCATTTAACCCCTAAAAAATGGAGCTCTACTTTTTTTCAGCCTAATACATTTAAACAGCCTTAATAAATATTATGAGAGAAGAAATTTTGAAAATAAAAAAAAGTAACATGTTAGAGTGGGGGATCACTTTTCTATATAAATTTAACGTAAAATGAGCACTCACTTTTTGGCCACCAAGCGTTCAACGAGACTGTCACCGCTAGCATTTTTTCAAGTTTGGCGATTGAGGGGGACGGCAAAATCTAACAAATACAATTTGTTTTTTTCGGGGGGGGGGGAATTACACTGGAAACATAGAATAATGATACTTTCACCTAACAATTTATTAAACAAAACAAAGCCCAAAATATGACAAATTCAATTTTTTAGAAACATAAAACGACAAACAAAAAGCAAATCGAAAAGCCCTCCCCTAAAAACAGCAAATCTAAAATTTCCTTTATTTACAAAAAAAAAGTCAATAAAAAAAGTGTCCTTACAAAAAATAAAGGTAAATGTGTAGTTTAGTGGCATAAATTATTTGACAGACAAAAAATTATAAAAACTATTTATTTTTATATAAAACATTATTAGACCCAAAGACTGAAATAAAACAAAAAAAAATTCATTTTTATGCTTTTTTAATTATTTATTAGACTTGATGTGCACGCCTTACACATTTAAAATTTGGCAGATTGGCTTTTTTAAGGCCAAATTTGGCCTTTTTATGCTCTTTCAATACAAAAAAAATATGGCGGCCAAAAACATAGTTCATGAAAGAGTTTAAAAAGGTCAATCTGCCAAACCTTAGAAAGGCCAAATTTTAAAAGCAATATAGTGGCCTCGAATAATAAATATAAATGATAAAAAAATAATAAAATGAAATTTTTCCTGATTTTATTTCAGCCTTTGGGTCTAACAATGTTTTATATAAAATAGTTTTTATATTTTTTTGTCTGGCAAATAATTTACGCAGCTAAACTACACATTTACCAAAATAAAAAATAAACGCATGCATTAATGCTTATAAACGTTATTTTTTTAGGTTCACAAAATCGTGAGTTTTCTTAGGACAGTGATCCCTTCTGCCGAAATATCTAGTGGAGAGGGTATCACATACTTCTTTTTGCGGGCGATTACATTTACATGTTTTTATCCGTTCTTTTATTTTTGAAATTGCTGTGGGGGGTATCCACGTTACCCATGATGAAAATGATTAGTATAGCAGGCGTGTTTCAAACAGAAATTCATGCCAACCCAGGCAATGCCGGGTACTCATGCTAGTATATATATAAACCTAAAAATAGCATAATATTGAAGATATTTTACCATAAAAGGCGTTTGGAGTTATAATTTAATTCAATTATTTGAAAATATTGGTATTTGCCTTTTTGGTTATATGGAAATGTTTAAATAAATATTTAAACACGTCTACAATACTTTGAAAAACATCTTACAATCTGGCATGGCAGATTGTAATATATTTTTTTACAATGTTTTAAACATTTGTTTACAATGTTTTCTACTAGTAATAAAAAATGTATTATTTTTTTTTTTTTTTTTACATGGAGGTCACCACTTATCAAGGCCCAGAAGCCACTCAGGGATAAGGGTTATTGCGTGTACAGTAATCAATGGGATAGTGTTGTAGTATTCGTTAGTATTGGAGATTTGATAAAGTGTCATTACTTAAGGAGGCGGTTCATCAGGAATTTGTTTATGTTGAACTTGAAAACATCCAAGTTGAAGTCAGGTGGGAAACAGGCAAACGGTAGAGAGTTCTACAGGCGTGTACTTCTAAGAAAGAAGCTTTGTTCATAGAATCTACGTTTTGATTTAGGCACAGATAAAGAGTGGGGAAAATTATTGACAGTGGTTTCAGTTAGACGGGTGTTTATCATAAAAGATTGGCAAGAGGAGACCAGAGATTGGAGCTCAGACGAGCTCTTGCCATGGAAATAACGATAAAACAAAGATAGGCTCGCAATGTCTCTTCTGTGGGAGAGAGGTTGCAGGGAAGAGAAAAGGGCATCCCCCACTAAGCCACAAAGTCTATTTTGTACTCTGTCAAGGCAGGATAGACTGTTTTTAGCAGCTCCTGCCCAGATGTGGCAGCAGTACTCCATCCTTGGACGTACTTGACTTTTATATAGATAGAGAATTGCATCAGTAGTGAGATATCTTCTAGAGTGGTAGAAGGATCCCACCATTTTCCCAGCAACCTTGGCAACAGACTTGATGTACGTGTTCCATTTCAGATCAGGAGTAAATAGTCAGGTTCCTAATGGCACAATTTTAACTTTTGTGGAAACTTTTTGGAGATTTGCAAATCATTTTTGGAAAGGTTTTTGTCTCAGGAATCAGAAAATCAATGTTTGCATTTGCTCAGATGTGTATATGGTGGCCATATTGGATTTACAAAATGACCGCCGTAGGATGTACGTTTTGTAATATCTCGGCTTCTAAATAAGCTGGAACACTGATTTTAACTGCTAAACCTTCATTATCAGGGTCCAGGAAGCCAATGGTGGTAGTTATAAAATTTTCCCAGATGTGTATAGTGCAGCCATATTGGAATTTACGAAATGGCTGCTGTAAGATGTACGTTTTTTTTAATATCTCAGCCTCTAAATAAGCTGGAACACTGATTTTAACTGCTAAACGTACATGTTCCGTGCCAAGGAAGTGAATAGTCCAAGTTATCATTTCATCTTTTGTAACCCCCCCCCCTTGAAACACATAATCCACCATATGGGTAAAAAACCTAATCCTGGCTGTTAGTCAGATACTAAATCAGAGTTATTTTTATTGAAATACCTTTTAACTGTAAAATTTGAATGTTTGATCATAGTCTATGCATAATCATCATCATCATCAACATCACAGCTTGGGAATTTTCATCATTTTCGCACTAGCTGCTGCACTGACACATGTCAGTACAGACTAAGTCTTTAGACCTGCAGGAACATGTGCCAGAAGAACAGTCAAATATACATTTGCATGTGACCATCTCAAGGATGGCCTGAGGGGCTGGGAGGACCTCTGTGGTCATTGGTTCAGGATGCCATCCAATTGTTTGAAGTACCCATTTTCCAGGGGATCCAGTTGGGAAATCTTCAGAGCAATGGCTGCTTGTGCCGATACCTTTGCTTGGACATGACTTAAAATATGCTGCTTTAGGTGTTGGAGGGAGCCTGTCACTTTCTGTCCTATGCTTGCAGAACAGATGCCATCGCCGTTCAGGGATTGTTTTTATGTTGATCCCTTTTGGTGAATTGTTGTTGGCTCCAGTGAATGCATGGAAGGCTGGCAAAGCCTTTGCTCTATCTAGAGCTCGCCACAGTGGTTCAATTTGTATAACACCAGAGGCCATAAAAATGGACATGTTTTTCAGCAATAGGTCATAGTTTGCTATGACTAGCACTAAAACGTCCGTATCTGGGGAGAAAAATACTGACTGTGCATCAGGTGGCTTTCGCTGTGAAGCCAGCACAGTCTGGTGGATCAGTAGCATGTCTGCTTCCTCATGGTTATTTGATTCAAAGACCAGGTCTTTGTTGCTCTTAGTGTATCCAGAAGCAGATGTGATCGTCAGCTTGGATGATCCCATTATACTCTAGAGTTTGGGCAATAAAATAGTCAGTCAGATCAGCTTTCGTCTTGTCATGGGAGAGGAACCTCCTCATTGGGACGTGTTTGATGTTAGTGTCATCTCTGACTTGATACTGAACAGAAGCTTTTTCTTGTCTTCATTTATCTCTGATTGTACTCTTCAGAGAAACTTCTCAGTATGTGTCAAAAAACGAGGATGATTTCATCATAATCTCGTGTTAGTTGCATCAGTCTGTCATTGAATCAGCCACTCAGATCCTTGACTACCACTAGAGTCGTTCGTTTCTTGCTCAGCTTCTGCACAAGCACCATGCAATTCACGAGTGCTATCTTCTGACTTGGCTGATCAGTAGATGTGGGCTCTAAATTCTGTATCTGTTGAATCTTGGTGGGTAGAACTTCCAGCTTGAGGTGACTGGTCTTCATGGGGCATGTTTTCTCTTGTCAGTTTCTCAAGTAGATGGATTAACTTGGACGTGGCATGGTAGCATTGTTCCATCAGAAGCAAACAGTGCTCTTGGTGTCAGAGTGAATTCATGGCTTCCTATTGCCTCTTTCTGGTTGATGTCTCGGCTTGAACTGGCAAGTACCATCAACTTTGCAAACAGGTCCTTTGTCTCCTTCAAATCCACAGTATTGTCTCTGAGTTTCACTGTTCCCAGAAAGGAACATCTTGTTGTTCTCTTTCTTCACAGGGGCCCAGAGGCTGACATCTCCATTGATCTGCTCTGACATGTAATCCTTATACAACTTCTGTCCAGTGACATCAACATTCAAGATCTGTGGTACATACTCATCTGGGATGTAGGCATTAGTGATCACATTTTACATCTTTTCCCCTTTAGTGGTAAAGGGGTTTCCATGGCTAAGTATGGCTTCCTTGATCTTGTCGACTGTACCATGTGCCTTCTTGACTGCACTTGGTCCAAGCTCATGATGCTCTGTGATTCTGTCAGCTTCTATGTCAAACTGACTCTTGAACTCTTTTGACAGATCTGAAAGTTCTGGTGTGCCCAGAAAAAATCTTTGTCTGACATTGACATTGTTGGAGATACCTATGATGCCAGAGCTAGTCTTCATCAGCTTGTTCAGGTGTTCACATGCATGGTCTGCCCCAACAGACACAAAGGGAATGACACTTTGCATGACTGATATATTGCCTGCTCATAATTCCTCCCACATCTGAGGGTGATTGGTCCTCAAGTCATGTATATCATATGTATCTTGGCTAGACTCACTTAATTTTGATGCGGTCCATGGCAAAGAACAGCTTGCTCAGTGCTTCAGCTTGCAGATGGATTTCCAGGTCAGCATTCCGAGTTGCTGCTACAAAGAACAGATTTGCTTCCACCCAATCTAGGTACCTCATCATGGCCTTGAACATTGCATTCTGGGATTTCTGTTCTTTCCATTTTTGAAATGCTGTGATGACCTCAGCAGTGGTCAAGGCTTCCTAGAGGGTGCTGTTTGCTTGCTTCATGGATTCAGCCTTCGTGTCTTTATCCTCAGCAGAGACAGCTTCTACTCCTTCTGTTGCCGTCAGGCACACATCTATAATGTCGGGGATTCCCGTCTCGCGGGTATCAAACAATACGAAAGAATAACAACGCAGGGATTAACATGTTAACAACAGCTCGGTCGCAGTCAGACTGGCGGCCAAAACATAATTTATTGAAGAGCGCACATAACTAAGGGTAGATAACTCCTAGAGTTATGTCCCTTGATTGGGGACATCACATCCCTCCCCATCTTGGTGGGACAACTTGTCTTATTTTAATTTTTTTTTTTTTTCTAATTTTTTTATTCTAATTATTTCTTTTTATTTATTTATTTATCTTACATTATGAAGTCTTTGAATCTGGCTGAGGGCAGTCTTTTCCGAGATGGATTTCGTCTCGGTAACTGGTCAGCTATTTGTGTTTCGGGTATTTCCAGGTCTTCTGAGGGTGGATTGTACTCACTTTCCCAATCAGAATCAGAGTCAGGGTTTTCATTCCTAGGTGTTATGCATTTTAGCAAAGAAGAGTTTCTAGTCATTTTGTGATTTCCTCTCTGCACCGTTATCATACTTCCCTTCATTTTTGTAATGGTATATGGTTTAGGATTGTATGGTGTTGACAGTTTGTTTTGTCTCTTCTGTCTGATCAAAACCATATCACCCAGGCTGAGAGTTGTTGTTTTTGCCTTTCTATCAGCGTACCCCTTCATCTTCTCTTTTCCTTTGGAGTCATTTTCTTTTATTCTTTTATGTATCGGCCCTGTTACTGGGCTTTCGATACCATTTGGTATGCCGATGTTCATTTTTCGGCCCATACAAGCTTCAAATGGTGATATTTTAGTGGTGGTATGGGGGGTGGCTCTATATTGCCTTAGGAAATGTGGTAACTGGGTCTTCCAGTTGTGGCCTTCCACCGTGGCTGCAAGAATGTATTTTTTTAAGGTGCGCATGAAACGCTCTACTTCACCATTTGCCTCCGGCCATAGAGGTGTAATGCGTCTATGTTTGAAACCTGCTTGTGCTGCTAAGTCTTTAAAGTCTTGCCCTTGAAATGGTGGACCGTTATCAGATTTTAGAATGGTTGGATATCCTTGTCTAGCAAAGATCATGTTTAAACGGGGAATAACTGTACACGCAGCTATTGAGGGTATTACCTCCAACTCAGGGAATCGGCTGTAATCGTCAATTATGACTAACACATAGTCACCTGATGGGAACGGACCTGCAAAATCGACTGAGATTTCAGTCCATGGTGCAACTGGTAGTGGTGAGGAGTGTATGGGTTCGCGGCTCATGTGCCTTTGGTCTGAGGCTTGGCAGGGAATGCATCCGTGTATTGTTTCCTCCACCAGTCTATCGATTCCTGGGAACCACACCTTTTCCCTTATTAGTTGCTTGGTTTTGACCATGCCCTGGTGAGATTGATGGGTTAAATCGACGGATCTCTTCCTCAATTTTGAGGGAATTACAAGCCGGTGTCCTCGAAGGACGAGACCATTGTGTGTTGAAATTTCATCCTTGAATAGGGAAAAACTTGACAGCTGGGGGTCATTCCATCGTCCATCTTTAACAGCACCCTTGACCTTTTGTAACTGGGGGTCCTGTTCTGTGGCTTGTTTGACTTCCTCAAGAGTTAAAGATTGCATTCTTAGCTACATACCTTATGTAGGCTTCTGCTACATTGTCTTTAGATGATATGTGTTGTGGGTGATGACTCAGATAGTCCGCAGGGTTTTGGTCATCTTTCCCGAGACGGTATACCAGGTTGTACTGGTAGGGCATGAGACGAAGACGCCAGCGTTCAATTCTTGTTGTTGTCGGTTTGAGACTTTTCACAATCCCAAGAAGAGGTCGATGGTCGATGGTGATTTTGAATCTCGCTCCATATAAGTAGAGATGAAAATGTTCAGCTGCATATACCACGGCTAACATCTCTCTCTCAGTTTGAGAGTATCGTTGTTCTACATCTGTGAGGGCACGACTGGCATAACATAGCACCCTCCCATCTTGTGTCAGAACTGCACCTAATCCAACTGGGCTTGCATCTACCAGGATGTCGGTGTCTTTCTTCGGGTCAAAATACGCCATCACCTCAGCTCCAGTCAAAGCTTCCTTTAACTTGTTTGCAGCTTCTTCTTCTTCCTCTGTCCATCTCCAATTAGTATCCTTTTCTGTGAGCCACCTCAGTGGTTCACTAATAGTGGCATAATGTGGAATAAATCGAGCCTCATACTGTGTCATGCCCAAGAATGATCTGACTTCACTGATGTTCCTTGGAGATTTGCATTTTGTAATGGCAGAGATTTTCTCTGGGTCAGGGGACACTCCATTCTCACTGAAAATGTGTCTGAAGAACGTCAGTTTCCGTACAGAAAAAAGGCATTTTTCTTTGCTCAGCTTGGCTCCTACTTCTTGTAGACGTTTCAGGGTGTCCCTCAAGCTGATGTCATGAGATGACTGGTCACGTGCATATATTATTATGTCGTCTGATAAGTTTTTCACTCCAGGGATGTCTCCGAGGAGGTCTGATATAGCTTTTTGAAATAGTTCAGAGGCTGCATTCACACCAAAACTTAGTCGCTTGTAATGAAATAAACCTGCATGCGTGGCAAATGTCGTTATATATCTGCTGGGCTCTTCCAGTTCTAGTTGATGATACGCATTGGAGAGGTCTAGTTTGCTGAAAACTGTACACCCATTTAAGTCCGCTATTAAGTCGTCTACGGTTGGCATTGGATGTTTAATCCGTTGAATGGCTTCATTTGCCTTTCTCATGTCGACGCAAATTCGTACGCTACCATTTTTCTTGGGAACTACGACAATCGGGCTAACCCATGGGGTAGGTCCCGTGACTTCCTCAATCACATCCATTTCTGTGAGACGTTTGAGTTCTGTCTTCACATCTTTTCTCACATGGAAAGGTATCCTGTGGTGTCGCTGAGTTACGGGGAAAACTGATGAGTCAATGTGGAGCTTAATGGTAACTCCAGAAATTTTTCCCATCTTTCCATCAAACAGTGCATGGAACTCATCTTGAATTGGGACCGTCACATGGAACGTGAAGTTAAACGTTATCATTCCCAATGCTTCAGCAGAATTACCGCTCAAGAGGTTCTGCAGTCCAACTAAAGGATTTTCGCTGTCGACCACAAATATTTTAGCCTTACAGGATTTATCACGAAATTTTATGCTCGCATTGATAAATCCTCGGATGGGTATGGCATGTTTCGACCTGTACGCAAATATCCGGGTCGTTGTTTTGTTTATACGTGGTTTGTGTTTTAAACCATCATATATGTCCAGCAATTATGTTTACGTTAGCACCCGTGTCTACCACAAACATTACAGGGGAATTATTTACAAGGGCGGTAACTTTTGGTGTCTTATTTGACGGTGTTAATTTCATCGAGTATACAGACTCGTCACTGGACGTAGAGGGAGATATCGGATTATTGACAAGGGCGGTAACTTTTGGTGTCTTAATTGGATTATTGACAAGGGCGGTAACTCTTGGTGTCTTAATTGACGGTGTACATTTTACCGAGTAAATAGATTCGTCACTGGACGTCGAGGGAGATATCGGAGGAGGATTGGTGAAACGAATTACTCTTACCGGCTTTGCTTTGCATGCTCTTGCAAAGTGGTTTTTCTTGTGGCAATTCATGCATTCTTTTCCTCGGGCTGGACAAGTCGGGTGTGTAGCAGAATATCCACAATAGTGACATGTTTGCTGTCCGCCATCTTTTTTTTTGTCTACCTCATGGTCTGTTCTTCGAGGTGTCATGGCGACTATTTTGCCGCGCTGTCCGCCATCTTTTTTTTGTCCACCTCGTGGTCTGTTCTTCGAGGTGTCATGCCGTGAGTGTCCACAACAACTGTCTTTACTGTCGTTGACGTTGAAATTTTCATTATTTCTACGTGTGAGACGCGTGCGGTTCTCATTGCTGTAAAGAGCATGTAATTCATTTCGTTCCATGTCTGCAGCACGCGTATCAGCCAGTTCTATTGCGCTAGCTTCATCCAGGACTTGTTTCAGCGTAGAGTTGTCTCTTAGCGCCTTCCTTCTGACTTTAGAGGATGTGCACCCCTGCAAAATTTGGGCTAGGATCTCTCTGTCCTTATCTTCAAACTCGCACGTGGTAGCTAGAGTCCGTAATCGTGCATGGTACTGGTCTAAACTTTCGTCCATGTTTTGCATAGCCTGTCGAAATTTGAAAAGTTCATATGACGTGTTTTTCTGCGGCGTGAAATGATCCATTAGTGATTTCTTCATCGTTTCATACTCGCCCGAAACTACATTTGCCATCGTCCAAAATGTTTGTTGTGCCTATGCCCTTTTGCTGGTCCGTGAAGTCATGGGAAATATCAAAGACTTCGTCTCCTGCATAGTGAAGAAGTGTTGCTTTCTTCTTTTTGTCGTCGCAAATGTCCATAGCAACAAATAAATTTTCTAATCTGTCTATCCATTTTTTCCAGCGAACGGTAGTCGTGTTTTGGTCCGCATGTACGCTGAAACTTGGAAAAACTGGTAATCTACCGCTGGCCATTTTTTTTTTTTTTGTATTAATTCCGGAAAAAAAAAAAGAAGATTTTTTTTGTATTAAATTCCGAAATGTAACGTGAGCTCGTCACGAAAAATTCTCGTCGCCAGATATAATGTCGGGGGTTCCCGTCTCGCGGGTATCAAACAATACGAAAGAATAACAACGCAGGGATTAACATGTTAACAACAGCTCGGTCGCAGTCAGACTGGCGGCCAAAACATAATTTATTGAAGAGCGCACATAACTAAGGGTAGATAACTCCTAGAGTTATGTCCCTTGATTGGGGACATCACAACATCTTTCAGTTGTGGGTTGTCCTTGAAGAACACCTCCAGGGGCATTTCATAGTGCTATGTATGAGTATGGGTGTGTGCATTTCAGGATTTGCCTTGTCGTGGCAGGACTATACAAATCTGTTTCCACCCAGGCATCATCTATGCCTGAGTTCTTCATGGAGGCACTAAGCGCTCTGAGGGCAGCCATTATGACATGTAGTTCACCCAGTCTTGGAATAACCATTTGTTTCAAGTCAGGTCTGGCATCTAGAAGCTGCACCACCTTCTTATATAGAGCTATGTCAAAGGTGGGGTGATGTTCCCCAACTGCCAACTTCCTCAGCTGATTTGCTTGTACGATCACAGTTAGCAGAGTTGACTCCTCGTGTGCCACCTCAGGGAGTAGTGGCAAGGCTCCAGCCTGTGTCAAGGGAAGGCATTCAGACAGCAGTGAGTTGTATCCTGCCCAGCCCTGGAATCTTGTTTCTCGGGGTTTCATTCTGGATAAAGCAGATGCAACAACTCATCCAAGCTGTGTCAGCTGATAGGATCCTGAGATCCCTTGGCTGATGGCAAACTGTTTTGACCACTTGGTAGCCTGTGGTTTTGGCTTGTTACAGTGAATCATGTCTACATGGTAGGTTGTGGCTGATATACTCTTTGCATCACCTATGATCAAAGGTTCTGTAACAGGTTCTTTAGAAGGATCAACTTTCTGGTACATTGCTGTGATGGTTCCGTGCATGGTTCCCTTCCCTTCTACAACAGCATTTGCCAGTGCAATTTCCATGAGAATTTCCATGGCGATGTGAAATAGCGTAGCCATGAGCATTGAGAAGATTCAACAGCTTCTTGTTGTGTGTGTCATGGGGGGCAGTCAGTGCCAGTCCCAGAACCTGAGGGTTCTCTCTTGCACAGGATGACTTGAATGCTGATTCGTTGCTTGGCTTATACCTTACCTGTTTACTGGATTTGAATCCATACATGATATTCTGGCTCACCGTCAGTGTTGCTCGGTCAACATCTTTGGTTCTCTTTACAGTTTCCAGCTTTTCAGCAGGCCCAACCATTATCCAATGGATTAAGGTGTATAATTCAGCTGGAACATCATTGTCACTAAATACCTGCATGACATTTCTTTCCTTGGCCTCTTTAAAGGTTGCAATGCTTTTCCTTATCACCTTTGCTGCTTTGCAGATTGTCTTCGTGCTGTTCTCCTCCTCCTTACCAGTTGTCATTGAGGTATTAACCATGTCCTCTTCACATGCATCTGGTGAGTAGAGGACAGTTGGCTTCCTTATGTTTGATCGAACAGACTTCAGGTGCGACAAATAAGTAAGGATCCTTTCAGCCATTTTCTACTGAATACAGGTACATGACTTTAAAAAATTTCCGAACCAAGCATATTAACATAAGTCGTTTCAATATCTTCCATCCCAAGGTATGCTTTGTTTTTTAGTTTTTACATCAATAAAATTTATCAGTTAAAGCAAACTCGCCTTTTGTAGAAAGGATTCCTCAGCAGTTTTGCTAGTGTTAATATCTCGATGAGCATGGAACACATTTTTGGTCCAGCAAGTTTTGTGGTATAGGACATCAATTGCATGTGGATCACCTGGTGATATGCAGGTGTTCAGCCTAGTCTTCAGTGCAGGATCCTTTCCACAGCATCTTTGAGATTTTTACCTGCATTCCCAGTCCTAATCTGGTACAGTTGTTGGCTATTGTCCTGTTAGCAGAAGAAGCACTCTTTCTTATTCAGTGAACTTGTATGTGATCGTGTGAATGGCAATGCAGAACCAAATGTAGAGGGGCCTGTGCTTCCTCTTTTCAGGCCAGGCTTTTTGGCAATGTAGTATCCTGTAGCTAAAGCATGTGCGTTGCGATCTCTTGCACGTTGTATTTTAACTTTGTTAGTTGCACTCGAATGACATGAGCGATGCCAGACCGCCCTCTCTTAACACAGTTTCTGGTGTGCAGTTCTGCAGTCACCTTTGGACTTGCACTCTGGAGACGAATGCGTGTTCGAGATAAGTGTATTTTAATTTTTATGTTTAATTTCTAATATTAATAACTACATTCTATTTCAGTACTTAATTTATATTTTTATCTCCTGATTGTTTTATTTAATGATAGCGTTTTCTCGTCATAAATGTTTATTATATCTACCAAGTTGATCTTAAGGACAGCATACTCAACCATTTTATATTTCTTTCAGACCCCTCCCCCTCAATTTCCTGTTTTTTTTCATTTTATGTTGAATTTACTTATAACGGCACTAGTTGAATTTCAGGAGACCCCCCCCCCCTCGCTGTTCTCTAATATCGCAATTTCTTAAACGTTACTCGCAAAAATTCAGAAAGCTATCACGTTTTTGTTTTAACGGTTAATTAAAATTAAAAAAAAAAAAGTCTTTTGGGACGCTGATATTAAAGCTAAAAGTCTTCTCAAATCAGTTCGCACTCTGGAGACGAATGTGTGTTCGAGATAAGTGTATTTTAATTTTTATGTTTAATTTCTAACATTAATTACTACATTCTATTTCAGTACTTAATTTATATTTTTATCTCCTGATTGTTTTATTTAATGATAGCGTTTTCTCGTCATAAATGTTTATTATATTTACCATGTTGATTGCATGAACAGATTAGGAAATTGTATTCATTGTTAATTCGTGAGAGGTGAATCTATCACCATACGTTCCCTTTAAAAAACTCGCCAGTTTGACTTTTATTAAGTACAATACTTAATAGATTTTTTTTTTTTTAAAGGAGAGTAGAGAACGTTTTGTGGAAGCGTTGTCGGCAGCTCCTGTTACTCTCGCTTCTCTTTATTCGTCACTCAGTCCTCATTTTTTTTAATGAGTAATTTTTCTGACAAAGGGAGAAGAAAAAGCTGTATTCTAGGTTGGCAGTATTTTGCGTGAACAGTCGACAGAGATGGCGGAAATTTTCTGTTCTATGTCTATCCTTGTAGCCATGTCACTAGTAAGGGTGCTGGAGGTAAACGTTTTATCTGGGCTGACGTTATCCGCCTGATAGTCAGGGACCTGAACCTTGGATTAACCACTAAGGAGGCTGTCCTATCAGCAGGCGCAAAGTACTGGGGCTGCTGTATTCCCATTTGGTGAATGGATTCTGGACCATGCAGTACTCTCTGGTGGGGCCTCTTGATGCCATACTAGTGGGTAATTGTTACGGCTTTACCTTATCATGTGCTACAAAAAAAAAAAAATTAAAAAAAATAATTCTTCGTTACTTTTCTCTCTTTGTTTCCCCTCTGTGTCCTGCTCTAAGCAAGTCTGACGACCTAGTCCACAAACTCCAAAATTCCATCATGACAAGTTTCAATAAAAAATACACGATTAAACCCGGATCTGAAACTTCCAACGTAGACCTCCACTACCATGTCTCCTTCTCCAACATCAGGGGTCTACATTCTAACCTTCCAGAGGTTGAAGCTCAATTACAGGAGACTAAACCAGACCTTTTATTTTTAAGCGAAACTGGAATTGGACAGACTATTTCCCTAAATGAGTTCGTAATTAAAGGATACTCTAACCTAACTTCCAAATCTGACCCCCAAGATCGCCATGGGCATGGAATATGTGCCTATATAAAAGATGGCTTTCCATGTGGTAGGGACATCTCCAGAGAAGATCTTAACTTACCCTATATGTGCTTCCGAGTAGCACTAGCTCACACTACGGCATTTATATTTACTCTCTATCGCCCCCATAACAGCCGAGTTACTATCTTTAAAAGCATATCTGAGAAAATTGACCAAGTTCTATCAGCATATCCTTCAGCTAACATTCACGTATGTGGAGACTTCAATGTTCATAATGTGGAAACAAGACTGATGATCAGGGGAGATTCTGTCATGATTTCTGCATTGCTTATGACCTCACTCAGATTGTTCACGAACCCACCCGTGTGCCCGACAATGACGGCCAGTATGCAAGTCTCCTAGACCTTTTTCTCACAACTTGCCCGTTCCGTCTCCTCTTGGATCTTCCGACCACTCAGTTGTATCAATTAAGATGAAAATAAAATGTAATAAGTCCTCAGACGTACCTCTCCATCGTACAGTATATCGATACACTATGGCTGACTGGGATAGTTTCCGTACATTTATATCAGATCTTTCTCTGCGTTCCACGTTTAAACAGGATGTGTCGTCTATAGTATCAGACCTGACAGAATGGTTAATTGTAGGTATAGGCAATTTCATACCCTCAAAAAAGTTCCAGCAAAAACCTAACAGCCAGCCATGGTTTTCTCCAGAATGTGCTGCTGCTATTGCGCACAGAAATCACTTTTTCCACTGCTTCCACGTAATAGATGTATGGAAACTAAAGCCGCTTTCAGGACTGCCAGCAACCATTGTAAGAAAGTAATAAAGAACGCAAGAGCGTTGTATGCTCAGTCCGTCAAGTCCAAAGTAGCTGAGCAGCGGCTTGGTTCCCACCAGTTTTGGCAAATTGCAAACAGAATCCTGAACAGAAGCGTGTGCTCTATCCCAACTATCATCAATGGACCTGAGTTAATCTCGTCAGCATCAGACAAAGCCAAACTCTTTGCCAAGAACTTTGCAGCCAATTCTACCCTTTGCGACCAAGGCTGCCAACCCCCAATATTTCCTCCTGTATCAGAAAACACACTATGTGATAAACAAATATCTGTACGTGATGTTGCCAAGCTAATCAAAAACCTTGATTCCAGTAAAGCAACCAGCCCTGACGGTATTCCAATTATAGTACTCAAAAAACTTCAACCAGAACTAGCACCCATACTTACAAAACTGTTTAAACGTTGTCTTAAGGAGAATTGCTTCCCATCACCCTGGAAAATCTCATCAGTATGCCCTGTATTTAAGAATTCAGGTGATCGTTCATCCCCCTCTCAGTACAGGCCAATAAGTCTCCTGTGCGTCATGAGTAAGTTGCTGGAATCTGTGTTAAATAGAGAAGTAAGCAACCATCTCAGCAAAAATAAACTTCTTAGTGACACACAATATGGTTTCCGTTCTGCTAGATCTACAGCAGATGTGCTTACAGTTATATCTCATAGGATTAGCGAATCTCTCGACAGAGGCAACCTTTCTAGGGCAATTGCTCTTGACATATCAAAGGCCTTTGATAGGGTATGGCATAAAGGTTTACTTCACAAGATCTCCAGCTATGGTATAGCTGAAAATGTCTTCTCAATTATTAAATCATTTCTCTCTGATAGGTTCATAAGAGTAGTAGTTGATGGGCAAAAATCAGAAGCTCACAGTATAAATGCTGGAGTCCCTCAGGGGTCCATCCTGTGCCCAACTCTTTTCCTGATCTACATTAATGATCTTCCAAATTACATCCTTACATCATTCGTAGACATTTTTGCTGACGACACTACCATCTATGGTAGCACATCTAAGACAGTAAACGACCAAGTTCTCTCCGATTCTCTCTACTCTGATCTTGATCACGTTGTACAATCGGGAAAGGAGTGGCTGGTTACTTTTAATGCCTCTAAAACCAAGCTTCTATCTTTACATCATCAACGTCCTGATCCCCATCTGGCATCAATTAAAATGAATGGCTCTCGTCTTGGGGAAGCCTCAAGTTTTGACAGGCTTCTGGGTTTGACCTTTACTCCTGATCTTAAATGGAATACGTACATCAAATCTGTTGCCAAGGCCACTGGAAAAATGGTCGGATCCTTCTATCGATCCAGTAGATATCTCACTGCTGATGCAATTCTCTATCTATATAAGAGCCAGATACGTCCAAGGATGGAATACTGTTGCCACATATGGGCAGGAGCTGCTAGAAAAGACTTGTCCTGCCTTGATAGGGTTCAAAATAGACTTTGTGGCCTGGTGGGAGATGTCCTTTTCTCTTCGCTGCAACCTCTATCTCACAGAAGAGATGTTGCGAGTTTGTCTCTGCTTTATCGTTATTTTCATGGAAAGTGTTCAACTGAGCTTCAATCTATGGTCCCCCCCTCGCCAAACTTTCACAAGAAACGCTAGACTAGCTGAAAACATTATCAATAATTTTCCCCACTCTTTATCTGTACCTAAACCTAAACATAGATTCCATGATCAAAGCTTCTTTCTTAGAGTTGCACGCCTGTGGAATTGTCTTCCGTTTTCCTGCTTTCCAGCTGTCTATAATATGGTTGTCTTCAAGTCCAACGTGAACAAGTTTCTGATGAGCCGTTCCACTTAAGTTAACATATTTACTGAACTTCCATTACTATCGATTACAATATTGTCCTTTTGACTACTGTACACTCTTTAACCCTTATCCTTGAGTGGCCTATCGGCCTTGATAAGTGGTGATGCCTATTTAAAAAAAAAAAAAAAAAAAAAGAAGAAAAACATCATTCAAACTAGCCCTCTCTAGAATTACCTTCAGTACGAGCCCATAGGACTCTAATCGAGGATGTTGCACCAAGGATCCTTTCTTTTTATCATCAGACTGGCAGAGAATGCACTGCTTCCAGTTAATGGATTCCTTGGTTTGACATGCCTCCTCTCTACTTTGCAACTCATCACTCATGCTTAACCCATAAACACAGAGAGAATTACAGTAATGTTAGAATAGCAATACAAAAACTACAAGTTCTCAAAGTATCAGAGGTAAATTAACAATTTGAATTAGTGATATAAAAGCAAGATTTTTTTAGGAACAGCTGAATTTATAAATGATACATATTTTTTATTACAAAGATATTGCAATAAAACAATACAAAACAGTTTGAACCTAGTTATGCATCTAAAGGTTAATGTTAAAAATGTTGTTGCTTTATAATTACCACCATTGGCTTCTTTAACCCTGGAAATGTAGGTTTAGCAGTTAAAATTAGTGTTCCAGATATTACAAACCGTACATTTTACAGCGGCTATTTTGTAAATTCTAATATGGCTGCCATATACACATCTGGGAAAATTTTATAACCACCTCCATTGGTTTCCTTGGCTCTGAAAATGTAGGTTTAGTAGTTAAAATCAGTGTTCCAGCTTATTTAGAAGCCGAGATATTACAAAACGTACATCTGTGACCCGATGGGGACTGAGCAATGCCGAGAGACCTTGCTAGTTGATTAAGGAACAGCTTGTCGCCTGGGTGGTGTGATTGACACGAATTCAGAGGAATTCACACCCCTGAATTCTAATGATGATGATGATGATGATGATGGTTTGATGTTGTTTTAAACAGAATACGTCTGTTTCTTGGTGCATAATCCATATGATCTCCCTCTCGCCGGGAATGAATGTCATAGTGCATGTCAATGCCAGAATAATTCATAAAGATAATTCCGAAAATTAACAGATGGACTTATGTTGATAGACCGCCGATAGAGATGCTGTTCAGTGACTGAAGGAGAGACCACCCGAAGGCCCGCGTGGCAGGTCTGTTGAGACTAATTAGGTGTGACATCTTGTATACCTGGCATGGGGACATTTATTTCCTCGCTAATGGGGCGGAGGAGGTGGGGGAGAGAAGATGAGAAAGGAAAATCTTTTCTTTCCTCTTCTTTTGCTTAGATAAATGTAAGGATCGCTTTTATTATTTTCTTTTCTTTCTCTTTGGCAACCAAGCAAGCCCTTACTGCCACCCCCCCTCCAAACAAAGGCGCGGCCGCTGATTGGTTGACTGCTACTTGTGGGCTAATTCGGAGAGGTGAGGGGGGGTTACAGCTAGCAATATTGATAAAACGAGGTGAGGAAAGGGTGAGAGAGATTCTTTTTGCGATGTGCTTGGATGACACATCCCAATACGCGTGTCTCTGTCAGCTCATCCTTCCCCGTATACTGACGGTAGAAAAAGAACGAAGTACTTGGTTAAAGAAAGAAAACTGCCAGCCCTCTAAGTCGCATGACTAGGCCAGTGTGTAACTATTATTTGTAAAGTCGAAGACAATAATCAATTCTATGTTAAGAAAAACCAATTAAGCTTTGACTTGAAAACGCCATTGTGAATGCAATATATTTCTCAGATAGCCCAGGTGATGTTTGGAAGCTGATTCGAAAGCGGAACCGGAGAGCAACTGACGGCGACGGAGATGAATTTGACCACTAGATGAAAACACGGATGACGCCACAGGTATCGGCTACAGCTGCATCTCAACCCCCAAGCCTGTGCACCTGAGCTGCCCTGTAGGGGTTACACATCTTACAGCGGCCATTTTGTAAATCCAATATGGCCACCATATATGTATCTGGGAAAATGCAAACATTGATTCTCTGATTCCTGAAACAAAAACCTTTCCAAAAATGTATAGGTTTACAAATCTCCAAAAAGTTGCCACAAAATTACATTAGGAACCCGACTAGAAGCTATCAAAACATGGGGCTTCCCTTAGATGAGTCATCCATTTCAATTGATGCCAGATGGGGATCAGAGCGTTTATGATGTAATGATAGGAGCTTGGTTTTAGATGCATTAAAAGTAACCAGCAACCTCTTTCCCCACTGTACCACGCACTCAAGATCAGGAGAGAGAATCAGAGAGAACTTTGTCATTTACAGCCTTTGGTGTGTTGCCATAGATGGTCGTGTCATCAGCATAGATGTCAACGAATGATTTAAGTATGCATTTTGGGAGATCATTGATGTAGATCAGGAAGGGAGTTGGGTCCAGGATGGACCCCTGAGGGATTCCAGTATTAATACTGAGGGCCTCTGATTTCTGCCCATCAACCACTACTCTTATGAGCCTATCAGAGAGAAATGATTTAATGATTGAGAAAATATTTCCAGTTATACCATAGCAGAAAATCTTGTGAAGTAGGCTTTTATGCCATACCTTATCGAAGGCCTTTGATATGTCAAGAGCAATTGCCCTAGAAAGGAAGCCTTGTCGAGAGATTTGCTAATCCAATGAGATAACCGTTAGCACATCTGCTGTAGATCTAGCAGAATGGAAACTATATTGCATGTCACTAAGGTTATTTCTGCTGAGGTGGTTGACTACTTCTCTATTTAATATGGATTCCAGCAACTTACTCATGACACAGAGGAGACTTATTGGTCTGTACTGAGAGGGAGTTACCTGAATTCTTAAATACAGAGCATACTGATGAAGTTTTCCAGAGTGTTGGAAAGCACTTCTCCTTAAGGCAACGTTTAAACAGTTTTGTAAGTATGGGGGCAAGTTCTGGTTGAAGCTTTTTAACACTATAATTGGAATGCCGTCAGGGCCAGTTGCTTTACTGGAATCAAGGTTCTTGATTAGCTTGGCGACCTCATGCACAGATATTTGTATGTTGCATAGCGTGTTGTGTGTTACAGGAGGAAATATGGGCAGTTGATGGCCTTTGTCACATAGGGTAGAATTAGCTGCAAAGTTCTTGGCAAATAGTTTGGCCTTATCTGATGCTGACGAGATGATCTCAGGCCCATTGATGATGGTTGGGATAGAACACACGCTTCTGTTCAGGATCCTGTTTGCTATTTGTTAAAACTGGTGGGAACCAAGCGGCTGCTCAGCTACTTTGGATGTAATGGACTTATATAGAGCATATAGCTCTCTTGCATTTTTTATTACTCTTTTACAGTGGTTGCTGGCAGTCCTGAAACCAGCTTTAGTCTCAGTGCATCTGTTACATCTATGGAAAAAGTGATTTCTGTGTGCGATGGCAACAGCACATTCTGGGGAAAACCATGGCTGGCTGTTAGAAATTTGTATTTGAAATCCAGATACTTATATTCTAATATTGTTACATATTCTTATAGCAAATGATCCTATATCTTATTTAAACATAAAAAAATTAATTTCAGTGATTAAAAAACCTTTTTAAATATTTAAATTTTATTTTCATCTTCAGCAAAAATGACAAAAACTGGGTAAAGTATATTTTTGGGGGAAAATTTTAAAATTCTATTAAACTTATAGAAAAAATATATTATTCTGCTTTTAATATAAATTCTGAAAAAAAGTTGTCCAGAAATAATAAATTTTAATTAATTTACCAAAAAAAAAACAAAAAAAAAAAACAAAAAAAAAAACAAAAAAAAAACAGTAACTGGAGTTTTCTCAGTCTATTGGTGGTTGCTGGTAAAAAGGCATTTGTTTTGAGCAAAATAGGTGAAAGTGCCTTCAAATCACATATGTTTATCAATAATTTTCTTTACAAATGTTTATTTCATTATTAAGCATTTTTTCAAGTACTTTGTAAATATTATATACTTATGAATTTTTTTTTTTTTTTTTTTATTAATTTGCAATTATAATTTTTTATTATGAAAGAAAATAAAGTATTAGGGCTCTGCACAATACAAATTCACCCCAAAAGAAAAATGTGATTCTCTATTTTATAAACAATTACATGAAAACTGCCTGAAAAAAATGGTGGTAAAAAAAAAAAAAATCAGTTTTGCATATAAAATTAATGTACAATGATCACCCCCCACCCCTGTAGACCAGACTGTGCTTTAAGGACATGTAACCAATTTTGGTGAGTTTAAATCTTGGCTGATTTATAATAAATGTATAAAATGTCATTGTTAAATCATAAAAGATTCATATTACTAACTGTAAGTTGTGTAATAATATGAAAAATAAAGCAATTAAGTGTAATTTTATGACTTTACAGCTTAGGTTAGTGGTTAAAAATAAAACTGCCATAAAAAATTAGAATGGACCAGAAATGGAGGATTCTTTTATGACAAATTTATATACTCAACTAACTCTCTATTCTAAAATAAATGTTTTTGTTAATGTACATATCTTTTTTTAATTCAAACTTCTAAATGTTTCTTTTTATCTATATTTTTCACTTGTACTAATGAGGTGATCAGACAACAATCAACATCAAAGTGGCACCATAAAAATTAAAATTTGTCAAAGCAATCTAAATTTTTTAATATTAAACTGAACTCTGAGAAGTGCCATATATAGATGTTTAGTAAAAAGAAATTTGAACATTTGACCAAATGATTTGATAAAGGAACAAACAAGTGAACTGTTAGAATATTTACTTTGTTTATTATAATTTACAAAAAAAAAAAAAAAAATCTGAGTCGGATTCCCAACATGCAGCTCTGTATCTTTTATAAATAGACAATCCTTGAATAAAGAAATACATGTTGGTTTCATTTTTTTTTATTTTAGTGTCAAGAAGAAAATTAAAAGAATCGTTTTTGGAATTGGTAATTTAATACCCTCCAAATGTTCTGATTTCCCAATTCCAAATAATCATCCCAACACTTAAGATGAAATTATAAAAATAACTTCAAAAACATTTCAACAAAAAAAAAAAAATAAACAAAATTATCAAAAATTACATTTGTAGAAAAAATGGAAGTTTAGTTCACACTATACATAATTTTTTTTCTTTTACTAGCAAGTTTTCATTTTTACTGCTCCATTTTTTTTTTTATCTCTTGTTGTTTTGTTATTTTATTTGACTTCGTAGCGTCTTTAATTCTCAAGTTTGCTTTCTTGAGCTTCTTTTCTCTTACAGTTTGAATATTTCCTCCATGTCTGAAATTTTGGGAAAATCCTGAATGCTTTCACATTTGAAGTGCCTACGATGTTGAATAGATGCTTCAAAATGGAATTATATCTTTTGGAAACACTGGGGTAAATTATAAGACAAATTTAACCATTTTGTTATGAGCACAAGAAAAAAAAAAATCATAAAACCAAACTTCAAACAGTCAAAGAATTTTTAAGTTTTAGATGTTTTTTATTCAGATAATGTTGATTTATTTACACTGCATGGAAAAATGGAAAAATAGAAGAGTTTAAAAATTATTCATTTCTGAAAGTCAATCCGAACAATTTTGTTCATTTTTTAGTCTTTTCTAAATCTCAGCAGCAAGTTGACATAAAAAATTTGATGCATTGAGATTATCACAGCAATTCCAGAATCTTACAGTAACATGCAAAATATTTTTAAAAAATTGTCTTTGAAAAATAAAAGTAAGAAAAAGGTTTTCATTCAAATCAGTTTAAAATAAGAACAGCAAGTTTATAAGTTGAGTAACCAAAATGTTATAAAACTCATTTTAGTACAGAGGAAGGGATTTCAAATATATTTTGTTAACGTTCCAGAAGTTTTTGTTTTTTTTAGATGAGAATTGATTATTTCAACAACTTTTCTGATCATTTCAGCCAATGTAATCTCCAACAGGTGCATCTTTCCAAACATGGAAATCGAAATGGAATTTCAAATTGAACCAGGGGGAATACATTGTTCACATTTCATCAATCGTGACCAAATAGAAGTATTATTTGATATTCTTAGTTATTGCCTGCATAAGGATTGATCTTTCAAATTTCAAGCTTGTCGTAATGCACAAAACACAAAATTAGAGCATCAAAATATTGTCAAAAGAAAAATGATCAAATGATAAGCAGAAAGAATTTTTTTTTTTACAACTAACAATAGTTGTGAGCAGAAATGATAACACCGGCAAGAAAGCAGGTCAAGAAAGCATCGGACAACTTTTGTACTTTATCACCACATTTATAAAGATTAAACCCTGCTACATACTCCTTCCCTTCTCTGTACCATAACAATACAGAATGGCATCTACACAGTTCATGATATTTTCTGTAGGAGGCTTAACTCAGACAAAACGTTTTCCAAGAATTATCGCTCTTGAATGTTATATGAATTGCATTTCCTCTGAATGTTCCAAACAAGTGCTTCTAAATGAGTTTTCGATAGTGACCTTTGATATTTGATCCATATTTCTCTGAGCTGATGTCAACTATCTGAGTAGTTATTTTGGTAAAGAGTTTCTATTAGGCTGTCTATCTCCTCTAGCTAGCTATTAGATTAGTATTGCCATTAGATTAGTATTGCCATTAGATTAGTATTACCATTAGATTAGTATAGCCTTTACTCAATATCCTAGGCAACATTTTATGCATGGTATCAAGAAAAGGATTACTTTTAATGCATGAATGATCTGAATCCTTGATCTGATTCAATTCAAAATTTTGTACAAGTTTCCAAAAAAGATGCACCTGAAGAAAATCAGCCAAGATGAGAATAGTAGTTGGAATAATCTGAATTGTAATAATCTCACAAAAATATCAATGAACAAATGATTTTAATTCCATTTGAGGTTTATTTATGGGACAGTGCACAACAATAAAACATTAAAAAATATAAATAAAAGTGTTAAATTTCATAAATCCTAATGAATTCTGCACTAGAAAAAAAAAAGAAAAAAAAAAAGTAAAGCCATTCAAAATTAGACTAACAAGCGTTCATGTTTTCTATCATTCACGTTTAAAATTGCTTTGAAATAAAAAGTATAATGTCAAATTTTAACTAAAAGATGCTTTATTCAAATAATATCTAAGATCTCAAAAAAAAAAAAGAAGCAAACAAAGAAAATTACATTAGCATAAAATCCATTGCAAATAACTAGCAAATAAATAGTAATCGCCACTCTTTAGAAACCTCATACTCTAAACTGTTCAATCCAAAGTTTTATTTTCATCATAAAATATTCTTGAACCGATTAGTTTATTCATAATAGCTTTTTGAAAATAGAACTAATTTTATCGTTTCTAAATAGACAAACAATTTTTATATTTATCAGTTCAAAGAATTTAGTTTGCATCTGATTGGCATGGGAATTTTGGAGTATCAAATAGCTAGAGTACAATTAGAGTATCTTTGATAAAAGACATTTGACAATTTATTATTAAAAAAAAAAAAAACTCTTTAACTTTATCCATTACTTAATGATTTTAAATCAATATTTTAAAAATTGTGTTAAAAATTTATTTAAATAAAAAAAAAATGTTCAATTTAGAAATTATGTAAATCAGAATTTTATTGAAAACAAAAAAAATTTTCTCAAAGGTTATTTCATAAAACACTTAATAGAGTCAATTTGAGACACTTAAAAAAAAATCTATTCCAATCCTTCAAAAGATTAATATGAAAATAAGATAAAACATAAGATTTTTTTCTTTTCGAATTATTGAAGTAAAATGAACAAATGATGTATTAAAAATACAATGTCTTTGTTTTAAAAATGATTTCAGTTTTGTTGGCCTTAAATGTGAATACTGTATAATGTCTCTTTCATATCAAATCATTTGTCAATACATTTCATAGTAACCTTTACAATTGGGTTATTTAAAAAAAGAAAAATACTCTTAAGTGTTGAATACTGTAGAAAGTCTTCTTCATGATCTCTGCTGGAATACTTTATAGAGTCTGCTATGATCATCAAACAAACTTCTGATCATGATAACTTGTGTAAGGGCAACCGACATCATGAGAAAGAGTTGGATTCCTGACCACCAATTGACACGCTCAAAGTTAGATTCCTGGATATTCCGATCTCTGGCTTCAAACATTTTCAAATAGTTTTGTACTTGATGAGATCTTTCAAGATTTTCTTTAACACGTTCCACAATTGACTACAAAAAGAAGAAATGGTTAAATTCATTTATGATCATTTTATATAATGCAGTCAAAATATTTATTTTAGTTATAGATTCACTCATTGATGATAAAAATACTTCCTGGATGTTGAAAGTGAAATAGTAAGTTTATTTCTTGTAGTGGAGTCGGAAAGGGTGAAAGTAGGAACACAACAACTTGGTGAGAATAACAAGAACATTTATATCAAGCAAGGGTTAGTGGTACAGAAAAGGTTAGTAAGTCCGTGGTGAGTCATCTCTGTACGACATCCGGGATAGATCTCATTGAGTGGTCTAGACTTGCTGGTTATATGCCTAATGGACAAGTCCATCTTAGCGCACAGAAAATGTTAGTAAGTCCGGGGGGGGGGGGGGGGGGTCGTCTCTGTACGACATCTGGGATAGCTCTCATCAACTTGCTGATTATATGCCTAATGGACAAGTCCATCTTAGTGGTTATAAGGGTATGTATGTCCCTCCCCCCCACGCTTTTTTATTCAGGGGAAAAAAAATGTTAATATTTCTTCCTTTTTGGATCGATGATAAGGGGTTCAGTAACCTTTCTCTTCCTTGTTGGTTGGCGCTGTTCTAGGTTTGCTTAGGGAGGCTCGATATCGAACATATATAACGTATTGCTAGCTTCTTCCTTGACTTGAGGTGTGTCTTTGCCATCGTCAGGACGACGTCTAATTTGATTTAGGTGTCTCTGTGAGTGGTGGTAGGGCCTAGAACAATGTAGGTTGTGTTTCCAATTCTTTTGTCAATTCTTCCCTGTTCCCAAAACGATCTATTGTTTCCGTATGCTTTAAAGAAAACTTTTTCTCCTGGGTTATACTTTTTTTCCAGGAATGGTAGTGGTCCTACCCAAACTTGCTTGTTTTGGCAGTAGTTTTTCAAATACTGGTCGTATTTTTCATGCAAACATAGTCTTTGCAGGAGACGTTGCTTCAAGGGTATTCGGGTTCGGTTTGATCCTGTAAACCTGTAAAAACTGTTGTAAGGCCTTATCTGAAGGTGTTCCAGAAGCTTTCTTCTCTGCTCTTTTCAAAGTGTCTACGAAACGTTCTGCCTGTCCATTAGAAGTTGGATGATACAGAGGTATAGTGATGTGTTCTATTTGAAAACTGTCGCAGAATTCTTTAAAATCAGTTGATGTGAACTGTGTCCCGTTGTCGATTGCTTAGTCAGCGACAACGCCAAATCGGGCAAAAAGTTCATGGAGGAAAAAGATAGTGACTCCTGTGGTGGGTCTCCTTGCACTTGAGTACTTTTAGCCATTTTGAATAGCTATCTACTACAATCAAGTAGTAGACATCCTCCACTGGTCCTGCGAAATCTACATGTATTCTTGACCATGGTTGGTCTGTCTTTGGTCATGGTTTGTAGGTGATTGGTGGTGCTTTAGCTGCTAGAGAACAACCCCTGCAAGAATCCACCAAATTTGAGATGACTAAATCCATATTTGGTCAATATACATAACTCCGCATAAGGCTTTTCATCCTATTCTTTCTTAGATGACCTGTGTGAAAATCTCTTAGTATTCATTTCTATAGAGTCTTGGTTATAACCACCCTTTCACTATATAATAGTAAATTGTCACACAAGGAGAAAATGTCCGTTATCTGTCAATGTTTTTCCATGATCTTCTGTTTTGTGGAGCAAATGAATTTGTTTTCTTGGGCTTTGTATTTTATTTCATGTAGCGTAACTGGTAATTCTTTATTCACGTTAAGCATCAGATTCTTGATCTTGCTGTCGTTTTTTAAAGAAGCGATATCAGTGTCTTCTAGTGGTTTGCTTTGACTTGGTATTAACCTTGACAATCCGTCAGCATGACCAATTTTTTGTGAGGGGAGGTATTCTAACTTAAGTTATAGTTAAGTAAGATCATACCCCATCTCAGCAATCTGTTTGCTGTATACACAAATAGTCTTTTCTTTGATCCCAAGATAGTTAGGAGCGGTTTATGGTCAGTTTGCAAATTGAAAAATCTTCCATGCAAATAACAATGGTACTTTGTTACTGTGAATATTATAAGGGTTTCCTTCTTGATCTGAGAGTAATATTTTTCCGAAGGTAATAAAGTGCGGGACGCATGTGCCACTTCCATCCGGCATGCTGTGTAGTATGCAAGCGCTTATACCATGAGAGCTTGCATCACTGGCAACTATGATACCTAATTCTGGATTGTAATGTGTAAGAGATAGGTCGGACGTCAGTGCAGTTTTAATTTTGTTGAATACCTCCTGGCATTCAGATGTCCATTCCCAAGTACTGTCTTTCTTCAAATTTGTTAAGTGGGGCCCGAAGATTATTCATGTAGGGAATAAATGACTGGCAATAGTTGGCCAGTCCTAGAAAGCTTTGTAGTTCGGTGACGTTCTCGGGAGTTGGCATGTTCTTTATTGCAGTTGTCATGTCAGGATCTGGTCTCCTTCCCTCTTTGTCAATTATGTATCCTAGGTATTTAATTTCTTCTAGGAAAAATTCACACTTTCCTTCCTTAACTTTGAAACCAAAATCCTGTATCCATGAAAAGACCTTTTGTATGTGCTCTCTATATTGTTCCTTGGATGTGCTGATTATAATTATATCATCCAAGTATGCAGTTGCGAAATCGAGTCTGTCTAGCATAGTATCCATTATTTCTTGAAAAATTGTCGGAGCGACCTTGATCTCAAGTGCTAGTCT
This sequence comes from Euprymna scolopes, assembly GCF_053919585.1. Classification (NCBI taxonomy): domain Eukaryota; kingdom Metazoa; phylum Mollusca; class Cephalopoda; order Sepiida; family Sepiolidae; genus Euprymna; species Euprymna scolopes. Next base: position 80,613,314 of record NC_136486.1, read on the forward strand.
CTCAAATTTGTATAAACCCGTGGGTGTTTATGCAAAGTATAAGATAAGCCTCACTGAGATCGACCTTAGAGAAGATCTTACCTCCGTTCAGTTTCGCGAAAATCTCCTTGGGACTAGGCAGTGGGTAATGGTAGTCTTTCAAGACGGTGTTTAACCCAGTAGAAAAATGAGTACAAATGCAGATTTCTTTCGATTTCTTTTTGACGTACACGGCAGGAGATGCCCATTGGCTGAATTCCACTTTTGATAAGATGCCAGTCTTTACTAGTCAAGTTCCTCATTGATTTTCTTTAGCGAAGCGAATGGTACGTTCCTTTTTTTTTTTTCCTAAAAATTGGTTCTGCATCAGTTTGTTTCAGTTCAAATTTGGCTCTTGCGTTCCTACATTTACCCAGGCCCGCTGTAAAAATTTCAGGAAAAAGCTTTTTTAGATCAGCTTTAAGTTCTTATTTTTCTGTAGAAAACGATTCTACTTTTTGGCAAAAAGTGTTGATAGGTACATCCCACAGATTAAATTCCTAAAACCAGTCGGACCCAAGTAAATTTTCTGTGTTCTTGAACACAAATAATTTCAGTTTTTTCGTTGTACCATTAAAAGTGACATTTGTCGTTCTCCTTCAAAATTTACTTTTTCTCCAGTTTTATGCAAAGTCGACCTATTTAAATTTCTCCATGTCTGTAAATTTATTATCGATAATTGTCTGACCCTGAGTCTAATTACAATTTAACTTTCTTGTCTAAAATTCTAACTAAGACGTATTTTCGACTTTCTTATTCATTTTCGTCTGTTGAACCTTAATTTTACTTTTCCTCTGCCGTTTGCAGTGTGAGCTTTTGTGTCCTAGTTTTTTGCAATTAAAACATTCTTTGGTGTGAAAGGGGCAATCCTTTGATCAATGCAAGTCTCCGCAGTGAAAACAAGGGGTTGAACGCTTCTGGTTACCTTGCTTTTTGTGCTTGAGTAGAAGATAGCATTCAGTTTCTGTTTTGTTTTTTGGAGAGTACCCCTTAGTTTTTCTCTGTATGTTCTTTATGTGTGCAATACCAGCTTCTTCGAGTCCTTCTTGACACTAATGATCCTTTGGCAATCTTCCGCCAGCTTTTGTACAGTTAAGCCTGGTTCACTTTCCAGTTTTGACAAAACTCTTTGACACATCTCAGAGTCTCTTGTTGAAGTTAAACCCTGGACGAATATGAGGCACTTGAAATCATCAGCACTCAATTCTGACAATTCAAAATCGTCACAGCGTTTGTTGACAATTGAGAACAAAAGTCAAGTAGTCCACATCGTCTTTTTTCATAAGGTTCAGGCATTTCCACCGTCTATGGAACAACGACGTCTTCTCACTGAAATAGTTCAGTTAGTCGTTTAACGGTTTCCGTAAACGTCAGATCGCTAGTCTTTTGTGGCAAGATATAGTCGACAAATTTGTCGTGTTCCGTAGTCCCTAATTTGCTGAGTAGAAAACAGACTTTTTTTTGGTCTGCCCAATTTTCACAATCGATATTGTACAGATCTTCATACCGTCTGAAATACGTTTCAAACATTCAATTTTCTTCAGTACAGTAGGTGAAATTATTTATTGTACTTAGTACCGCACTCTGGGGAAACGCTGTATTGCTCTCTGTAGCTTGATTCCTATTCATTAAAACCTGGAGTAGTTCTTCAGTTCTCGCTTTCTGCTCTGTTTGTAATGCAAAGAGTCTGTCCTCAGCTCTCTTTTGCATTTGGATCATTCTTTCTTCTGCTTGCTGTAGTCTACCGTCAGCTCTTCTTTACTGGTCCATTTGAAATTCAATTAGACGGGTTATCATCTCTTTCACATCTTCCATTGTGTCTCTTTTTATTTTATTTTCTTGAAGCAAAAAAAAATTCTATTCTTTTTAGGGAATTTGTAACTTCAACGGGAAGTCACAGCAAGGGAAAACTCTTATAATTTATGGACTAGTATACTCTTCAATAGCTGTAGCAGAAATGCAAAAATTATAGATTAATTTTGCATACACTTATTTACTCGTTGACACGTGTTTCTTTTGTCTCAGATATGCCAATAGTTCAGAAATGGAGACAGATTTTTTGGTTTACCATAGAGAAAAAAAAAATAGTACAATATACTATCTATGTTGTATTATGGTGTGGCTCCCAGGTTGGGAAATCGTAATAGTGCGTAGGACTCCCTGGCTGCGGTACATAGCAGTTTTAGTTACGTCGATCGTCCGTAGGTTCACTTGTTTACTAAGCGGTTGTGATGACGAGTTAAGACTAGTGAGTTATCTCACCTTAGACTGGCACTTTTTCCTTATCTTGCCTCTCGTCAATTGTCAAAAATGTCATAACAACGTTGAACCTGAAAACAAAGCGGTTGACGACTTAGAACGATCAGCTGTAACTTAAAAACATGCATTAAAAGACGTAAGTCACAATTGTGTTTGTTTTTGTATAAAATTATATTTTACAATATAGTTACAATTTAAAACAGATCGTCTTTTTTCTTTTGGTGGTTCTGAAGTTCACAGTTAGCAGTTTTTCTCACAGTGCTCTGAGGAGGGAAAAATGACGCTTCGACAATACGGTCTTCAGCAACACATGCTGTTCCGTGTTTCTCCTTTCTCTGCTCTCTCTCTGCTCTGCTGATTCACCGTTTTTATTGGCATTTTGTCCCTTTGTTTTTTCTATCCACGCGTTCTGTCAATCGGTTGATACATGTGTTCTTAAGTCACGTTTTGACCTCAAAAAATCATTCGATTTTGTCTTCACACAGCGACACGTGAATTACCCACTCATGCCAATATCTGTAATTCCAGAGCTTACGAGGAATGTCACGTTTATTTGTTTTGTAAACAAAAAAATCGTCGTCCGATTTCTCTGTTTATGACGTAAGCCCTTTCTCTTTTCAACAGGTAGACAATCGATTATTCGATGCCCACTCTTTTAAATCTTTTATTAAAGTTTTTTCTTTTCAGTTATGTATGATGGTTCCAGCCATTCATTACATAACACCCCTCCATTAACCATTTTTTTTTTTTTTTTTTTTTTTTTCAATCGTCTATCGGTCCATCGACATTTCCAATAATGTTTTTAATGTCACAAAATTTTTTTTTTCATCTCTTTTACTGTATTTTTTTTTTCCGTTTAACTTAGAAAAAAATAAAATAAAATAAAAATAAACATCAACAAGAAAAGCATAAGGTCTTCTTCGGTATAAGTGCATCGGCCGCACTTAACAGCAAAATATACGCTGCAAATTTACCAATTTTACCGAAGTGGTCGATTTGTCCAATATTCTCCACTACCTCGGCTCTTTAATTAATATTACTAATTAACTAAATACGAGTCTTACATTTTAATGACTTGTTTAAAATGTGGGCAGCATATAGTACAAAAATTTCGACCAGAACGCCAGGATCCTAAATATTGGTGGCAACTCCGAACTCCCTATGATAAGGATGTTGCCTAACATCAACAGAGTAATTTTCTTAACCAATCCAAACATCCTGTTCCGCGCTCCCGACCCGCAGTTCGATTATAACCTGAGTTCCCAACCCCCGTGCTAGCCCTAGCTACGGTTGGCTGATCTCTACTATCATAATCAACTCTGCACGACCTGGGCACTAAGTTATATATATCTTCCTTCCATATTTCATCAACTTCTTTAGCCCTTTCAGCCGTCATGCTACGCGTGATTATTTTCCGTTCCATCAACGGGACCCTGTTTTCCTGACTTGGGGATTCTCGTTGATGGCGATTGCTCTGTTGGGGATAATATTCTTCCTCCCCACTAGAGGATTCTTGATCTGAACTACTATCCTCTACCGGTGCTGACAGGGTTGTTTTTCTACAGCCCTCTTGCTTGTTGGGGATATCCCATTCCTCCAGTTCTGCTTTCCGAAGGTGTTCCCCATGGGCTTTTGTTACTGCCCCCGTCAGTTGACTTCTAATTCTATACGAGACTGGCCCCGTCTTCTCTATTATTACGTAATATGGAGACCATCTTACGTCTAGCTTTCCCTTTTTTCTATTATTTTTATAATAAACTAAGTCGCCAACTTGAAAATCGACTGCTTTTGTTTTCTCGTTGGCCCTATCTATCATTTTCTTCCTAGCTCTCTTTACATTGTTCCTGACTAATGTAAAGGTCCGATGCATGTCCTGCAGAGCGATCTCATGATCCTCTTCCCCGTAGTAAATTCTACGCGGCCTCAGTATGTTGTCTAACGGCAAGACAACGTCTCTATTATAGAGCAAATAATAGGGGGAGTACTTTGTTGTTTCGCTGACATGAAACCTTACAGCAGCCAGCATCTGGTTCAAGTACATGTCCCATGAACGGTCATTGCCCCCTATTTTCTTTGCTAGTACGTCATGCATCGTCCTATGGAATCTTTCTATTTTCCCGTTACTTTGCGGGTGGTAAAATGAGGTGGTCACGTGATCAACATTAAGCTCTTCTAAAGCCCTTTTCATGATCCCACTGACGTTCTCCGGTTCGTTATCCGTAAGTAACTGCAATGGTGCACCAAATCTGGGAAATATTTCCTCAATTAAGAGATGCACCACTGTCTCTGCCTTTTTATTAGGTACAGCGAAAGCCTCAGGCCAACCACTATACATGTCGATGAACGTGACTATGTATTGATTGCCTGACAAAGTCCTCGGATAGGGTCCGGAAATATCCAATGCAATCTTAGCAAAAGGAAAAGAAGGCATGTCGGTCTCCTGCATTTGAGGTTGTTGCTTCCTCAAATTTCTGGTCTGGCATGGGACGCACTTCCCTATGTGTTCGTTTACCTTCTTGAACAAACCAGGCCAGAAATACTTTTGTTTAATGGAGTGGAACGTTTTCTCCACACCCATATGACCATTCTCATCATGGTATTGTTTCAATACCTTCATCCTCAAATGTGACGGAATATATAATCTAATTACAGGATCGTCGTCGGGTGTCGATAAATAATATACGATATCGTCCATTATGATGTACTTTTTTTCTTCCATCTTGGACGTTTTACCGCTCCTCATCCGTTTCTTTAATTCGACGATCTGACTATCGGCGTCTTGTTCTTTACACATATCCAAACCTGATAGTGTAGGACGCTCGCTTACTACCGGTGAGCCTTCGTCATCCTTATGCGATACAAACTCTCTTGGTTCAAAACGATTCGAGTTTATTGCACTCACCGTGTAATTCCTATCATCTATTTCTACTGGAGGATCGTCTTCATCCCGACTCGCATTTACCGCACGGGATAAGAGATCCGCACAGACGTTATCTTTTCCTTTTAGGTACTGTATGGTGCAATCATAGCCAGCCATACTTAATGCCCACGTCTGTATCTTCCTATTCTGTATCGGAGATTTCAGCAAGTACTCCAATGGTCTGTGATCCGTGTAGATGGTGAACGTAGCACTATGCAAGTAGTGATTCAACTTGTTTAAGGCATAGTGAATCGCATATGCTTCTTTCTCTATTGTTGACCATCTAGTCTGGGTATCAGACAACTTATGAGATAGAAAATAAATGGGTTTCTCCATCTCCCGACCCTCCTCCGGGTCGTAGACCATTTGAGACAAGGTTGCTCCGATCGCATAATCGGAGGCATCCGTGTATAACCTGTATCCTTTGTTAGTGTCCGGGTATGCCAGCATCACCATCTCTGCAAGCTTCGATTTCAATCGATTAAAAGCAGACTGACACGCATCGTCCCAACAGAAACGTGCATGCTTCCTAGTTAACCGAATTAACGGTTCGGCGATTACAGAAAAATCCTTGATAAATCGCCTGTAATAGGATGTCATGCCTATAAAGGATCTAACCTGCTTCACAGTGGTTGGGGTCGCAATTGCCTGAATTGCTTTAACCTTGTCCCCCTCCGGCTGGATACCTTTCTCACTTACTCGGAATCCCAGATATTGCACTTCCTTGCCGAAAAACTCACACTTCGCCGCCTTTAACCTTAAATTATGCCTACGTAAACTACCTAACACTTTTTCTATATGCCTAACATGTTCCTCCTTTGTTTTGGAGAATATCAAAATATCATCCAAATAAGGCACGGCGAATTCTTCCTGTCCCTGTAACACTACGGACATTAGCTCCTGAAACACTCCCGGAGCGTTAGCAAGTCCGAATGGCATTACATTAAATTGGAACAGTCCTCTATGACAGGTGAACGCAGTTTTCTCTTTATCTTTTTCGTTCAACTTTACCTGCCAATACCCTGATTTCAAGTCCAACTTTGAGAAATATTTTGCTGACCCAAGCGAGGCCAGTATATCATCAATTACTGGTAGCGCTCGGGCATACTTCTTTGTTATCTTATTCAGGGCCCTAAAATCTACACAGAACCTCTTTGTTCCGTCTTTCTTTTTTACCAAAACTATCGGGAAACTCCACGGACTGTTTGACCTTTCTATCACCCCTGCCTGTAGCATTTCCTCTAGTGCTACATTAACTTCTTCTCGTTGTTTGAGAGGTGTTCTATACGGGTTTTTCTTTATGGGATCGTTTTTTCCTGTATCGATCCTCATCTCTACTGTGTCAGTCCGGCCTAAATATCTATCCTCTGTGACGAATAAATCAGTATTTCGTTGCAGGACTTTATTTAAAACTTTCCTCATTTCTTCCGGCACTTTTATGCCGTTGAGGTTACTTTTGTTTCCCGACTTCTTTTGTTTATTTGGCTTTGATATTGCCATTACTACTTCTGTTCTTCTACATCTACCTATCTTGTAACCTTTCTTTAATTTTACTGTCTGGTTCGTGTTATTCATAATTAGCAAAGGAAAACTTTTCCTACCTTTAATTTTAACTACCGTGTTCGCTACGGATACACCACTTAGATCACTTAGGAAGCCTTTATCTATCTGCACTACTTCGTAATCTAAACCCTGACCATTTCTCATTTCGGCACGAGCTGTGCACGCATGTAAATGCTGCGGTTTCAGGGTGACATTGTGCCTTAATCTAACTATACTCGAAATATAAGCCTCCTCTTGCAGCGCTATGTACTCGCTGCCTAATCGGATTGCTCCTAAATCAAAGTACATTCTAACACTATTTTGCTTGAGCCAGTCTCGGCCCAATATGACGTTCCTTTTAAGGTTTTTCGTCACTACAAAATCATGTCGAATGTACTGGCTTCCTACTTTAATTTGTAAACGCGCCACTCCTTGCACTATGAGAGGTGACCCGTTTGCAGTCCTTAAATTCATCTCTATTTTCTTTATCTCAGGCTTCTCTCTGAGACTTTCTAATACAGTACTTTTTATTACAGAAATTTTGGCGCCAGTATCTACTAAAGCCCTAAACTTATTTTTCTCTATCTTAATAGGGATGCAATTAGCGGCGCCCATATGTCCTATGATCTTTGACTGTTCACCCCTCTTCCTCTCGCTGGGCGTCTTGCGAGTGGGGTCTGCTCGTTTCCCGACTTAGGGAAGGTGCAGTTCCTGGCTATATGGCCTTTTCTGCCGCAATTGTAACACTTAATCTCCGGCCAAGGGCGCTCTGTTTCTCTTGCCTTGAAGCCGGGTCCCCTATTAAATCCTCTATAATTCCTCTGCCCCCTATCTGGCTCTGGGAATCTTTTTTTCCTTATCGCTTCTATATTCCTCTGGCGCCCACTATAATTTATTTCCATAGGTTCTTCTTCTCGGTCATTGCCTCTTATGCGGTTTTGCCACCGATCCTCGATTAGGGCCTTTTCATAGGCTACCTTGAGGTCCGATGGTTCTTCCCTCATGACAGCGATTTTGACTTGTCTGTCATATAGCCCCTCGATGAAGAAACCTATCACTTGGCTTTTTATTACTTCATTGTTCGTATCTAGACTACCATACGAACCTATAGCCAAGTGCACTAACCTCTGCATGTAGTCCTGCACAGTTTCGCTTCTACCTTGCTTAATATTTGCTAACTCCCTAACAAACTTGGTAGGATCTGCCTGGACTCCAAAATAATTATCTAGAGCTCGCTTCAAGTCTACCCATGCCACACTCTCATTGTTGGCTAGTAGTCCTGAAACAAACTGTCCTATTTGGCCAGCCGTCGTAATTAACGCTAATTGGCATTTTTCTTCCTCTGTTTGGCTAACTATTCTAGTGTATTTATCTATATCATTTAGCCATCTTCTGTATTCCTGCGATCGTCTAGTGTCTAATGGTTTTATTTTTGATAACAACGCCTCCCCCCTCAGAGAGTTCGAAATGGCCTTCCCTACATTGTGTAGTTCAGCCCCTAGGATCTGAGCGAAATCTGTGAAAAACTGCTGTTCCATTTTTAACAATTATTTTCAAAATTATACAAGAAAGAAAGAAGAAAGAAAAGAAATATATATTAACTTTTTTTTTTTTTTTTTTTTTTTTTTTTTTTTTAACAAAACTTTTTTTTAAAGAGCCGAGGTTTAGAAAAATATTGAAAAAATCAACTAACCTTTGCTTTTCCTCAGGTCCAGTGTTCTTTCTTCTTCTTTTTCTTGCTTCTGCGTTCGCGTTTCTCTTCGTCGATTGATTCACGTTGTGTTTTTTTTTCTTCTTCTTTGTTGTTGTGTATGTGGTAACCAAGTTCTTTTTGTGTAAGAGTTCTTTTTGTTTAGTTTTGTTTTTGTTAAAAAGTTCTTACTTATCACTCTTGCGGAGTGAACTGGTCATCAAGGCACCAATTAATACTATGTTGTATTATGGTGTGGCTCCCAGGTTGGGAAATCGTAATAGTGCGTAGGACTCCCTGGCTGCGGTACATAGCAGTTTTAGTTACGTCGATCGTCCGTAGGTTCACTTGTTTACTAAGCGGTTGTGATGACAACGAGTTAAGATTAGTGAGTTATCTCACCTTAGACTGGCACTTTTTCCTTATCTTGCCTCTCGTCAATTGTCAAAAATGTCATAACAACGTTGAACCTGAAAACAAAGCGGTTGACGACTTAGAACGATCAGCTGTAACTTAAAAACATGCATTAAAAGACGTAAGTCACAATTGTGTTTGTTTTTGTATAAAATTATATTTTACAATATAGTTACAATTTAAAACAGATCGTCTTTTTTCTTTTGGTGGTTCTGAAGTTCACAGTTAGCAGTTTTTCTCACAGTGCTCTGAGGAGGGAAAAATGACGCTTCGACAATACGGTCTTCAGCAACACATGCTGTTCCGTGTTTCTCCTTTCTCTGCTCTCTCTCTGCTCTGCTGATTCACCGTTTTTATTGGCATTTTGTCCCTTTGTTTTTTCTATCCACGCGTTCTGTCAATCGGTTGATACATGTGTTCTTAAGTCACGTTTTGACCTCAAAAAATCATTCGATTTTGTCTTCACACAGCGACACGTGAATTACCCACTCATGCCAATATCTGTAATTCCAGAGCTTACGAGGAATGTCACGTTTATTTGTTTTGTAAACAAAAAAATCGTCGTCCGATTTCTCTGTTTATGACGTAAGCCCTTCCTCTTTTCAACAGGTAGACAATCGATTATTCGATGCCCACTCTTTTAAATCTTTTATTAAAGTTTTTTCTTTTCAGTTATGTATGATGGTTCCAGCCATTCATTACATAACATCTACAATGAACACAATACAATATACAACATAAAACATACAATATAACACATACAATATACAAGTCGACTTGTGTTCAGCAAAGTTACGGTTTTAAAAAGAAAATTGTTCTGGGTTCCTGTTTTCAGTAATAGATATTGTTGCACGAGCAGTATTATTTTCTCACTCCACTGGCGAGCAAAAATTTATCCAACAACAAAAAGAATCTTTATTTTAAAAGTGCTTAAAAAAAATTCACAGGTGAAAGAAAGGAAAAAAAAGGTACAATATCTTGTCGGATAATTTTATTATATAAATATATTTGTTCTTTTCTGAATAAAATTTTTTTTTTAAATTTAAAAATATAACATTTAACTTTGAAGTTCAGTAGCATTAAATACTGTACAGTATTTCTAATGTTTGTATGGAAGGTTTTTAAAAACTACAAATAAGAAAGAATATTATTAACAAAACTGCAAAGTTAAAAAAATGCAGAATAGTTTAATACACATATTAATCAAACTATTCTGCAGTTACCATGTATGTGTTGTATGCTTATAGCAATTGAAATACCCATCACATTGGAATTAAGGTATCAACTGGATGGGAATGAGAATTTCTTAAAAATTATGAAAAATAAGATTTAAAAATTTTTCAGTTTTCTTCTACCATTCAAAATCAAACTTCAGAAAATAAGACTTACTTTAAAATCTTCAAGTCTAATTTCCATCAACTCTGCTGCATCATCTTTACTCGTTACCCAATTACTATTATCAATTTCATCCTCTTCATTTTCAGTGATGATATCAAAGTAGACAACCTTTCGAAAGAAACGGCTGAACGTGTTGTCAAAGCAGATTTTGTAAGTTCCTGATATTTTAATGTCAACTCTGAAAAAGAAATTTTTTTTTTAAAAACAAAAACATCTACAGTAAAAGGGGGGAAAAAAATGGATAAAAAAAAAACTTTTCATATGAAAGGAAGTAAATTCTTACATTAAAAACTATGCTGTGAAGAGGAGATTTATCCAGAACAATTTGCACCTGATCTGCACCTGATCTTAGGATGGAGGGATAGAAGATGACACGGAAGCCATACTGATTAATTTGGATCAGTCAAAAGCTTTTGATAGGGTTGACCATCACTTCCTGGCATCTATTTTAGAGACTGATGGTTTGAAACAGGACTTTCGCAAATGGATCTCCGTTCTGTACCGCACGGCAACATCCGTGGTGCAAGTGAACAGAAAGCATTTGAAACCCTTTGTTATCTCCCGGTTGGTCTGTCAGGGATGTCAACTGTCCCCCCCCCCCTGCTCTACATCCTTGCGTTGGAAGTCTTCTTTTTTTTTTTTTTTTAAATAGGCATCACCACTTATCAAGGTTAACTAGCCACTTGAGGATAAGGGTTAAAGAGTGTACAGTAGAAATTGGATAATATAGTAATCGTTAGTAATGGAAATTCGGTAAATTTGTTAAGTGGAATGGCTTATCAGAAACTTGTTTACGTTAGACTTGAAGACAACCATATTGTAGTCAGCCGGAAAGCAGGAAAACAGAAGACAATTCCACAGCTTTGTTCATGGAATCTACGTTCAGGTTTAGGCACAGATAACGAGTGGGGGGAATTATTGATAGTGTTTTTAGCTAGACGAGTGTTTCTTGTGAAAGTTTGGCGAGGGGGGACCATAGACTGAAGCTCAGTTGAACACTTTCTATGAAAATAACGATACACTAGAGACAAACTCACAACATCTCTTCTGTTAGATAGAGGTTGCAGGGAAGAGAAAAGGATATCTCCTACCAGGCTATGAAGTCTATTTTGAACTCTATCAAGGCAGGACAAGTCTTTTCTAGCAGCTCCTGCCCAGATGTGGCAACAGTATTCCATCCTTGGACGTACCTGGCTCTTATATAGATAGAGAATTGCATCAGCAGTGAGATATCTACTGAATCGATAGAAGGATCCCACCATTTTTCCAGTGGCCTTGGCAACAGATTTGATGTACCTGTTCCATTTAAGATCAGGAGTAAAGGTCAAGCCCAGAAGCTTGTCAAAACTTGAGGCCTCCTGAAAACGAGAACCATTCATTTCAACTGATGTCAGATGGGGATCAGAATGTTGATGATATAAAGAGAGAAGCTTGGTTTTAGATGCATTAAAAGTAACCAGCCACTTTCCCAATTGTACCACGTGCTCAAGATCAGAGGAAAGAGAATCGGAGAGAACTTGGTCATACTTCACAAACTGAGGAGCAGAGAAGCAAGTTTGGTCTTGCGCGGAATAGCTCTGCCTGGTGGAATGCTGGTCAGAGACTCTGCGCTCATCGATGACGTTGCTGTCTTTATGTCGTGCTTCAAAGACATCAAAAAGGTGACAGAGGCGCTCACTTGCTAGAAAACGCTTACAGGGGCCAAAATCAATTGCAGCAAATTGGTTGGTCTGTGGTTAGGTGTATGGAGAGTTATCACCACCCTTCTGGCCCCTTTCAGCTAGATGGATTGCCCAGTTCAGATCCTTGTGTTTGATTCAGACCTGGTTTCCAGCTGGAAAAGAATTGGTCGGAAGTACAGTCAAAGGTCGCCTCATGGCAGCGAAGGAAACTTTCTTTAAAGGTTAGAGCAGAGATGTGTGCCACATATCTTTCCTCTCATCCTCTACTGGCTGGCCATACTTCCCTGTCTGCAAAACACCTAAAGGCCTTCTGGAGCCGTCTGTCCAAGCCAAGGGAAAGCATTGGGTTCACTAACAGGTCTGTATCCAACGACCTTGTAAAGGAGATCTGGGAATGTCCGGCCTTCCTGAGTTTGAACATTGACAGAAAAGTTTGCATCGGACTCTGCGGTCAAGGCCACCTTTCCCGACCTCATCTTCAACCACACGGTTGAGGCGCATTGAAGGCTGCTGGGTGACATGCAGTTCCTAAGGGAATGCCGAGCCACGCTCAAGAGGCTACCTAGGTCCAGCATCCTTTCACAGGCTTAAAGAAAACAGCTGTATAAGAAATTAGTCGGGGGAGAGCAGTCAACGACCCGCTTGTCGAGCATGTCAAGTTGTCGGAGGAGGAGATCTGCTCCTGGTGGAGCTGGGCGCCAGGCTTGGGAGTAGTAAACAACTTCAAATTCTTCCTGACCTAGTAACTGGCCTGAAATGGGTTGTCATAAAATGCAGTGCCAAACGAATGAGTTCGCTGAGTTCCCCTGCTGCAGAACCTTAGCAGAAGAAACATTGGAGCACGGTTTCTTCGATTGCAGTGAACTCCTCCAGTACTGGACATATTTCAATGAGGTGACAGCTTGCATCAATCCCAAGCATGCTCACCTGCTGATCGTGTTCCTGGTTGTGCACAATGGCCAGGCCGCCATGGAACAAGAAACAAATGGTGTTTCTTGCGATCCTTGGGATAGCCAGAATGATGGTGTGGATGTCGAGACTGAATGAAAAGTGTGGAATCTTGGACAGATCAGGATCTGGTTATGTTTTTAAAACACCAATTGAAGGTCAAGATCAAGAGTGATTACATCCTGCAGTTTATGACAGAAGATGGATTAAAGCAGCGTGCTTGTGCGTACAAAGAGGAGCCAAGTTAGAGAGCCATTCCGTGTTACAGTTCAGAAGGGTTTTCAGCGATAACATTTATTTAAAATCGCCATTATAATACTTTACTCTTTTCTTTTTGGCTTGTTTAGTAGTGTAGTATGTAGTACATAAAAAAACCCATTTTTTTTATAATAGTCTTATTTCTAGCGTCACGTGCATTACATTTAGATGGGAAGGATATTTTTAAAATTGTTAAACAATGTATAAACTCTGTGAATTGTGCCTTTATTTTTCTATAAAAATGTGTTTTTCTAAATTTTTATGGAGTCTTCTAATTATTACAATAATCTTTTAATAAATTTTTATTCATTGAAACCCTGAGAATTAAGGCATTTGTTATCACGTGTGTTACACCTTAGCGTCAGGTGCGTTACCCATGCGAAATCTCATTAATTTCCACAGTTCCGTGAAATGGGAGAATACTCAAATTTGGCAAACAATCAGAATAAAGTATTTTCTTAATCTTAGTTTTTGTCCTAAGTGAATTGGTCATTTGGTTTGGACCACACTGTCCTTTAAAGTTCAGGCTTTATAGCATAAACAATTTTCATTGAAAAGATTTCAAACATGCACAGGTTAGTGTAAAAACCTTTATTTTTTCATGTATGCATCATAAAAATATATCAAATATTTTTTTTTTTTTGAAAATTGTTTGAACGAATACATATAAGAATTTTGGAGTAGAAATTTTTCGGACAGCATTCATTTCTCAAGCAGCAGCAGCAAGCACCAATAATCCACATTTCTATCTTGATTTATTTCTGTAATAGAAAACCTCAACTTTATGATGTTCTAACATTTGAATGAAAAGTCACATGTTTTGTTCAAATTTCATGGTTTATATATATATATATATAGTAAATTAAAAAAAATATATATATATATATATATATATATATATATATATATATTCAGTAATGTCTCATTTTAGCACAGATTTTTTTTTTTTAATGTTCAATTAGAACAAAAAATTTGAATAGGAAGTTTATTTCCTAGTGAAGTTTTATCAATTATAGATACTGATATAGAAGTATCAGTAATCAAGTATTCCAGAAAAGGAAAATGGTACTGGCCAGATAAAGCTGATGTAATTGCATACCGGCCTGAAAATGTGATTGGAAAACTGACTCCACCAGTTCCAGTAGGGATGGTAGATATTGGAAGAAATCAGGATGTGCTTTATTATTTTAAACCTGAAATTTCTCAATAAATAAATCTATTTTATAGCATTGTATGAATGTTATTTATTATGTTTGAATCCATTGATTATTGTAGATTTTGAAGTGATATTTTGGCATGTAACACACGTGGTGTCACGTGTGTTACACAAATTCAAAGTGTTCTTTCAAGAAGAAGAAAATATCTAAATTTTTTTTTTTGCTATTATTTTGTTTGCTTATACTATACTTATACTATACTTATACTATACTTATACTAGAAAGGATTTTTTCCTCAGGGGTTTTATTGAAGAATGAGAAAAAAAAAAGTTGATTAAGCGTTTTATGAAAATTTAATGTAAAAATGATGAGCAGAAACTCAGGGCCTCAATTATTTTGAAATCTATATATGTCTCAATCATAAAAAATTATAATTAAACATAATTCTATGTTATTTATTAGTAAAAATGAATGTCTGAAAAATAGGTAATTCTTTCATTTTCTGACTTCAATAAATAGCTAATGTTTATAACCTCAGCACAGAAAAGATCAGAATTGAAAAGTTTTAAATTTTTTTGTAGCTTAAGGTGTTGTTTTTCAGAAAAAAACATAACAATGCTAGAAAAATTTAAAATTCTCTGATTTTGGACCACTTTCCATGGAATGAGCCTAGAGTATGTGTTCCCTACCTGGGCATGGCGCGTGCAGCTCCTAATCTTGCCAAACCCCAGCCCCAGTAAGGTAAACCTTGTTTCCCTTAGCCAGCCGAATGAATGGTCTCCTTCCTTTCCCAATAGAGAACTCCAAGATACCCCCCCCCATTCGTTTTTACTTTTTTGTCCCCCCTCCCCCCCGGTTCTTTCCCCAAACTCTCCCATCTTTTATTTTGTTCCAAACTTAGTTTTTCAAGCCCCTTATTTGTTTTCGGCCTTCATCAAGCTGGAAAATATTGGGCGGTCTCCCATCTAGCAAGGGTTGGGAAAACAACCTTTTCCTTTTTTTATTGTTTTTCCCCACCTTCCACAAATGAAATCATTTTTTACTTTTGTTAAATTTGTGTAAATAAAAAAATAAAAAAACAGTGAAATTGTCTCTGTGTGTACATTTCCCTACTAAATTACTCTGCCAATTTTCAGTCTACAACTCGAGATTTGACATAAGTATTGAGATTTAAGAAAATCTTTTTAACCGGTTTCCAGCTAGATATTTGACTGTCAAGGAGTTAAAACAATTTGACCTTTGAAAACTCTACCAAACTCCTCCACTAATTTTGGGTCTAAACACTTGAAATTTTAGATGTAGGTTCCTTGGACTAGCAATACCACACCATTTTTTTCTTTAGAGCGAATAAACTCAAATCAAGCATTATTAAAAAGAGCATAAAAACAAAGAAATAATATCTTTAGTTTTTTAAAATTGGCCCATTAGAACTGGAGTTATAACCATTCAAAGTATTTAAAAAAAAAAGAAAAATGCATGGTTCACTGGACATTTTGCCTTAAGTCAATCCTATTCAAATGCATATGAGCTTGTGACTGAAAATGGTAGGAAATTTGTACAATTAACAGACTAACCCATCTTTAAAAAGCTGTATCTTCAAATCGTTTTAAGATATTATGATGAAATTTTGAACATATCACAATACCGTGAAGGTTCAGTTGGCGTTATTTATGACCATCTCACACCGTAACTTACAGACTAATTAGCATACTAGTTAGCATATTCCAGTTTCATTTTAACAACTCTAAGTAGAAACATCATAAAAACAGCTAAGAAAAATGGTAAGGCTTTATCATCATAGAAATATTATTCTGATGGACATTATCATTTGCCATTATAACATCATGAAAATCCAAGGTGCCGACTAGGAAATCTAAGATGGCCACCATGACATGATTCTAAGAAATTATTAACAAACTATGGTTTGTAACATATCAAATTAAAGGAAATTTTGTACAGATTACATTTATAATTTTTTCAAGGACATTAAATCATCATGCGAAATATTATTCTGATGAACATTATCATTTGTCATCATTATGCAGTGAAAAAGCGAAAATGGTAACCAAGAAATCCAAGATGGCTACCACAACATGATTCAAAGAAATTAAAATGTGGCTTGTAGCATATCAAATTAAAGGAAATTTTGTACAGATTACAATTATAATGTTTTCAAGTATATTAAACTAATTAGAATAGTTAAATTTCATTTTAACGGCTTCAAGTAACTGTGACAATTATCAGGTGAGTTTCTACCACTATTTTGTATAATTTTTATTTTTAAGTCATTGTCAAGACTTCAAAAGACACCGCAACCATTTTTTCTTGTTCTCATGTAACGCCTGACACTACTTATTTTTTTTAACAGAATTTACAACACCAAAATTTACAGAGATAGGTAGCAGAGTAACATTTATTTGTTATATATTTGTTTTTTGACCACTTTTTCATACCTCTGTGGATTGTAAAAAAAACCAAAAAAAAACAAAACAATAAAAGTTATTCTTTTACTGAACTGGATAAGTGATTTGTGTGTTTTAACTCATTTAAAAGCATGGTCATTGTCGGTTATTCTTTTTCAAAGAGTTTATTTTTTTTAAATATTCTTTTCCTGTCCATAATTAAAAAATTATTTTTTCTAAATAATAACAAAAATAAAATGAATACTTTATGTTCATAAGTTAGTTGACAAATGTTTTGTTTACAGATGTTTTTGTGCATGTCTCGGCACACAAAAATTCTCATGTTCATATGTGGTTATCACTACTTTTATCGATTCGTGCATAAAAAGTTTTTATCCAATTCTTTTCAAATTTTAGGACCAAAGAAATTAATATATTCGCTATTAAACAGCATTTGAACACAGTTTTTATCTTTATTTATCTTTGTATTACAAAGCATTAACTTTGAGATGTTGTATTTAAGACTTGAAAAACAAACAAAAAACAATGTTCGCTGTCAGTTATTCTTTTTCAAAAAAATATTCTTTTCCTGTCCATAATTAAAACTTATGTTTTCTAAATAACAAAAATAAAATGAATACTTTATGTTCATTAGTTAGTTGAACACTTGTTTACAGATTTTTTTGTATGCGTCTCAGCACACAAAAATTCATGTTTACATGCGGTTGCCACTACTTTTATTGATTAGTGCATAATAAGTATACTTCTAATTCTTTTAAAATTTTAGGACAAAAGAAATTAATATATTCTCTATTAAATAACGTTTGAACAGAGTTTCTATCTTTACTTCAACTTTGAGATGTTCTATTGCGACTCAAAAACCAAGAAGAAGAACAACAACAACAACAAAATAATGCTCATTGTCGGTCATTCTTTTTCAAAGAATTAATTTTTTTAAACATTCTTTTCCTTTTTTTTTAACATAGGCATCACCACTTATCAAGACCAAAAGGCCACTCAAGGATAAGGGTTTAAAGAGTGTATAGTAGAAATTGGACAATATAGTAATCGTTAGTAATGGAAATTCGGTTAACTTATATGATACGGCTCATCAAAAACTTGTTTACGTTAGACTTGAAAATAACCATATTGTAGTCAGCTGGAAAGCAGGAAAATGGAAGACAATTCCTTTGCTCATAGAATCTACGTTTAGGTTTAGGCACAGATAAAGAGTGGGGGAAATTATTGATAGTGTTTTCTGCTAGACGGGACCTCCTTTCCATAATTAAAAACTTTTCTTAAGTTTACTAAATAACAAAAATAAAAGTTTACTAAATAACAAAAATAAAAACACATGAATACTTTATGTTCTTAAGTCTGTTGATGAATGTTTTGTTTGTACGAGATTTTTTTCTGCAGGTAATAACGTGTTTGTCACCATTTTTATCAACACATGCATAAAAATTCTATCCAATTCTTTTCAAATTTTAGGACAAAAGAAATGAATATATTCTCTATTAAATAACGTTTGAATACAATTTCTGTCTTCAATTACCTTTGTAAAAGAAAGCTTCAACTTTGAGATATTCTAATTTTTTACTCTAAAAACGTACACGTTGTGTTCAAATTGCGTAGCAAAGATAATTCTTTTTAGCCAAAACAACTAGAAACGTTGTCGACGAGTACAATACTTCCGCTATGAGTATTCATGTGAACACACCCTGACCACTTATTTGTAAAAAGTCATCTACTGCCAGCAGAATGCTCTGCTGGCATGTTTCGTTGTTAATAGTCGGATTTAAATAGTGATTTCTTCAAATATATAAATCACAACAAAAATATTCAAATACCATTTTAAAGTAAATTTTATTGTGAATCCAGTTATATAAGTTTTATTTTGATGGACTAAGGAAAAATGCGCTTATTGCTGATTCAAAAACTATGAGTATCAAATTAACTAGCAGTGTGCGCCTTGTCCAATGCTGAACTTTATGACATCTGGTATTGCTACTTGGACATGGATCAAGCTTTTTAACTTGATTAAACAATAAATATTAAGGAGTCAAAATTGGGGGTCAAAGTTTAAAAAAATTTGACCACTCAGCCAATTTTTGGTTTAAACATTTGAAATTTTACATGAAGTGTGTTCAGACATAGGCCAACCTTTTTAATTGGTTTTGAAAATTTGGCTGCCAAGGAGTCAAAGTACAAAAGATTTGACCTTTGCCAATTTTGAGTAAAGATTGGAAATTTTACATAAAGGGTATTTAGACATGCAGCAAGCTTTTTAATCAGATTTTAGGCGAAAATTTGGCTGTCAAGAGATCAAAGTTGAAAGAGTTGACCTTTGCAGCCTCTACCAAACTCCTCCACCAAGTTTGAGTCTAAACACTTGAAATTTTAGATGTAGGTTATCTTGACATGAGTCAAACTTTTTAATATATATATATATATATATATATATATGCACATAAAGTTATGAACAGTACATAGGGCCCAAGCACTGCTAATATTTAATAAAAAAAATCCAATCGATTTGGGAACAGTACATAGGGCAGCCCATGGAGTGATTGTTATGAGTGAGAACTTTAGCTAGGGATACCCTTTAAACAAGTAAAAAGGTACAGTGAGAAGGATGACCACAGACTCCCCTCCCCATTTTTTTGAATTGGCCTAATTGTTTACTTTTGTATTTTACGGAGATAAATGATAAAAACGTTAAATTAATTTTCTTATAATTCATTTATTATCATGTTTCAAATGTATGGTAAGAAATAAAAAGAAAATGCAAAAGAAAATTGACAAAAATAGGAAGGGGGGGGATTTTTGAAGTGATTATCACATTTTAAAGTCCCCTTCAATATGTGACAGCCATTAATATCTGACACCTATAGGACACGTTTTTTGAAAGAAATCAAGAGTCTACATTTCTGTAAGGATGTCTATAAGAATACATTGAATAGGATAATTGGCAGAAGAAAGACAAACACGTAGATCTTGTTCTAACAAACAATTTCATACGATACTATAACAGGAGAGAACGGAAATTAAAAGGTTTTACTTTGGATGAAATTTAATATCTTTATGTAGATCAAAAGTAATGATTTGAGTAGTATTTTGCTATTTAGATTTTATTATTTTGTTTTATGACATGGATAAATCTTATTCAGGTTATTTAATGCCAAATCAAGTTGGATTCTTAAAAAAACATTCTTTAAAACTTTTATAGCATATCTTTTTTAGTTCATTTAATGTTAAGTTTGTTTTAGATCTTTATATACATCAACTGCTTTTGAAAAGTTCATTTACTATCTATTTTTTTTTTTACAGTTTCTTCATTGTACCAGAAAGCGCATCGAAGCACAGAAATTAGGAACCCGGGATTTTTGGAAAATCTACAACAGCGTAGTTAATAATGGACAGTCAATTATTCCCCCACTAACAAACAATCATGAGGTTGCTTGCACGGCAACTGACAAGGCTAATCTGCTTGCCAGTCGGTTTGCCTCAAACTCCACACTGAACTCGGTACACCACTCACTCCCTGATTTTCCTCTGTGAACAGACGCCACACTTGACGATTTGAAAATCACCCCTTCTCAGGTACATGCTATTATAAAAAACCTAGACACCTCAAAAGCATGTGGACCAGATCTCATCCCGGCTGTGCTATTAAAAAAATGCTCTGCCGAGGTTGCTCCAGTTCTGTCCAAACTTTACAATAAATGCCTTAACGAATCTTGTTTTCCCGACTGCTGGAAAACCGCCTCTGTGGTACCAGTCTTCAAGAATTCTGGTGAAAGAACTGACCCACTAAATTATCGCCCCATTAGCCTCCTCCCGCTTTTCGCCAAAATATTTGAGTCCTTAGTTAATCAAGGCCTAGTCGAGCACCTAACAGCTGCTAAACTCCTGACTGACAAACAATATGGATTCAGGCAAGCCCGTTCAACAGCAGATATCTTAACTGTAGTTTCTGAACGTATATACCGTTCATTGGATAAAACAGGGGAGGGTAGAGCGGTGGCCCTTGATATATCTAAGGCTTTTGACAGGGTATGGCACGATGGTCTTCTAAGGAAAATTAGATCATATGGAATCACTGGAAGAATTCATAACGTAATTAAATCCTTCTTAAGTAATAGAAAAATCAAAGTTGTCCTCGACGGACGTACATCCAAACAATATGACATAAATGCGGGAGTGCCTCAGGGGTCTATCCTTGGACCTCTATTGTTCCTGATATTCATAAACGACCTCCCTGATAATTTTGTTTCGGAGATGGGTATATTTGCCGATGACACCACTCTCTATAACAGATATGAGGGGAAAACAAATGAACACATATCCAAGAAAATGGCAGAAACACTAGAGGATGACCTCCAATCCGTAGTGGAATGGGGACAAAAATGGTTGGTCTCATTCAATGCTGCTAAGACTAAGCTTGTTTCCTTCAATAACTACAAGAAACCTTCTCTACCACCAATAGCAATGGCCAAGAACACATTGCCTGAAAGTACTTCTTTTAAACTCCTCGGCCTAACGTTTACAGGGAATATGAACTGGAATAGATACATTGAGAGCATTGCCAAGGCTGCTGCAAGGAAGGTTGGCTCCCTCTACCGTGCTAGAAAACTACTTACGCCTGCCAGTATCCTATACCTCTATAAGGCAACCATTCGCCCATGTATGGAGTACTGTTGTCACATCTGGGCTGGTGCATCTGCTGCTTGTCTCTCGCTCCTGGACAGGGTTCAAAAAAGAGTCGCCAACCTGATAGGTCCTGAACTGTCATCTAGGCTTCAACCTCTGTCCCATCGACAAGATGTTGCATCCCTCTGCCTGTTCTACAAATACTTTAATGGTGAATGCTCTGACGAACTGCAAACACTTGTACCTCCCCGACGTAACTACCCCCGACAAACCCGGCAAGCTACTAAGTCTCATCCCTTTACAGTGGAGATCCCTAGGTGCAAGAAAGCCTTTTACTCCAATAGTTTCTTCCCCAGAACTGCGGGTCTTTGGAACTCCCTTCCGGGATTCTGCTTTCCCAACTGCAATGATATGCAGAAGTTCAAGTGTAATGTTAACAAACATCTTTCTACTCTTCTCCCTTCATAATGACCCCGCTAATTAATTCCCTAATAGTAGCCCCCTGCTTCAAAGTGGCACTGTGCCTTGTTTGGGGTGAAAATTGAATAAAAAAAAAAAAAAAAAAAAAAAAATTGTACCTACTCAATAGAACATTTCTCTTATAGGAGCCAGATCAATGTATTCAGTAAAAATGTGTTTGTGCACATAGTCTGACATGGCATATTAATCGCTGAGAATGCATAGATCACAAGGATTACAGTCTTCTGCATTTAAATTTTTTTGTGAGCTTTTTTTCATTCTCCTATTGTAGCATTTTTCTTCAGATCGTCTCTGATTCCCATCATTATGAGTTTGTAACATTGTTGTCTTTCCTGTTGGATGCACTTGCTAATCCTTATTTTTTGTCATTTTTAAATCTGTATACGCAATCTTGAAATTGGTTTCCAAATGCAGAACCTGCCACTATCAACCTAGTTGTTTTCAACGGAATACAGAACAGTAGTATCTCTTGACAAATTTCTATACTAATTTGGTTATTAATGGATTGTTAAATTTTTTGCTTTGCAGTACAGACAAAGAATTTGAAAAAAGAAAAAAAATGAATTTTCTATTTTTGAACGTAAAATTGAAATTGAGCACCACATCTACTGCACATGGAAGTGTCATATGGAAGATGCCTCTTATCTATATTGCAGTATTGCAGCATATACCATATTTGAAGACGTGAATATGTCTTGGATATTTGCATTTGAATATCATTGATTCCTTGTCGAAAATTAGAAACTCAGTTCTTGGTTTGTTGAGTTTTCTTAAGATTAGTATGATTTTTGGTATTATAGTAATATGTATTTTTGTCAGGCCTAATCCTGATTCTTTGTTGATCATTTCCATTCAAAGACTCATTTTTTCAAAATAAATCTCCGTATTTCAATGGAATGTAGGATTTGATGAACAGAATTTCAACTTTATTATGTAATACTGCAGAGCTAATTTCTAACTTTTGATATTTGTGGGCGCTTCGTCAACTTCTATATACAGATTCAACTGGCGATGTTCTGAAGGTTTCAAGAATTAACTTTGGACCTCCATGATAGATCAGATCTAGTATGATCTTTCTGGCTAATTCGGTCAATTTTGTGTTAGGTTCACTCAGATTTTCATTTTTTTGTTTTTGACTTTTCATAAACTTTACCTGCAAGTTTGTTACCTTTTAGATAACCGTTTTTTTTTGTGGACTCAGTTGCATTATTCATTTCAGTTACCTTAGACAGCGGTGGTGCACCTTAGGTGGGGGGGCAACCAGTTGAGTAGAAGACACAATGATCTTTTCTATTTTATCTTTTGCTTCCCAACCTTTGCTCTTGGCTCCTAATTGTTGTTAGAAATCTCCTGGTCCAAAATGCAGTAATCTTATAATTGGTTTTTATATTTGAAATTCCCATCATTATTTGTCAGAATGGAAACCACTCGTGCATTTGGTTATGGATTCAAATACTCTTTCTGGTTCAAAGCTTTTGTACACATTTTGCAGTAAATATCTCTTTTTTCTATCTTTCTCTTTCATAAATTTTTGCATAAAACTAGGTAGTCACCGTTAGTTTGCATTTATGATTCTCTTTACATCATAAAGTGGTTGGGGACTTTTTTCCTCCACACTTACCATAGCCATTTCTTCTACTAAATTTACTGTCATAGTGCCTATATTTCTGCCATTTATAGCATTAAAGGGAATTAGAGACATATTGTTCAACCTTTTCCATCATGTATTCAACCTTCACTTTAGATGGAATGCTTGACATATCAAATATCATCATGTATGCATGTGTATTACTTGATTTTCTCTTTATAGAAATTCTTTCTGACTCACTGTAATTGTAACTCTTATTTCCTCAAGAAACCAAGAATTCTGCTTGTGTATTCTAATTATTCCTTTCTGCGAAAATATTGGCGTGGAGATGCTGTGATTTTTTCATTGTTAAAAATGGAAATTTTTCACAGAAAATCCAAATGTCTTTTTTCTCAACATACCAGATTTTAAACAGTTTTTGCTGAAATTACTCTCAACAACAATACGAGATAATATAGTAAGCTTAGGTTTTTCTAAAGCTTCCAAGACAATAAATCTATTTTGGCCATTTTCTTCTTCCATTTGGAGCTCGTATCTCTATGAATTCTTTTTGTCGTTAGGAGCCATAAATTTTGTTTTTAGTCTTCATCGTTCCTGCTCTCTACTCACCATGGAGTTTATAACAGGAGTACACAGAATATCAATTTTCAGGAAATGATACATGTGTCTAGAGGGAGTTCAGGATTTACGGTAACCGCACAAATAGCATATTTTTTCCTTTAGTAAATAAAATTTGTGAAAGACAAAGGAAAAACAAATGTCTAAAAGGCATTTTTGACAACATTCATGATGCATTTATAAATTGACGTGTTAAAGTAATTGAAACTTTTACAAAACAAAATGAAAACAAATGATAAAAACTTACTTATGTGCAGAGTCAGATTTCTTGTCTTCTGCTACGAGAATAGAACCACTTGGATCTTGGATGTAAAAGCTAACATCCATATCACCACCATCTATCACCTATGGTTAAAAGGAGAAACAAGTCAAATCAGTAAAGTTTTTAAAATGAAATTATAAACACTAATAGTAAACCATGTTCAATATTTACTCAACACATAAGCACCTCTTCTATTAATAAAGTCAAGTTAATCTATTTTGCGTTTTTTCATCGATAGCATTACATCTGCGAAATCAATATTTGATGCCGACTTTTTATTTTTATTTTTTCCACTATGTTCTTTGCAACAACAAAATGCATTTCACATAAGTTTCTTTTAAAGAAAATACTTATTCCTGCTAAGAAGACGGTGGAAAGATTTTTCAGTATTTACCTAAACAGCCAACATTGATGGGAAATAAAATTTAGACATTCCCTAATTTAATCTATCAAATAATTATTCGTTTATTCAACTAGTTATTTCTTAATATTACTTCCATATAATGATAATCTCATTTATATGACGCACTATGTCTGTCTCCATATTTTCAAACTATCTCTTCTGAAACTAAAAGTCGCAGAGCGGCACTAGGGGCTTCAAATGATTGGATTTTTATGGACCATTTTTTTATGGGTTTTTAGCCAATTAAAATAGTTTTTAAGGAGTCAAAAACTGAAAAATCATTATTCATTTTATACATCCATCTTAGTTTATTTTTAATCAGTTCATATAGCATTACAAGTTCATTTTTTCTTTTTAGATTATTATTATTTTATCAACTTGCGTGAAAAGAGCTATGTAAAAGATGCTTAAAACCGTTTGAATTATGCAAATACTATCAATAGTTCAAAAGTTATGAGAATTTTAAATGCCAAAATTTAGGCTTTTCCATGGACATTTTTCTTTAGAAAAAGTGAGCTAAATTACGGACCTCAACATTTCAAGAAATTTGGTAATTTCGCCACCATTTATTTATTTTTCAAGCTATTCTCATGAAACTGGGCAGTCTTATGTAAAATTGTGTGCTCTTTCTGATTATGCAGTCAAATCTGATGTATCTCTTTACCATAAGCCATGAATTATAAATTCAGATGTACAAATTAAAATTTTTTTTGAACTGGCACATAGTACCATACAGTGGGTGTCTATTTTTGAACAAAACTAAGTATTATAGTGGTATTTAAATATAGCTTTATTGAGAGCAGGCATTTCCTGGCTCCTCACCAAAGGAGAGCTTAATCTGGGGTGTAGCCATTGAATGCCGAAAGAGCATTCATGGCCAATATTTACTACTCTCCTCAAAGAAAAAAAAAAATTGAGTAGATATGAATTAATCTCAGAAATAAATCAAAGAAAATTTTTCATATAGATTTTGGATTTCTGTAAAAGATGGAAATTCCTATAGTCGACCAGAATTTATGCATTTTGGAAACAGTCCAATTTTCAATTTTGTAAAACCTCTCTATCTGACCCAAAATATACCCCTATTTTCTGAGATGCAACCATAAATCGTACTCTACATGAATCTTTGATGTAACTTTCACAGTACCAGGATACCAGGAATCCTGATAAGCAACAACTATATATTCACCAGCTGATGGTAATTTTTGTCATTTCTATTCTGTTGTTTTACTGAAAAATTCAATTATGTAAACAAAAAAATAAAGCAGTAATTTTTTACCTTAACATTTAAAATGATTACTTCAATAGGTTTTACGGTATGCTGAAAACGAATATCGCATTTAAATTTTTGCAAATAAGTAGTTTTCCAGATATTAAGCAATGTCATTTCTTATGTTATCACTGGTGGCCATCTTGGTATGCTCAAGCATGTAAACGCAACCCCGAGAAACTATGGACAAACGCGCATAAGAAGATAGCCATCAGCAATAACATAAGAAATGACATTGTTTAATATCCGGAAAACTACTTATTTGTGGAAAATTTAAATGCGATATTCGTTTTCAGCATACCCAAAAACCTTTATAGGCAATCATTTTAAGGAAAAATGTTAAGGTGGAAACAAAATGCATCCCAATGAAATTTTTTATCAAACCGCCTAATTATTATTATTTAGATATTCTCAGTTAAAAAAAACCAAAAAAAAAACCCGGGTTTAACAGATTCGAAAAAATGGTCTTGACAAGGAGTTAAAAATAAATTCAAGTTTCACAACATCTTTTTTATTTAATTGTTATGTGAAAGTACAGAATAGTTAACAAAAAACGTTTTTATGAGAAAATTATAAATATTTAAAATCTTAAAAAGTGCAACAAAATGCCAATTACATTTTTATTAGTGCATAAGGCACATCTGATTGAGTATAAATAAAATAAGTTTGTTTTTTTTAATTTTAGTATCTTCCTTTTTAAAGTTTAATATTAATAGTTTTCAGTAAAATAATTTTCCAGGTAAACATTTTGTTGAATATTTTTCTGTTGAGGCAGAAATCTTTTTTCAAGAAAATACCCAACTTTTTAAAATTATATTTATCAAAAACACTAACAACAACAAAAATAATAAAATGACATTAATTAATAAAACATGCTCAGAATAACATGAAAAGTATCATCACATAATGTAATATTTGTTTTATTATCCAATAATACGAGAGTTTTTTTTCTTTTTTTTTATTTCGTAATAAAACAACATGTGTTAAAAAATAAAGTAATTTTTTTTAATAAATATATATTTTTTCTTTCATGTTGTGATTCCGTTCCATTCAGTTGCCTTACATAATCAACCGTATCCACTGCCAAACACTGATCTTGGACATTACTTTAAAAAATATACAAATTTATTTTCTTTTGGAGGGGAGGCTATTTTGAAAACTATATCTACTTCAGTATTTTCTTTAAATTTCTAGTTTTGAACGATTATCGAGATTCCCGAGACATGATACTCTCATGTTAAACATTGTTTTTGTTCTAAAGTAACACTTGACACTACTGTTTTTAAAACTAAATAAACGTTCTAAAATAATTTGAAACATTAAAAACGTACAAAGCTAGGTAGAAAATGAACACTTAGAAAATCGATTTTATATATTTTAAAACAACAATAAACAAGTAAATATATTAAAAAATATATATAAATTATGGGGGTGTAGTTTCTTTTAAAAACAATACCCCCTTCAAGAACCGTCCTAAAATGTGTTTCCAATTGATATGTATTCAATAATGGAAAGTTTTCCTACCTATCAAAAATGAACAAGTTTTCCTAAATTTTATGCTGCATCCAATTTATAATTAATTCTCAGTATAATTTTCGTTAAGTTTAACTATTTAAATTTAATATGGCTAGTAAGTAAAATTTCGTTTTATTTATAGGTAAATTTATTCTATTTTAATTCTACCTATTGTTCATTTCAAAATGTAAACAAACTTCTGGTTAAATTAATCGATACCGATGTTGAACGTAAAGAGTCTCTTTTTAAGGATTATATTGTTTGACTCGTATTTTCAAGTTAAATGTTACTATTAATAGTTACTCAGTGTATTTTGACACAAAGGTTAGTATAAATAGTTACAGTGTAAAAACTGTAATATCCAAATCTGTAAAGTATATATATTTTTTTAAATCGATATCAAAATATATTAAGAAAATATCTCAAATAAATCAGAATAACATGAGCATTATTATTATCACTATTCCAAAGGAATTCATGAAATATTTGGTGAAGAAATTTAAAATTTGTTTTTTTATGCTATATAATGTTTTCATTCCTTATTCTCGCTCAACCCCCCCCTCTCTCTCTCTCTCCATATATCTTTCTTTCTCTCTGTAAAAATCAATGTGCAATCGATAAGAAAATATAAACAGTCAGTCAGAGGCTGTTAGAAATAAAGAGTAGTAGTAACAGTAATAGTAGTAGCAGACAGTTATTAAATGTTATGCTTTTTTTTGTTTTTTTTACATAGGCATCACCACTTACCAAGGCCGATAGGCCACTCAAGGATAAGGGTTAAAGAGTGTACAGCAGTCAAAAGGAAAATATAGTAATCGATAGTAATGGAAGTTCGGTAAATATGTTAACTTAAGTAGAACGGCTCATCAGAAACTTGTTCACGTTGGACTTGAAGACAACCATATTATAGACAGCTGGAAAGCAGAAAAACGGAAGACAATTCCACAGGCGTGCAGTTCTAAGAAAGAAGCTTTGATCATGGAATCTATGTTTAGGTTTAGGCACAGATAAAGAGTGGGGGGGAATTATTGATAGTGTTTTCTGCTAGATGAGTGTTTCTTGTGAAAGTTTGGTGAGGGGGGACCATAGATTGAAGTTCAGTCAAACACTTTCCATGAAAATAACGATAAAGCAGAGACAAACTCGCAACATCTCTTCTGTGAGATAGAGGTTGCAGCGAAGAGAAAAGGACATCTCCCACCAGGCCACAAAGTCTATTTTGAACTCTATCAAGGCAAGACAAGTCTTTTCTAGCAGCTCCTGCCCATATGTGGCAACAGTATTCCATCCTTGGACGTATCTGGCTCTTATATAGAGAATTGCATCAGCAGTGAGATATCTACTGGATCGATAGAAGGATCTGACCATTTTTCCAGCGGCCTTGGCAACAGATTTGATGTACGTATTATATTTAAGATCAGGAGTAAAAGTCAAGCCGAGAAGCCTGTCAAAACTTGAGGCCTCCCCAAGACGAGAGCCATTTATTTTAATTGATGCCAGATGGGGATCAGAACGTTGATGATGTAAAGATAAAAACTTGGTTTTAGATGCATTAAAAGTAACCAGCCACTCCTTTCCCCATTGTACAACGTGATCAAGATCAGAGTAGAGAGAATCGGAGAGAACTTGGTCGTTTACTGTCTTAGATGTACTACCATAGATGGTAGTGTCGTCAGCAAAAATGTCTACAAATGATGTAAGGATGTAATTTGGAAGATCATTAATGTAGATCAGGAAAAGAGTTGGGCCCCAGAGGGACTCCAGCATTAATACTGCAGGCTTCTGATTTTTGCCCATCAACTACTACTCTTATGAACCTATCAAAGAGAAATGATTTAATAATTGAGAAGACATGTCCAGCTATACCATAGCTGGAGATCTTGTGAAGTAAACCTTTATGCCATACCCTATCAAAGGCCTTTGATATGTCAAGAGCAATTGACCTAGAAAGGTTGCCTCTATCGAGAGATTTGCTTATTCTATGAGATATAACTGTAAGCACATCTGCTGTAGATCTAGCAGAACGGAAACCATATTGTGTGTCACTAAGAAGGTTATTTTTGCTGAGATGGTTGATTACTTCTGTATTTAACACAGATTTCAGCAACTTACTCATGATGCACAGGAGACTTATTGGCCTGTACTGAGAGGGGGATGAACGATCGCCTGAATTCTTAAATACAAGGCATACTGATGAGATTTTCCAAGGTGATGGGAAGCAATTCTCCTTAAGACAACGTTTAAACAGTTTTGTAAGCATGGGCGCTAGTTCTGGTTGAAGTTTTTTGAGTACTATAATTGGAATACCGTCAGGGCCAATTGCTTTACTGGAATCAAGGTTTTTGATTAGCTTGGCAACATCACGTACAGCTATTTGTATATCACATAGCGTGTTTTCTGATACAGGAGGAAATATTGGGGGTTGGCGGCCTTGGTTGCAAAGGGTAGAATTGGCTGCAAAGTTCTTGGCAAAGAGTTTGGCTATGTCTGATGCTGACAAGATTAACTCGGATCCATTGATGATAGTTGGGATAGAGCACACGCTTCTGTTCAGGATTCTGTTTGCTATTTGCCAAAACTGGTGGGAACCAAGCTGCTGCTCAGCTACTTTGGACTTGATGGACTGAGCATATAACTCTCTTGCATTCTTTATTACTTTCTTACAATGGTTGCTGGCAGTCCTGAAAGCGGCTTTAGTTTCCATACATCTATTATGTTGGAAGCAGTGGAAAAAGTGATTTATGTGCGTAACAGCAGCACATTCTGGAGAAAACCATGGCTGGCTGTTAGGTTTTTGCTGGAACTTTTTTGAGGGTATGAAATGGTCTATACCTACAATTAACCATTCCACCAGGTCTATTACTATAGAGGACACATCCTTTTTAAACATGGAACGCAGAGGAAGATCCGATATAAATGTACGGAAACTATCCCAGTCAGCCATAGTGTATCGATATACTGTACGATGGAGAGGTACGTCTAAGGACATATTACATTTTATTTTTATCTTAATTGATACAACTGAGTGGTCGGAAGATCCAAGAGGAGACAGAACAGAAACTGAACATAGTTCAGGGCAAGTTGTGAGAAAAAGGTCTAGGAGACGCATACTGGCCGTCATTGTCGGGCACACGGGTTGGTTCGTGAACAATCTGAGTGAGGTCATAAGCAATGGAGAAATCATGACAGAATCTCCCCTCATCATCGGTCTTGTTTGAGTGGGTCAACCATTCCACATTATGAACATTGAAGTCTCCACATACGTGAATGTTAGCTGAAGGATAAGCTGATAGAACTTGGTCAATTTTCTCAGATATGCTTTTAAAGATAGTAACTCCGCTGTTATGGGGGCGATAGAGAGTAAATATAAATACAGTAGTGTGAGCTAGTGCAACCCAGAAGCACATATAGGGTAAGTTAGGATCTTCTCTGGAGATGTCCCTACCACATGGAAACCATCTTTAATATAGGCACATATTCCATGGCGATCTTGGGGATCATTATGGTAGTATCAATAGTTGCCCAGTTGGAAAACTCTTAAGGATCGATTTTGTAAAAAAAGATTTTTTTTTAAATCGATATTATATCAAAATATATAAAATAATATCTGAAATGAAACAGAAGAACATGGAGATTGTTATCACTATTCCAAAGGAATTCATTAAATATTTGGCGAGGAAATTAAAAATTTGTTTTTTCATGCAGTACCCACGGCTTCATTACTCAATAGTAGTCTGCAAGTAACATTTTGTTTAGCCAAGCAGTTACTTGCTCGACTAATATACAAAATCTGAACAAATTAAAATATCATATTTAAACATATTTTACAACCAGGCAAAGTTTAAAAATGAAATAATGTTTCACTCAGTATAAAAAAGGACAAGAAAATAAACATGAAAATCAATTCATCCAAAATTGTGTGAATGATTTGTCAGTTTTAGCAAAATCTTTTTTGGATATTTAAATAGGTGGGCAAAAAATACTTGATACTTTTACCAAACGTCATGTTTTCTGTTAGTGAAGTTACTTGTTTTAAATAAAATTTATTTTTGTCTGTCTGTCTTAAATCTTGTAAAGTTTCACACTCCTCATTTACGTAAGTTTATATATTTAAAAGTAATTTGATGTTCAAAATCCAAGCCAATAATTATGAACCACTAACCATAAGTATGAGTGTCAAACACCCTCTTAAAAAAAATAAGTAGAACAAGATACGTGGCAAGCCTTCTCTTAAAACTTCTTTAATCCTAACAATAATGCTACGTCTGAGTGGGAAGCTTACTCCTCCCAACAAAATTCCTTCTGTAAACCATATATAAGCATCTATATATATTTATATATATAAAAACTAACAAAACAAACAAAAAACATGTCCTTCCTTAAATTAAATTAAAAAATGCAATTGATTTATTTCCCATAAAATAAATTAGTTAACTGTCCTAAACTGCTAGAATGATCTCCAAATGGTGAATCATTTTACATTAAATTTATGTGAAACTAACACCCCCCGCTCTAAATTCTAAATTTGTTTTTGTTTTGTTTGTCAAGTCTTCAGAATGTTCACACAATTTCCTTTAATCTTACCATTAGCCCAAAGTTTAAGTGTAAAACCTTGAAACTACATAAAATCATCTTTAAAAAAAAAAAAAAAAAGGATTTATCTCCCATAGAAAAAAAATGGTTAACTGCTCTAAAACGCTAGAATGACCTGAAATGGAGTATTGTTTTATCAAATTGTAAAATAATTTTTTTTTTATCTTTCATTAAAGTTTTTCAAGGTGTTCACATGTAATTGCCTGCAAAGGTAGAATCATATTTTGGAGAAGTGGTCAGATGGGGGAGGTGGGAGGGGTAACAACAATACCAAAGAAATATTGCAATATATTTTTTTTAAATAGTTTTAGATTTCAGTTTCTTGTATATAAAATACATTACAATTCATCTTTGAGTTCTCTAACTTCTTTTCTGTTAAATTGTTACATAACATTTTTAAGGAATTGCAGCACATTTATGTGCATTTACTGCAGATTACTTGGAAACCATTAATGTCTGGAGATTTTTAAGTGGCATATTCTGATTTCTTGTACAAAAATACACTTATATGGCAAAATAGTCATAAGTTCCTTAATTTTAATCGGATTTTAAAAATTTAAAAAGATTCTTTCTTAGCTCATTAAACTCTTTCCATGTACGCCATTATTGAGATATTTTAAGCTATTTCAATTTTTTCATGTGTTGTATTGCTAGTCATATCTGGGCTAGTGCACTAGGATCTCCCCATACGATTGCAAAAAAAAAACAAAACTTATTAGATCGCACACTGTTCAACAAGCTCTATTGTATAGCCATAGTTGCATTTTACTTCTATGCTTATAGAATGTACTCTAATGAACTTATTACACCTTCACAATGAAAATACTCCAAACTTTCCTGACTGATACAAAATCCCTTCATTATAGAGACTCTGAAATGTTAGAGACTTTTAAAAATATATTCTGATAATTTCTTTCTTCTGGAATTCCCTTCCTGCTTCTTGTTTCCCTCTTCCAACCATACCAACATGCAAAAAATTTAAATATAATAATCTTGCTAACCAACTCCCCAGACAGATCATTGCTCTATAAATTGCTTTCTTATAACAGTAGCCGTTTATGTTTCAGTGGAAATGTCTTAAGTGAAGTGAAGAAGAATTAAAGAATTTTTTTTTAATTTTTTTATTTTTTTTACATAGGCATCACCACATTATCAAGGCCAAGAGGCCACTCAAGGATAAGGGTTAAAGAGTGTACAGTAGAAATTGGACATTATAGTAATCATTAGTAATGAAAATTTGGTAAAGTTGATAACTTATATGGAACGACTCATCAAGAACTTATTTACGTTAGACTTGAACACAACCATATTGTAGTCAGCCGGAAAGCAGGAAAACGGAAGACAATTCCACAGGCGTGCAGTTCTAAGAAAAAAGCTTTGTTCATGGAATCTACGTTTAGATTTAGGCACAGATAAAGAGTGGGGGGAATTATTGATAGTGTTTACAGCTAGACGAGTGTTTCTTGTGAAAGTTTGGCGAGGGGGGACCATAGATTGAAGCTCATTCGAACACTTTCCATGAAAATAACGATACATCAGAGACAAACTCGCAACATCTCTTCTGTAAGATAAAGGTTGCAAGGAAGAGGCTACGAAGTCTATTTTGAACTCTATCAAGGTAGGCCAAGTCCTTTCTAGCAGCTCCTGCCCAGATGTGGCAACAGTATTCCATCCTTGGACGTACCTGGCTCTTATATAGATAGAGAATAGCATCAGCAGTGAGATATCTACCGGATCGATAGAAAGATCCCACCATTTTTCCAGCGGCCTTGGCAACAGATTTGATGTACGTGTTCCATTTAAGATCAGGAGTAATGGTCAAGCCAAGAAGTTTGTCAAAACTTGAGGCCTCCTGAAGACGAGAGCCATTCATTTCAATTGATGCCAGATGTGGATCAGAATGTTGATGATGTAAAGAGAGAAGCTTGGTTTTAGATGCATTAAAAGTAACCAGCCATTCTTTACCCCATTGTACTACGTGCTCAAGATCAGAGGAGAGAGAATTGGAGAGAACTTGGTCGTTTACTGTCTTAGATGTGCTACCATAAATGGTAGTGTCGTCAGCATAGATGTCTACAAATGATGTAAGGATGTGATTTGGAAGATCATTAATGTAGATCAGGAAAAGAGTTGGGCCCAGGATGGACCCCTGAGGGACACCGGCATTAATACTGTGAGCTTTTGATTTTTGCCCCTCAACTACTATTATGAACCTATCAAAGAGAAATGATTTAATAATTGAGAAGACATTTCCAGCAATACCATAGCTAGAGATCTTATGAAGTAAACCTTTATGCCATACCCTATCAAAGGCCTTAGATATGTCAAGAGCAATTGCCCTAGAAAGGTTGCCCCCGTCGAGAGATTTGCTAATCCTATGAGATATAACTGTAAGCACATCTGCTGTAGATCTAGCAGAACGGAAACCATATTGAGTGTCACTAAGAAGGTTATTTTTGTTGAGATGGTTGATTACTTCTGTATTTAACACAGATTTCAGCAACTTACTCATGACGCACAGGAGACTTATTGGCCTGTACTGAGAGGGTGATGAGCGATCACCTGAATTCTTAAATACAGGGCATACTGATGAAATTTTCAAGGGAGATGGGAAACTATTTTCCTTAAGACAACGTTTAAACAGTTTTGTAAGTATGGGCGCTAGTTCAGGTTGAAGTTTTTTGAGTACTATAATTGGAATACCGTCAGTGCAAGTTGCTTTACTGGAATCAAGGTTTTTGATTAGCTTAGCAACATCACGTACAGATATACGTATATCACATAGCGTGTTTTCTGATACAGGAGGAAATATTGGGGGTTGGCAGCCTTGATCGCAAAGGGTAGAATTAGCTGCGAAGTTCTTGACAAAGAGTTTGGCTTTGTCTGATGCTGACGAGATTACCTCAGGTCCATTGATAATAGTTGGGATGGAGCACACGCTTCTGTTCATGATTCTGTTTGCTATTTGCCAAAACTGGTGGGAACCAAGCCTCTGCTCAGCTACTGTGGACTTAACAGATTGAGCATACAACTCTCTTGCATTCTTTATTACTTTCTTACAATGGTTGCTGGCAGTCCTGAAAGCGGCTTTAGTTTTCATACATCTATTACGTTGGAAACAGTGGAAAAAGTGATTTCTGTGCGCAATGGCAGCAGCACATTCTGGAGAGAACCATGGCTGGCTGTTAGGTTTTTGCTGAAACTTTTTCGAGGGTATGAAACGGTCAATACCTACAATTAACCATTCCGTCAGGTCTATTACTATAGAGGACACATCCTTTTTAAACATGGAATGCAGAGGTAGATCAGATATAAAAAATCTTTTTGAACGCTGTTAACTTAAATTTCCTCATTTCAGTTTACATTTTGGAATCGGCCGTGTTTTTGTTGAAATAAGTGTTTTCAATTTTAATCATACTTTTTATTTTTAGATTCAAATATTAATAACTCCATTTTATTTCAGTATTTAATTTATGTAATTTTCGGAAGAACCCCCCCCCCCATACGCTTTTCTTTTTTATTGTAAATTTCTTATAACATGACTAGCTAAAGTTCAGAATAAAATCACGCTTTCTTTTAACGGTTAATTTAAAAAGAAAAAATCTTTTTGAACGCTGTTAACTTAAATTTCCTCATTTCAGTTTACATTTTGGAATCAGCCGTGTTTTTGTTGAGATAAGTGTTTTCAATTTTAATCATACTTTTTATTTTTAGATTCAAATATTAATAACTCCATTTTATTTCAGTATTTAATTTATGTATTTCTGTTTTATTAAATGCTAGCTTTTTTTCTCGTCCATAAATGTTTATTTATCTACCAAGTTGATTGCAAAAATAGATTACGAATTTGTACTCATTCTTAGTTCGTGAGAGGGGAATCTATCACCATACTTTCCCTTAAACACGTCCATTGGACTTTTATTAAGTAGAACACTTTTTTTTTTATGTTGCAATGTTTTCCATATGAAGACAGTATGCAATTGTTCTATGGTTACACCATGTTTAAAAGTTTATAAATTTCAATTAGTATTTGTATGAATTGATTGGGATTCATTGCTTTTGCTCTGTAAGATTGTTAAAAACAAAAAAGGATTAATCAAAATGTACTTTATAGAAACAGAGCATTTCCTTGACTGTGTGCAATAACTATTAATATACAAGACATTTTTTTCTTTCTTATTTTGTTCAAACTAGGGATAATGCAAGTGAAGATCAAGTAATTTGATGATCTGATTTGTTTATAAATGTATATAACGAAGTTTGTATGTGATTTTACGATGAAACGTAAATGATTATATTTCCAAAATCGTATGTGACCAAAATACAACCAAATTTTTTGATTCAAATAATGTTTAAGCAGAGTGTTTGTTCAGTAACACTTGCAATTTAAAAATAGAAGATATGGTCCAAATGTAATTTAATATGAAAATTCTGTAACAAAATGTGGGAAGGGTTAATTTTGTTTTTAATTTTATTGTTTTTGTTATTTTTTATAGCATATACAGTGACCGATGAGAGGTAGAGTAATTATAGTGTCAGAACTAGTACAAAACTTTAATTGTAAATTTCTTAGTGAAATTTATTGTAAAATTGATGAAACAGAATTGACACTGAAATTAAAAAATAAAAAAATTCACTCAATCTAGAACGTTTCTTCCCTACAATGAATTGAAAGATTAATTTTTTCAATTTTCTTATTTTGTTTTTGTTGAGAATGGGGTATCCTACTGGATTTCATACATTCCAACTGAGAATCTTAAGATTTTAACTGTCCCTTTAAATGCAATTACTTGTATTTCTTTTGCATGTGGTTCATTCAGTTATATTCGCCAGGTAGTTTTTGAAATCTTTTTTTTTTTTTTGCATTAGTCAGGTTGCTCCTAAAATGATAGGATTTTTTTCCCACTTTTTTATCAGTTTATTCAAACTGAGGATGGCAGACATTCACCTGCTATCTCATATATTCAACTAAAAGATTTTTTTTAAGATCCTAACTGCCCTTTTATGTGCAATTGTTTGAATCTCTCTTACACTTAGTTCACCAGATATATTTGCCAGGTAGTTCTGAAATTCTTTTTCATGAGCTCCTTTAATTACTGGAATGGCAGAGATCTTCCTCAGATTTCAATTTCTTTTCATGTAGTACATAAGACCTTTGTATTTTGTTATATTTTCCCTCTCAGCTTTGTTTAACCCAGCATCATTGGGGACACAAACTTCTACTAAGGTTGCTTCTTTCTTTCTTATCCCATATCATTATGTCAGATTTTATAGCTGTTTTCTGTGTATGTATCTGTAGGAATCGCAGCCATAATGGATGGTGTATGACTGATTTCTAATTGTTCTTTCCGTGTTGAGACCATTCCTCTTTTTAAAAGCATTGGTTATCAAGCTTTGATTTTGGGCAGTCATTAAAATCCTCTCCTGATCATAGTGGAAAGATCCCCTTTTTAGCTGGTTTTTATGGATGAATTCAGAGAAAATACTTGGTATGCTATTGGTTAGCCCTTTCTTCCAGTTTTTTTACTATGGAAGTTCTTGGTGTATTTTGGCAACTCTTTTTGGGTATTTCCTTAACAGACTTGTTTCCTGATTCTGTCTTATTTGTAAGACAGTCTTGTCCAAAATGTTTGCCCAGTTTCATGAATGAAGGTTGGTCTGTTGGCTCTTTTTTAATGATGTTGATGTAACATTTTGAGAACTCATCAGATATTGCCTGGTTCTCACAATAGTGGCATGATGCTGATGGTCAATTTCTGAGACATCCATACCTCTGCTCCTCTGAGCAAATACAGTCGAGGTAAATGCTGGTTTCTGTATGTTATTCTGTACAGTGCCACCATTTTCGCGTTTTAGTTTTTTGTTGGCTAGTCTGTTTATGTACGTTTGTGGCTGGTTAACAATGCAAATGCTGCATGTTATCACAGACATGGCTAGTTGGTTAATGGCAGTTATCTTGTTTTTGTTTGTAAGCTCGGTTTTACAGATTTTTCACTGCTAATGTTTTTCTCTGATCTTGGCATACCAAAATATATGTATTTTTCCTGTTCTTCTATTATTATCTAGTAATATCAGTATCAACAAGCTGTATGTTTTCTATTCGGACCTTCTTCCCAGTTCTAATTTAGCACTTGGCACATTAGGGTTTCACTTGTTTTGGGTATGACTTTTTAACAGCTATGCTGGTGTGGCCCCTTCACTCCTCAACAGTCTGGTGAAGCAACTGCTATAATGACTATGATGACAATGACTTAGTTGCTCAAGCCAAAAATTGGGTATTTTGCCTCCGCCAGGTTTTTTGTAATTCTGGAATCCATTCAGTTTTTTTTTTTTTCTCATGTCAGCTGTTATTTCTAATTCTGAAATTTCAGGTTTGTTTTCATTGCTTTTAACAACATCTTGGATCCATTAGGTCTTTTAAACAGAGGCCACCAATAACCCTCCAGCGCATCAGATATTGCCCGGTGCTCACAATAGTGGCATGATGCTGATAGTCAGTTTCTGACACATCCATATCTTTTTTTTTTTTTTTCTTTTGGCAAGTGGGGCAACAGCTGGGATCCTGTTTTTGAGTTCCCTTGCTATATCATGTAATGAGAAGTTGTTAGGGAAAATTTGAAAAGCATAAGAAAATTTGAGGGATGAAAACGAAAATTGCAGTATTATAGAGTTTCAGAAATTGTAATAATTATAACCTGTCTGTTTAATATAATAAATGTATATTTAATAATAGAAATGTTGAATGAAATCCAAATAGTTTGATACAGTTGGTAAGTGTAATTCTGGTCTTTCGTTGATCTAAGAAGAGTTGAGCAATGATGATCTTATGGAATACTTCAAGTGCAGTAATAATTCTGTATATCATTTAGATGTTTTTATAAATGTTTCTATAATAGTAAAAAGAAATATAATAATCATGCATACCCACCCGGCCACGCATTGCTGTGGCCAAGTCTGGTTGACGCAAATATTAGATTGATTTGGATTGCACAGACACATGCATACACAAAAAAAACAAAACAGAAAAAAACAAAAAACACACACACACACACACACACACACACACACACACTTTGCAAATAGTCAGGAATTAACAGTTTAAAAGCCTCAAAATCATACATAAGGGGATTTGAAAGTATATGAAATGTCAATTTCTGGTTATGATTAAATGTTAGAGTTAAGCAATATAAGTCACTGTGTAAGTTTTTGGCAAAACCCGAGTCTTGGCTATATTATTCGCTTAATCCGTTTTATTTTTTTATTTAGCGTAAAAAGAAAGAATTGTAGTCAAATAGTCAGGAATAGACAGTTTAAAGGCTTTCAAAGCATGCATAAGGAGATTTTTTAAATAAATAAACTGTCAATTTCTGGTTTGTCAAAATCTGGGTCTCGGCCATAGTAATTGCTCAATCCGTTTTATTTTTATTTAGTTTAACTAAAGAAAGAATTTTAGTAAATCATACTAAAAAGAAAAGAAAGATTTATGTAGCTTAAAAACAAAAGATTAAATAATTGTTTATCAGCATGTGCCCATGTGTCGAAAAACAATATTTAATAGCAATACCTACAATGTATGTGAATACAAAAGATGTAACATGATAGTGCAACTAACGAAAGAATTGTAGTCAATAGTACTTTAAAGAAAGAAAAGATTTATCTAGCTTTAAAAAAAAATGAAATAATTGCTTATCAACATCTGCAAATGTGTCAAAAAAAAAAGAAAAAGAAAAGAAAAGTATATTTAATAACAACATGTACAATGTATGCAAACACGAAAGATTTAGCACAGTAGCATAACTGTATAAGAATAATTGCCTCATGTAGAGAGTGAAGTCCATATTTGTAACTTTCTGGAGCATTCGTTTTTGTAATAAGATTGACATTCTGGAATGAATAAATTGTCAGCTGTCAATCTGTTGTTATGAACTTATGATACTTTATTCCAGAAGGGAATTTCTGCAATCAAAATATTATAAAGGAGATAATGAACATTCATGTAATAAAGATGTAATATTTTAAGGTAATGTAAAGGTTTTCATACGTTTGTTCATAGCAATTCTTGTCTGCTATATATCTGGGAGGAAGCAGTGCTCTGAAAATAATGATATCAGTCAAGAAAGTCCCGGCAGTGAAATGGGTAAAACGGGAGGACTTGATTAATAGAGGGTGGAAATACCCATTTGAGAAGGTGTTTTGATCAGAATAAATGCAATCATTTGTATACTGAAAGGAAATGTATGAGTAATATATGAAACA
This sequence comes from Euprymna scolopes, assembly GCF_053919585.1. Lineage (NCBI taxonomy): Eukaryota > Metazoa > Mollusca > Cephalopoda > Sepiida > Sepiolidae > Euprymna > Euprymna scolopes. The sequence goes on from NC_136486.1 coordinate 80,653,640, forward strand.
CAGTGTAAGAAATGCTGCATGCGCTAATTGTGGAAGATTTGTTTGGGGAGTGTTCATTTATTTCCTTATTGAAACTTCAGATGCAAGGGGGAAAAAAAAAAAATCAAGATTACTTTATTTTATATAGATAATATAATATTTATATGTTCATTAATCAGAATCAATCAGTCAAATCTTTAGTCAAATATTTAGGAAGTCTTAAAAAGATGAAGAGACTTCAAAATCCAATTATTGATGCAGGATTTATAATATAAAAATATAAAAAAATTCATTACTAGTAATAAGACTTAATGAATTTGTATTTCAATTTTTAACTATAACATGAAATTATTCCTTTGAGAAGAAATAAGATAACTAACCACTCCCTCCCTGACTTTCCTTTGCAGACAGACGCCACACTAGACGATCTGAAAATCACCCCTGCTCAGGTGCATGTTATCATAAGAAAACTTGACACTGCAAAAGCATGTGACCTGATCTCATCCTGGTTATGCTATTAAAAAAGTGCGCCGCCGAAGTAACTCCAGTTCTCTCCAAACTTTACAACAAATGCCTTAATGAATCTTGCTTTCTGCCTGCTAGAAAACTGCTTCTGTAGTAACAGTTTTCGAGAATTCTACCGAAACAAATGACCCAGTAAATTATCGCCCCATTAGCCTCCTCCCACTTTTCGCCAAAATATTTGAGACCATAATTAACAAAGCTCTAGTCCATCACCTTACAGATGCTAAACTTCTGACTGACCAACAATATGGATTTAGGCAAACCCGTTCCACAACAGACATCCTAACTGTAATCTCAGAACGTATATACCAGTCACTGGACAAAGCGGTGGAGAGTAAAGCGGTAGCTCTAGATATATCTAAGGCTTTTGACAGGGTATGGCATGAGGGTCTTCTCAAGAAAATCAGATCATACGGCATCACTGGAAGAATACATAACATAATTAGATCCTTCTTAGATAAGAGAAAAATCCAGGTTGTCCTTGACGGTCTTACATTTAAACAATGATATAAATGCGGGAGTGCCTCAAGGTTCTATCCTTGGACCTCTGTTATTCCTAATATTCATAAATGACCTCCCTAACAAAATTGCCTGTGAGATGGGTATGTATGCTGACGACACCACGCTCTATAACAGACACAACAGCAAAGCAAATGAACACATATCTAAAGAAATGGCAGAAACACTAGAGGAAGATCTCCGATCCGTAGTGGAATGGGGACAAAAATGGATAGTCACATTCAATGCTGCCAAGACTAAACTTGTTTCCTTCAATAATTACAAGAAACCTTCTCTACCACTAATAGCAATGGCCAATGACTCTTTATCTGAAAGTACATCTTTTAAACTCCTCGGCCTAACGTTCACAGGAAACATGAGTTGGAACAATTACATTGAGAACATTGCCAGGACCACTGCGAAGAAGGTGGGTTCTCTCTACCGTGCTAGAAAGCTATTAACGCCTGAAAGTACCCTATACCTCTATAAGGCCACCATTCGCCCATGTATGGAGTATTGTTGTCATATTTGGGTTGATGCATCTGCCACTAGTCTCTTGCTCCTAGACAAGGTTCAAAAGAGAGTCGCCAATCTGATAGGTCCTGAACTGTCAGCTAAACTTCAGCCTCTGTCCCATCGACGAAATGTTGCATCCCTCTACCTGTTCTACAAGTACTTTAACGGTGAATGCTCTGACGAACTGCAAGCACTTGTGTCCCCTCGACGTTAATACCCCCGACAAACCCAACAAGCAGCTAAATCCCATCTCTTCCCAGTAGAGATCCCTAGATGCAAGAGAGCCTTCTACTCCAGTAGTTTCTTCCCCAGAACAGCTAGACTTTGGAATTCCCTTCCGGGTTCCTGCTTCCCCGACTGTACTGACATGCAGAAGTTCAAGTGCAACGTGAACCGACATCTTGCTGCCCAACTTCCTACACAGTACCCCTGATGCTTATGTCCCTGATAGTAGCCCCTACAACAAAGTGGCAATGTGCCTTGTTTGGGGTAAAAATGTAATAAAAAAAATTAAATAAATAAAAAAAATAAATAAAATTTAGAAATATGAAAGTTTCGAATGACATGAAAACATTTGATTTCAATTATCAACAATTTTAATCTAAATGTTCTAATATGATAAAGTCTAGTCATTATAAGCATACAATTATGCATAAGACCTGCCAAGATATGAAGTGAAACCATCCAACTTTTCTCTTTAAATATTTACTATTAGCAAGACTTGTGTCTCAACATTGCTAGGGAAAATTGAGGAAATCAAGAATTACAACCTCCAAAATAAATCTATTAGATAAAGATATAGACATGACTGAATATATTTGAAAACCTATTGTGATACAAAGTTATCTTCTTAATTTCACTGTCAGTGCAAAAAATGGTTTCATTTTATAAATATGAAATATTTTCTGATGGAACAACCATAGCACATCATCATAATTGACTTAACATATGTCTTACATGTTGGATGGCTTTTATAAATTGAGTTTTAAACTAACCCATCTCTGGTAAGACCTTAAGTCCATCATTATCAATTCCTGTTATTTTTTCGCTGGCACACTGCTCCTTGCTACCTCAGCTGTTTTACATCTGCTAATCCAAATACACTATTTCATTCTTTCAACATGGCCACACCATGAAAGTGTCCTATTCTGCACACATCTATACTTAGGTCTTTCACCAGGGATTGAACTCACAGCCTCTATGCAAAATGTTGCTCAACAAATCCTTTATCCACTTGGCCATGTGTCTAATGAGAATGATTTCTGAATCAAATATCTAGTATGATTATTTAGCTATTATCATTATTGCTTCTTCTAATCAACCATAATGAAACACACTCAAAGAAAACTAGAGCGTGCAACAGGTGAAATGTGAAAATGACAACTAAATGAATAAAAGTAAGAAAAATGTAAATACTGAAAATCTATTTAAGACTGGTCAAGAGAAAAATGAATGAAAGCAGGTTGATTCAGTCAAATGAGATTTAATGTTCTACAGATCCTTATAAAAGCAAATAAGGTACAATTTTTCAAATGGGATTGTGGGTGTCATTCATGCATCATGTGAGGGTGTAGAAGGTACAGGATTGAAATCTATTCTCTAGTAGAATGCAATCTACGGTGCATGTGTTGTTGTGCCAAGGTTTACATAATAGCATTGACGATTCGAACATTTCTACATGACTTTCAGTCATTTCCATTCACACCAGTTTGTGCGCAAATGCAGTTTCAATTGAGACATTAATGTAACACACAGATGTGATTCTAAAATTATGTAAATACAATTTCTGCCTAACAGTTCTGAAAAGTTTAGTGTGAATTTTACAATGATTTTTTTTTAACAAATTTTATGCTTAAAATTATTTACACACATTAAACAATTTTTTTCACTTAATTCAGTGATAACTATATTATATAATTATAAATTGTTTTCTTCAAAACTTCATTGTTTTTTTGTTTTTTTTAGAAAAGTTGTGGTATGGGACCAGTTCACTACGGTAGTTTAACATAAGTTGAATTTCATGTCATACCACCTGAAAGTCAATTTACATCAAACTTATATAAGCAATTTGATCTCTTCTTCTAATTAAAATATTAAACAAGTTTTTTCAATTTTTTATAATCTTAAAATTTGTAGTGTCCAGAGAATTTGATAATTTTGATAAAGAATGATAACTGAGTTTGAGAATCGTAATTGGATCATGTAAATAATTTACAGTATAACTATATACGATTACAGTTTTATAAAAAAGTAACACAAGTGCAGTTATAGTTTTATATTATACATTCATAAAAAGTAATACGAGTGCAACTGTATATACATTTATAGTTTTATATTATACATTCATAAAAAGTAATACAAGTGCAACTGTATATACATTTATAGTTTTATATTATACATTCATAAAAAGTAATACAAGTGCAACTGTATATACATTTATAGTTTTATATTATACATTCATAAAAAGTAATACAAGTGCAACTGTATATACATTTATAGTTTTATATTATACATTCATAAAAAGTAATACAAGTGCAACTGTATATACATTTATAGTTTTATATTATACATTCATAAAAAGTAATACGAGTTCATTCTGTATATACAGTTATAGTTTTATATTATACATTCATAAAAAGTAATACAAGTGCAACTGTATATACATTTAGTTTTGTTATACATTCACCAATCTGCTAGGCATGTTTGAGGAAATAATCCATAGGTCGAATTTAAAATTCTTCCAATCTGCTATTATATGCGCAAACTCCACGCCACATTCTCACATAAGAATTTTTTGAGTTGCCGTATCGTAGACCCATGGGTAAATGAACTTTATTACGGTGGTGATTTAAAGCTTTGCTTGCTGAAAAAAACAGGCCTGTCCTTAGGTTCACAGTCGACATTGCATGCATGTGCATATTCATCAACATCCATCGTTGACCGAAACTCTTTTGGCAATGATGCACTTCTCGTCACAGAAAGCACATTTTGTTGTTGCAGCAATTAACTCCTTCTCTTGACAGTAGGATATGACTTGTTCCGGCATCATCAGCAATTTTTTCAGACTTGAGTTTGTAATAAAAATGAAGACCTTTTTAAATGAGCAAAAAGATTTTATTCAACATAAAATATAACCAGTAGGGATGCATAACAAATGAATGGCAAACTGAACAAACGCGCTAATTTCCAACATTATTTTTTAGTTTATACAACGCATGCATACTAACACTACACATCACATCATAAGACTCTCCACCACATTTTTATTTAAATTTTGGGTTACGGATTATTTTCCATCCCCGTTTTGTTGATTTTGGAAGAAATCTCAAAGCATCCTTCTTCGAGTAACTGCTCTTCTGTTTCTGGACACTTCATTTTGTCGACTGAAGAGAAAGATTTGCCATTTGGTGTGGCATTATTCTTAGAGGGTTCCTGTTGATCAGTCACCTCTGGTCTAGAGCTATTTGATGGGGTAGCATCTGGTGGTTTACAATGATCAGTGAAGACAGGAGATCCCAGATTTGTAAAGGATGGGTAACTGGCAGGAGCTAGGTCTTCTGTCAAGAATGTTGACTGACGGCCGTCAGGGAAAAGAATTCTGGCAAAATTGGGAGTTGCAGATAATATTTCTACTGGTTCTACTAGGGGGCTTGAGGGCAAGCTTGATCGTTTTCCAAATTGTACCATTTACTCTCTTGCATTGTCCATTGCTGATTGGATGGTATGAAGTTGAAAGAGTAATCACAACTCCATGTTGCCAGAGAAACTCTTTTGGTTCACTATGCATGGAATCTGGGCAACCCAAGAAGGTAAATAAATTCTGGAGACATTTTATGACAGTTTTTGTTGATATGTCCGGCATGGATAGACAAAAGGATAACGTGATCACGAGTAGGTATTTGCAATTATTCGTAGATGGTTTTGAACTCATGAAATCTATTGAAAGGCATCCAAAGGGGGATCGAGAATGGATTAAACAACCTGGGGAGCGCGGTATTGAAGAATCTTGGTTTTAGTTCAGCACATATGTGACAATGTGACATTCAGCACAGGTACATTTAACATCTTCCATAGAGAATGATAGATTCTTCTGTCTCACAAAATGATTCAGCTTCAATACTCCTGGATGACAAAGCGCTGCATGCAGATCTATTAGTGATAATGAGCATGAAGTAGAGCATGAATGAGAAAGAATATCTGCAGAGCTATTAAGAGAACCTGGTCTATATACTATATCATAAGAATAGCTGGAACGTTCAAATCTCCATCGAAGTAGTTTATCATTTTTAATGCGATTTGGTTCTGAGTGTTGAACATATATGAAGCAGCCTGTTGGTCAGCAATGATGGTAAAATGTCGACTGAGTAAAGATCATGCGATTTACACGCAGATTCGACAATGGCTGTTGATTCACATTCTACTGCTGAGTGTAGATGCCCCAGCAGCACCAGGGTCCTGGAAAAATACACTACTTGATGTTCATTTTAAGAAAGCTTTCATATTTTCGTCCAATTCTTTATAAGCTTTTCCTCCGATGACAATGTCATCTATGTAGGCAAAGGTTCTTGGATTATATGATGCATATGTTGGAACACAGCTAAAGTTTATTAATTCAAAAGGTAACCGAATAAATTTGTATAGGCCTCTATCAGCTTTGAATGCTATATAAATTCTTTCATCCTTACGAATAGGGCATTGGTAATACGAGTTCAAATCTAATTAATTAAAAATTTTATATTACGATAGTTAGCGTATAATATTTGAGATTTTTGGGAGTGGAAAAGCATCAAGAAATGTATATTGATTAATAGTGGCAGAATAGTCAATGACCATACGACGCTTATGTCTTTCATTGTGGACTACCAAGACTTGGGCTCTCCATGGGGAATAAGATTTGGTTATAATTTCTTCTTTTAAGAGTTTCTGTACTTCATTCTGATTAAATTCACGATTAGATGCAGAGTAATTCCTGCCTTTTGTTGCAATTGGTTTACGGCTATTTGATAAATTGACAAAAAGAGAAGGTGCGATGTTACAGATTTATAAGGGAAGTATTTTTCTGTTAAAAAGGAATTCTACACGGTTATGTAGCTGCATGAATTCTTGTCCAAGTATAATAGAAGTACACAGGTTGGGTAGAATAGAGAGACGCATATTAGGGTACATTTGTTCATTAATTGTGATGCAACACAGTGATCTTTGGTTTTGCTTGTGAGGTTTGAAGCCATACTTACTGTGTCACTGGAAGGTAGTATACGAAGGCCGGGTGATCTCACAACGTTCATTTTTATGAAATTATGAGTGCTTCTGCTGTCATACAAGTGCTGTTTATTGTTGTCCTTGCAATAGAATATTGTGAGCGAGGTGTACGTCGAGATGAAGCTGTGAGAGCAATATAAGCAGAACTAGTTCTTATATAAAGAGGTTCTGCTTTCTTTTAGACCGGCACATTTTAGAGAAATGACCTCTCTTTCCACATGTAAGACAGTCAGCATTCCTAGCAGGGCAAAAGTTTTGAGAATGATTTTCATGCCCACAGAATTGGCATTTGGCATAGTGAACTGCTTGATTAGTTCTAGAAGAAGCAGCACATTCTTTAGTTAATTCAGACGTAGGATTATTTTTAGATTCCTCTGGATACATTGATACTTTTGCTACAACTGACAAAGTGTCATAAGCCGCTGCATTGTGTTGAGCCATTTCAAGACTTCTTGCGGTTGTTACCGCAGTATCCAAATTAATTTCACAGCTTTCTAGTAGTTTTTGTCATATCGTTGAGGAAGCGAGACCTTATAGTTAATTTGGCATGCTGAACTTACAATCCTTGGAAAGATTTTTTAAAGTTAAGAGGAACTAATCAATTGATTCACCCGGTTGCTGTTTTCTAGTAGCGAGTAGGTGATGAGCAAAAACAGAATTAACTGGTTGGACGTAAGTAGATTGAAAAATACTAATAGCTTTCTCGAATGTTATACAGTTTGATATTAGAGAATAGACTTTAGGTGATATTTAGTTAATAAGTATACTTAACTTGTTCAAAGGATTTTCAGGATGAGTAGCTATCAGAGAGTAGCTATCAGAGAGTCGATACAATCGACGAGGGTACGATACCAGTGGTTCCATTCGTCAGTGGTTATTTCTGACAATCCTTTAAATTTACTAGTTCTCAAAATTGTATCCATTGTTACTGTTTTTTTTAATTGTTTTTATGTTAAATATTTATTTATGTAATAAAAATGAAAACCATTTTAAATGAGCAAAAGGTTTTATATTATTTAATTGGAATTCATTATTGAGATGAGTATTATTTATTTATTTATTGCGGACTATTATCCTTATCTTAGTTGTTTCACAATGTTTTGGCCAACTATTCTTCTAGCCTTCGTCAGATGGTAACCGAAACGGATAGGAACTCTGAATCTCCTAACTGCATTCAGTGCAATTATTGCCTTCAGTAGTTGTTGTCGTCTCATTACATTTTGGCCAAGTAAGCCTCTATCCGCCGCGGTTACCACCTGATGAAAGCCAGAGGAATAGTTGGCCGAAACATTGTGAAACAACTAAGAAAAGATGAGGATAGTAGTAGTAATACACACGGACGAAAAAACGCTTTGGATAATCACAGATTTCAAGGTAGTTCTACTAAAATAGCAATATTTTTTAAACCAAATCTTCAAATTACTACTGTTTTGTTTGGAAATGAATATACTTTCAAATGAATTAATAAATATGAATGTACATTATATATTTTAAGAGTTTTTAGCAAATAAAGTGATAAAAATGTGAACGTCATAAAATGGTGTTTTCGGTAAGGTTTTGTAATGACCCCCCCTGTTTTTTAAAGGTCCGTACCGTGATTGTATGAAGAATTTCGTCATGAAATTTGGAAATAAGAAGAGGTGTTAATCTTAATACTGTCAAGTGTCCGAAATATTTTTGACCATTTCTTTTTTTGTCGTGTTAAAAATAAGACTTTAATATGCCGAGTATCGAACATTTTGAAAAAAAAATTCTTCGGACACCCAGTAGTAAGTAAATCAATCTTTTTACTATCTTTATCAATTAAAAGTATTATTTTATGTTGAGTAGGACCGCGGTAATTGATAATTTAAAAGGACCTACCCGAAAAAAAAATTGTTTCTATTTCTCGAATTTGGTCAAATGAAGTTAATATTACTAGAAGCAGCAGCAGCAGCTACAGCCTGTAGAATCAGCCATAGTACAGTGTATAAACAAACACACGTTCTTTAATTTTTATTCAAGAACGAATTAAGAAAAACAAAATGAAACAATGAAAATAATTAAGAAAAACAAAATGAAACAAAATGAAAACATAATGAAATACGAATATAAATGTTCTTATGTTTAATTAGAGCTATTTTGTGATCAGAATAACATTAGTTTAGAACTATTCGGTTTTCAGAATGTATAATAACAACAATCCCAACCAATTCGGCATTATGAATCTGTTGCAATTTCTCACATTTTTCGTCAAATTTAAAAACATGGTTAAAAAAACAAAATAAACTTTTGTAGATATATAGCTTGCATGCACTTTTATTCTTTAAATTAGTTTTGAACAGCGAATTAAAACAATGTTTTACTGCGAACAGCCACAAATGTTTTTTTTTCAAAATCAAAATAAGTATCAAAATCTCGTTTATACATAGATTCGAAAAAGTTGTCAAAAAACAAATATATAACAAATAAATGTTATCAAAGGCAAGATAAGTTACTTTTCTACCTAACTGGATAATTTTCTAGTGTTTTTATTTAATGTAACATGTTTATTCAGCTCGAAAAGCGTACAGTGTTTACCGATGTATTGGAAAATTAAAAATGGCGCCCGGCCCGACTCTCTTTGACACGGTAAGTTTGAGAAAAGGAGTTAAAAATTAAAAAAAAAAAAAAAAACTATACAAAATACTGTTAAAAACTCACCGAATATATGTCAGCCTATGTCACGGTAACATATATTGAGCGAGTTTCTAGCAGTATTTTGTCTACTTTTTTATTTTTTAACTCTTTTCCCCAAACTTACCGTTTCAAGAGAGTCGGGCGGCGGGCGCGGGCGCCATTTAAAATTTTCCAAAACATTGGTAAACACTGTTTTCAAGCTGAATAAACATGTTACATTAAATAAAAACACTAAAAAATTATCCAGTTAGGTAGAAAAGTAACTTGCTTTTGATAACATTTATTTGTTATATATTTGTTTTTTTGACAACTTTTTCGAATCTATGTGTATAGTAATACAAACCCTCAAAATCTATATCAATATTCTTGAAATTTTAAAAGCAGTTAGAAAACACATTAAACTACAATTAGGAAGCTTTTTATTTCGTTAATTTTTTTTTCTACTTATTAAGCGAAAGATATTTTTACAACCTGCTCCAGCGTAGTATAAACGGCCTATGGAACCTTCAACCTCGAAAATAGAAATCAACAAATTTATGGAATTTTCTTTGAAATTTCGCAATGCAGTTTCTTATTAAATTAAAACTAAATATATAATATAAAGCCAATAATTATGAACCGCTAACAGTAAATATGAGTGATGAACGCTCTCTTTGAAAAAAAGCTCTTAACTTCACCTCTAATACAAATTATGTGTGGCAAGTCTCCTCCTAAAACACTCTTTAACCCTAACAATAACACTAAGTTCGAGTGGCAATACCCCCCCAACAAAATACCTCTGTAAGCCACATACAAGCATCTAAAACAAACAAGCAAAAAATAGATCCTTCCTTAAAGAAAAATACACATAAAAATAAATTGGTTAACTGTCCTAAAATGCTAAAATGGCCAGGAAATGGTGAATTATTTTACATTAAATTTTTGTGAAACTAACCGCTCCCCCCTCTAATATTATTTTTGTTAGCTTTGTCTCTGTCAAGTTTTCAGTATGTTCACACATAATTTTCCTTAGCCCTACAATTAATTCAAAGTCCGAATGGCAACCCTCCCCATATTCTCATTGCATAGAAACCCTCTTAAAACTACACATAATCATCTTAAAAAAAAAAAAAAAAAAAAAAAGCATGCATATTTTCCCCATAGAAAAAAAAAACAGTTAACTGCCCTAAAATGCTAGAATGACCTGTAATAGGAAATTATTTTACATTCAATTCTAAAATAATTTGTTTATCTTTCATTAAAGTTTTTCATGGCATTTTATACATAATTTCCTAAAAAGGTAAAATCACATTTTGGAGGGGTGGTCAGAAGGAGTTGAGTGGGGTTAAACAGAAGGTGTTAATCTACAATAATACCAAAGAAATATTGCAATATATTCATTTTTAAATGGTCTTATGTTTAGATTTAAGTATTTTGTACATAAAGCACATTACAATTCAACTTTGAGTCCTTCAACTTCTTTTCTGTTTATGGATACATGGCATTTTTAAGGAATTGCTGCACATTTATGCACATTTACTGCAGATTATTTGGAAACCATAAACTTTGGGAGATTTTCAGTTGCATATTCTGATTCCTTGTACAAAAATACACTTATACAGTAAATTTCATTTCTTAGTCTTGTGTTTTAACAAAGATATGACATTTTTACTGAAAAAGTAGTGTAAAAAATGTGACGAAACGCATATGGTCTTAAAGAGGGGAAAATATCCAAACGTGTGAGGCACAAAAATAGCCATAACTTCCTTAATTTTAATCAGATTTTAAAAATTTAAAAAGATTCTTTCTTAGCTCATCAAACTCTTTCTATGCATACCAATATTGAAATATTTCAAGCTATTTCAATTTTTTCATGTGTATTGCTAATAGTAGTCCACAATAAATAAAATTAACAAAAAGGTTTCATTCAACATAAAATACAGAGATGCATAACAAACGGCAAACGAACCAATTTCCAACGTTATTTTGAAGTCTAATGCTACACATCACATCATAACAAAGATTTTCATTTTTGGTAGACAGTTGTCAGAAAAGGGCTGTTTGAGGTGTGTGTGTTCCTTAGTGAATTTATTGATTTCTTCCAATTTTTTTGCCAAAAGTATGTCTTACTTTGAAGCGCATTGATTAGTTGATCAACGTTTTACGGCAGATTACAATCAAGCCCGAGTGTATGACATCATGTTTCAAGCAAAGCTGATCAGACGTTGAGTTACGTCTGGTGCACAAGTACCGTGATATTCAAGTAACACTATATAAAACTCATTTAGTAATATTTCAATCCACTATAGTTATGAGGGACAGTTGAGATTGTTATCACGATAAAGAAAAAAGTACTAAATCATTAATTAAAGGAAAGTATTGAATGAACACACTAATAAACTTCTAAGGAATATCATAACATAATATTATTTAGCAACTAAAATTGATTGATCTAGTCTATCCCCTAAATATTTTAGAATAAATATTTAAAAATTTATTGTTGTTTTAATGCAAATAAAAATTGATTTTTCTAATGAGGAGGAGGGTTTTTTCTTTATATTAGTATATAAGGGCTAAGCCTCTTGCCTCTATTTTTAAAACAAATATCTTTAAATAAGTATTTAATCTGTTTTCAACCAAATAACATAAATTTGTCTATTCATTTTTGGTACTTACGCATTTAACGAACCAGACGTAACTCAGCATTTGCTTGGCTTTGTCCGACGCATGACATCAATAGCTCGGGTTTTGCTGCTGTCTGACAAAACATGGTCATCAGCCAATCAAAACACTGTGCGCTTAGTTTCAACTCGACGTGCGTTCGCGAACTGAGCAGAATACAAGAATTTCGATATGGGCGTTCGAGATGGTGGCGACTAGGAATCTCCAAGGCGAATGTGGTTTGCGGTCATACCACACAATTGTGGACTGGAAGAATTTCATGCGAGATATATGCCAGGATTACTTTCTCAGGAATCCCTGGCAGATAGGAGACCCAGATCATACGGTCAAAACCGATGAGTCTGTCTTCTTCAACTGCCGGAAACACAACGTCAGCAGACGTCTAACACCGGTCTGGGTCTTCCGTGGATACGCCGACTCCACCGAAAAGGAGGGTTTTTTGGTTAACATACCAAGTAGGAATGCCGAAACCCTCCTTCCACTAATAAGAAAATACATTGTGCCGGGGACCACAGTCGTATCAGACTGTTGGAGGGGTACAGCAAAGTGGGAGGAGAGGAGGGGTATCACCATTTAACGGTGAACCTCCGTCCACTTTGTCGTCTGATGCCCTCCAAAAGTTTGAGGAAATACATCCTCCTGAGAAAATATGTTCCTGGTAAAAAAAAGAAAATGCTGTTTAAAAAAGAAAAAGATTTATTCCTTTCCTTTTTCTTACGTTTTTTTTTTAAGTAAATAGTTAAAAAAAAAAAAAAATTTCATAAAAAACAATTACTATTAGATTTCTTAAAAAAAATTATGCTACAAATATCATTTTTTGTTGGTTATTTTACGTAAATAGTTAAAAAAAAAAAAGTTTAATTTAAAAAAATAATTACTAACTATTATTTGTTTACAAAAATTGTCTTATATGTATTTATTTTGCAAACAGAAAACAATTTCAAACAATAATACTAATAATATAAAAAAAACATAAATGAACCGTAGGTTTTTACTTTTTATTTATTTATTTTTGGATGTTTCTACATTCAAAATTTCATTTGACAGTTATTTTGTAGTGCTGTTTTTATTTTATCAGCAACGCTCGGTGTCATATTATTAACATTGTTCATTGCTTTGCATGTTTTTAACAATTCTTTTTCCTTTTTTGTTACAGCCTATATACCTGTACTTCTTGATGAATAAAGCCTAGTTCACAGGTTATCATTTGCTTTTCGTGTTGTCCTCACCACAATTTATTCATCAAGAAATCTGACTTAAAATGGACCAGTTCTTGAAGCCACAGCGTTTTGATGGTAGCCCTTTAGCGCCCGATTCTTCAGACCATTGGACACATTGACTGCGCACATTTAACAATTTTCTAAACGCAATCAACTGCCAACCCAATGACAAACTGAATGTCCTTATCAACTATATTTCCCACCCAGTACACAAACTAATACCAAATTGTGACTCTTATGAAGCTGCCATCTCAAAACTTCAATCTCTTTTTGTAAAACCCTCAAATATTGTACATTCTAGGCATCTTCTGGCAACTGCTAAGCAGGAACCGGGTGAAACTATTGGTGACTTTTTGCAGAAACTGGACTCACTAACCACCGATTGTCACTTCGAGGCAGTAACTGCAGAAGAACACCGTGATCAAGCAGTTTGCGACGCCCTCATAACAGGTATCCGTTCTCAGGCAATCTGGCAAAGACTCTTAGAGAGAACACTCACATTAAAAGACGCCTCCGACTTAGCCCATTGGCTAGAAACAGCCCGGAGACAAGCTGAATCTTATATCAACCTCACACCATGTGGTGCCACCGCCGAACCTTCGATGTCTGGCGAAATTCCTGTTACTTCAGAAAACCTCTCTGCTGCGACTGGAGAGAAGTGCTTCTTCTGTGGTAATCGACGACATCTACGCATTAAGTGTCCTGCTCGTAATGCAGTTTGTAATAGTTGTGGCAGGAAGGGGCATTTTCAGTTAGTCTGTAGATCAAGCCGCATCCCTAGGAAAGTAACCTCTGCCTGCGAACCATCAATCGCATCCATAGTAACTGCTGCATCACCCAATTGCCTATCAAAAACTATAATCAAACTTTCTGTGAATGGGATAATCCTAGAAGCCCTTGTGGATACTGGTAGCTCAGAAAGCTATATATAATCAAACATTATCCATAAATATGGCTGGCCAAAGCAAACTTTCTGCAGAAAGATATCAATGGCGTCCACAGACTTGTCAAGCAACAGTTTAGGTCACTGCTATGTGACATTATCATATGAAGGATCTACGTACCCATGTTTTAAACTTTCAGTCCTCTCTTCCCTCTGCTCAGACGTCTTACTTGGACATGACTTTCTCAAACTACATTCCAAAGTAGAAATACCCTTCGGAGGTCATAGAGATCCCTTCACCATATGCGCCGTAATGGCGTCCCGTCTTATTTCCCCACCATTATTTGAACATTTAGCTTGCAAGTCCATTGCTACAAAATCCAGAAGACACTCACCAATCAATCAACAGTTTATTCAAGCTGAAATTCAAAATCTCCTAAAAGACGGTGTTATCGAACCCTCTCGTTCTCCCTGGAGAGCACAGGTACTAGTAACCACTAGTGGCCAACACAAGAAGCGCCTTGTCATTGATTACAGCCAGACCATCAACCGGTTCACTTACCTTGATGGTTACCCTTTTACCAAGAATCGATGATCTCGTCCACAAAATTGCTCATTATTCCGTCTTTACTACCCTTGACTTACGGAATGCGTATCATCAGATACCAATACTAGAAGAGGAGAAGAAATTCACAGCCTTCGAAGCCTGTGGGAACCTATACCAATTCTGCCGCATTCCATTCAGTGTAACAAACGGCGTATCATGCTTCCAACGGTCTATAGACAACCTAATAAAACAGGAGAAAATCACAGACACTTTTGCATATGTCGATAACATCACTATATGTGGTCGTACTATGAAAGAACACGATGAAAATCTTAATCACTTCTTAGATGTTGCTAGGAAACACAAAATAAGTTTCAATGAGAACAAAAGCATTATACGAACAGAGAAAATCACCCTCTTAGGATATGAAGTGTCATTGGGAGTTGCAAAGCCAGACCCTGAATGCTTCTGGACTTTAAGACATCTATTTCTACCGCAAGATGGGAAATCACAGCAGCGAGTCGTCGGTATGTTTTCATATTATGCTCAATAGATTCCTCGCTTCTTAGACTAAATTTAACGTCTAGTCCAAAATTGAGTCTTCCTCTTCCAGAATCTTGCTCAACCGATTTCTCCAACCTCAAAGAAGAACTCGAACACACTTCCCTTACAACAATCGATCACGGTATACCCCTTACTGTAGAAACCAATGCCTCTGACATTGCTCTGGCTGCCACTCTCAATCAGAATGGGCATCCAGTTGCTTTCTTTTCTCGATCACTTTCAGTCAGTAAACAACACTACTCTTCTGTTGAAAAAGAAGCACATGCCATCATCGAGGCAGTGTGTAAATGGCGTCACTACCTTACTGGTTCTGTTTTTAAGCTTATCACAGACCAACGTTCCGTGGCATTCATGTATGACCGGAAACATTCAAGCAAAATAAAAAAACGAGAAGGTGGAACGTTGGAGAATAGAACTATCGGCATTCACATTTGACGTAATCTATCGCCCTGGAAAAGAGAATGCAGCTGCGGACACATTTTCTCGAACTGTTTGCTCCTCGATGAGCCCAACGGGCCTTTGAGACCTACATGTTTCATTGTGTCATCCAGGTATAACACGAATGTCTCATTTTGTATGTGTAATCTTCCTTATTCCATGGATGATATTCGACAAACTATTGGGAATTGTGCAGTTTGTGCAGAATTAAAATTGAGATTTTCCCATCCCACCAATTTCAAGCTTATC
This sequence comes from Euprymna scolopes, assembly GCF_053919585.1. NCBI lineage: Eukaryota > Metazoa > Mollusca > Cephalopoda > Sepiida > Sepiolidae > Euprymna > Euprymna scolopes. The sequence continues at coordinate 80,669,637 of NC_136486.1, forward strand.
AAAGCGACTTAACGATTTGAATGCTTAAGTATTGATTTTAAGGGCCCATTGCCATCTAACGGTCGAAATAAATACCTATTGACAATCATCAATGAATATTCATGCTCCCCCTTTGCTTTTCCTCGTCGAGATATGACCTCACAAACAATCATAAATTGTTTCTGTCAACTATTTTCACTGTTTGGCATGCCTTCCCTCATTCACTCTGATAGAGGTCGATCATTCCTCTCAACGGAACAGACTTTCTGCATAAGAAACAAGCTGCATAACCACCTATAACCCACAGGGAATTAATCGTGAATTAACATCTGGCACCTCTCTTCTCAGTTGGCTTTTAAATCCAAGTCCGGTCCTGATGAAACGTAATCTACGGTTATCTAAGTACGAGCCATTTGTCAACGAAGTCGAGTTGCTGGAATGCAACCCTCAATATGCCCACGTTAGACTCCCAACTGGAACAGAGAAAACTGTCACTGCGACAACTTGCCCCAAAATCGCAAGATACACTGCCACACACTAATGACGGTACTATCTCACAGGAAGCTGAACCTCTACAACCAGATACCGTGTTAGAACCTTGCATATCTGAAGAATCCCGGGAAATTTCATCCGCTGATATAGCGCCTGATAAAAACCCATCAGAACTTATTCGTAAGCAACGTGTCCACCCCTACCATCTAAGAAATAGAGATGCTTAAACTTATACTTTTGCGTATCATTCCATAATCCCGCTCTGAACATTTTCCACCTGGGGTGAATGTCATATTATTAACATTGTTCATTGCTTTGCATGTTTTAACAATTCTTTTTCCTTTTTTGTTACACCCTATATAACTGTACTTCTTGATGAATAAAGCTTTGTTCACAGGTTATCGTTCACTTTTTGTGTTGTCCTCACCACATTCGGTTTTATTCGGCTGTTGACGTCATGCACCGGACAAAGCCGAGCAAATGCTGAGTTACGTCTGGTTCGTTAAATGCACAAGTACCTCATTTTTTTTTTGGGGGGGGACTGTTATCCTCATCTTCATAGTTGTTGTTTCATCACGTTTCAGCCAACTGATTCTCTGGTCTTCTTCAGGTGGTTAACCATGACGGAATAGAAATGCTGAGACTTGTAACTGAATCCCAGAAATTACTGCCTTCCATAGTTGTTGTTGTTGTCTCACCATGTTTTGGCCAACTAATCCTCTGGCTTGCTTGGGTAGAATTGAAACCGCTATCTTTAGACACCTGAAATCATAGACTTAATGTCTCTATCCACTGTGCTATAGGTCCCAAAGGGTGATCAAGGTTGGATTTTATGGTCTTATAAATCCAATCTTGTGTTATCTGGTCTTCCATTGCCAGGTCTGTACCGAATGGTATTATATATTATTTTATTTTTTACTATCTTCCATAGTTGTTGTTGGTGCACCCATAACCATGCCGGGCCAACAAAAATAGGGCTACTCACATTGTAATATCTTGTCCACAGATACACCAGTCACTTTTATCGTCCTGGGCCACTTTCTAACAAACGTCTGATCATCCATGCTTGAAAAGGGTCTTGCACTTCATTATCCCATGCAGTTGTCACAATGTTTGCCCTTCATTTTCCAAATGCCATGGCAACACATAACCAGCCACACATCAGGAAATAGCCAGTCAATTTCTTACACTCAGAAAATACAATTCGATGGGTAAGTCTTTCAGAGACTACTGGAAGGTCACTTTCAAGCCGTCATAGCAGTTTTCCTTGCTCCTTTTGGACACTTAATCCCCACACACATAAGCCCAGTTTCAACTGTTCTTCGGTCTTGCTTGCCAGATAAAACTTTTCCACATATTCCTTGACACGGGTTGTAGAACACACACTCTCATTCGTAAAAATTTCAATATAATAAGATGTAGCTGTGTTTATGATCCCATCCTGGCTTAGAACAATGGTCTTTATTATTAAAGGGGTGACATTGAGCCAAATCCTAGGCAGGTGAGACAATATCGTTATCACTTGATCTCCACTGTTTGGAATGGCCTAAGAGATTTGTTGACAAGAACTTTAAATAGGTTCGACGAAGATCTAGCCTGCAACGTTTGGTCCTTGCTGTCACTATTCCCATAATTTTTGCAAGCAAACATCCACGTTGGCTATATACACATTCACATACTTCCTACAGAACAACCATGAAGGGGATTAGACTGTTTGGGGGACCAAGTTTGTCCTCCGGATATGGCAGCAGCAAGCCGTTATCAATCCACATTTGCAGTTCCCAATCATATTTCTCTCATATGTGTGCTGGGGCAGGATATTCCGCAAGTCTATTTTACAATGTAATTGGAGGTTGTTCACCAGCCCATTTCCAAGTGTCGCGTGTACACATGTAACCGCATACATGACAGCTGGTAGCCAAACGCACTGAAGGATGAGGTCAGGCTGTCAGAATCGATATTGTCAGTTGTGAAAGGTCGACTATTTGACACACACAGCTATCAAGGTGAGTGTACCTGCAAAGAGCAAGCCACATATATAGCCCAGAGAAAAATGCAAAAGAGAAGAGAAGCATACAGTCAGCTAGCAAAGCAACACAAGATCCAGCCCACTTTCAAGTGTTCTTTTCATACTCTGCGGTAAAATCAGACTCAGTAATGGTGATGGCAGCAAAATTTGGTTTGCTAGATTGTGGAAACATTACCTCACTGACACTAGACACAGTTACTCCCACCAGCTGCTTGATTGCATCCAAACCAAACAACAAATCCAAGTAGATCTTCATCCACAACTAAAACTTCTATGGTAGTACCAACCTTTACACCAATGTTTACTTGTACCACTTCTATTCAACAGCAATTAAGTGTGCTTTCATCTGCTGTGAGCACAGGAGTCACTTTTCTCGTCCATTCCTTACAACACAATTTGCGGACAAGTGACTCTGTCCTTCCAATATCCACAAAAGGTGTACGTGGCATTTCATTGATGCAAACAGTTACAACCACCAATGTGCCATTTACTAGAGTTTCCTCGTTTAATTGCTAGTACACGACATATGCACCATCTGATAAACGCATCAAGATAATGCACTTGATATGCTTCATCCCACTCAGTTAAAATATCAACTCCGCTTTCTCCAGCAGTTCAATATTGACTGTCTGGAGTTACTGCCATCAAATATTGGTATAAGATTTGGATTGAAATCCATAATGGCCGAAATAGCTTGTGGCTTCTCAAGGGAAGAGAGGTGACCCCACCTCCCAAATATTATCACACGTGGCACATGACTGCAACAACTGTCAAGACAACAGAACAACAAACGCAAACTGAACGCTTCTGTCCACACAACTTAACACTAACAATTGTGTTGCTACAATCCGACATGGTACTTAACAATTCTGTTGATACAACCTTACAAGATACCAAACATTTCTGGTGATACAACCTGGAATGGTCCCAAACAATTCCGTTGATATGACCCGACATGATACAAACATTTTCTCTTTACACAATTCTGAACAACTCTGTCAACACAATGTGAACAATTCTATCGATCCGACCCAACACACTACTAGAGCAACCTCGGTTGAACAACTCTGGCGTCATCTTTTTGTGGCCCCTGGACAAACTCATTTTCATCTCCAGCCATACCTGTCACATACTAAGCAGTCAAATATATGGTTTGGGGTTTCCATCCTCCCCCCTTTAAAAATATACCATTTTTTTTTTTTAGAAAATATAAAATATCTGCTTGGGAGGAAGAGGTGTATTTTAAGTAGGTCTTTAAACTAGAAGTGATTTAACATGGTGGAAGTTTAATAGTTTATTGGGAAAATTATCTACATAAAAGAATTGGTTGATATCGCTTACCTGCACCTTAAGAAGAAATATTTGTGAGAGTGCAGACTCTTTTTATGTTGATAGTTGTTATGTTCGCTTTGTTTGATTGGCCAAGCTGATTATAAAAAGTCTGATTGTGCAGACAAAGTTCGCCTTTTTTTCATTTGGATCAGTCCAGCGTTATACGTCAAGAAGACTTGAGACTTTATTAACTTTACCCGATCGACGAGGTGGTTTTCCTTACCTACGCCATAGGTCGCAACGACCATCGTTGCGAACTTTGTTAAACAACATTTTAGCGGAAATTATCCATACATTACAACAGCCGCTGCAGACCACAGGTATATTTTTTCTTTTTTTTCTTTTTTATTATGGCCACGCAGCGAACGTCTTCCTTTGAAGATTCATGGATTCAAGAGAAAATGGATCACACGATCAAGGTTTTACTGGATATGGAAGAAAGATACAAGCATATCATCAAATATGCATTGAAGAAATTACAGAGAGGTATTTGATACGTGTGCATTGAGGAATACCACAAACAACGTAAACGAATGGCAAGAATGGACCTAGTTCAGCAACAACTGATCAAACTTCTTCCTAGAGACCAAGTGGCAGTACATGCTTATGATTTTGTTGAATTCAAGGAAGAGATAAAAAGGGACTTACAGGACTTAACCGTAGAAGTTCACAAGGATGACTCTCCTCCTTCCTCCCTGCTCTCGAATGCAATGCAGTCAGCTCAGAATGACACCTCTATGTTCAAGCCCAAAGTCAAATTTTGATGGTCTGGATTTGGAGAATAAGTTTGCTTTGCGAGACTTTCTAACAAGATTTGACTATTGTACTTCTGGGTTGAAGTCCAGAAAGGAAAAGTTGACTTATCTTAAGACCTGTGTTGCGGGACGTCCTTTCCGTTTAATCCACCACCTTGAAGAGACCTCCAATAATTATGATGCTGCTTTAAGGATTCTTAAGGATAATTATTGGGATGAAGAGGGCATTAGGGAGGCGATATTCTTTTATTTGTTCCAGCTTTCTCTCCAAACCTGGTATAACATTGAACATCTCAAAAATTATTTATCCCAAATAAAATATGAATTGTTGGAGTTGGATACTATGCTGGGATACGAATTCATGAAGGAAAACTCAGGAGGAGGGGCATTAGCAGCCCATATACTGTTCCAGAGGCTGTCTTAAAGAAGAATTGGTGAGGTAGTAGGAGCGCCGTATCCCTTAATACATGCTATTTTCGATACTGGCATTAGGATTTTAAAATCCTGGAAGGCAGCCCTCCCCGAGACCAGCAAGAGGGATTTGAGTTATGTCAACTTTAGTCGAGGGCTTCATCCGGACAAGGAGGTGGTAACAGCGACAGCAACCTTGGAGAATTTCCATATCCAAGAAGATCGTAAAACGTGCAACCTTTGCTTGAGAGGCGGACATACGGCTGGAGTTTGCAAGGAATACTCTACTTTTTCTCAAAGAAGGCGCCGTTGTTTGGAATTAGGACTGTTACAGGTATACCAGTGCCAACCATTTCAGTAACCTTTGTCCCTGGAAGAGAAGCCCCAAGGGATGTTGTGATCAGTGTTCTGCTGAAGACGACACCACAGTTATGTGCTCTATGCTTAATACTTTGTCAACTAAGGAGTGTGTCAACATCGGTCTCAGTGAACGGCAGTGTATTCTGCCCGTTACCAGTATCATACTATTACCAGTATCATACTCCGAAGAGGAACGAAAGCTGTGAAGGTTAAGTGTTTGGTAGACACTGAAAGTCAGAACTCCTATTTCGGTGGGAGGATTTTACGTGATTTGCAGTGTGACCCAAGGTCAGTCACAAACGTTAACCTCGAGATTGTGACTTTTCTAGGAAAGAAAAGTTGTGAATTTCAACGGATCACCACGACGGTAGAGTTAGATCCTGGAATAAGACGTCAATTGCCTATTTTAATCGACAAGGATTTAGATCTACAACGCTGTGATAGACATAGAGAGGATCTACCTCAGAAACGGGCGAGAATCTCTGAGCAGCACGCTGAAAGACAGAAAAAAAAAAAAAAAAAAAAAAAAAGAAAAAAAGAGGTCCAAGATAGCGACTGTTGTCTTTTAAAGCCTCCGGTCATGCGTACAGCTCTAGCAATCTTGTGTGGCATATGCAAATTAGGTGTGCCCGAAACATTATAAAAAACGAATCGCTGGGAGGAGTGGGAGAAGCATTTAAGACATGCGAATAGAGAACGTCGACGTGTATTTCGTGTTGCGAACAACGAGCTCTACTCGACTCAACTTGTAACTAGCGAACGTCTGCTTGATGTTTTAGCCAAAAAGTTTTGTTGCTTTGCGTTAGACTAAGACTTCTGATACAAGCTATTTCGGCTGTATTCTAATTATGGCTCTAAGACAGTTTGACATCCGACTCATCCCCGAGTTCAGTGGCGCAGCAACGGACGTTCCACTAGTAGAATGGCTAGAGGATGTAGAGTTAATGTGTGAACTGTGCGAGGTAACTAAGGTGGAGCGAGTACTGCCGCTGTGGCTGAAGGGTGCGGCTCGTGAGATGTATCGGCAACTCTTGGAGGACCAACGGAGTGACCTTGAGGAAATCAAGCGTGCCCTTGTAAAGGCTTACGGGACGGATTCGTTTCGGCATTGGAACAGTTCACCGCCCGCCGCCTTTGGCCAGGAGAGACTGTGGATGAGTTTTTGACGGATTTGCAGCGGCTAGCACACCTGGTAGGTGAAATGACACCAGAATATTGGATAAAGGGAGCCTTCATGAATGGATTGCCATGCGATGCAAAGGAACTTTTGCGAGCTTCCAGCCAAATGGACAAGCTGTCATTGAAAGAGCTGCTTGAGAGGGCTCGTGCCGTGCTGATGAATACCAGAGATAAGGAGGTAGTTGTCGCGGTGCAACCTCGAGAAGCTCCATGTGCACCTACACCACTACCTACAGCTAGCGAGAACACCAGAACTGTTAACTGCTTCAGATGCGGGGGCCCAAACCACTGGGCCCAGGATTGCCTTTCGTCGCGGTTAACGACCCAGAAGCCTAGCGGACCGCAGTGTCATAAATGTAAAATCCGGGGAGACCTAGTTTGCGCCTGTCCGGGAAACGGGCTAGGGGAGGAAGTTACAGCGCCAGTCTTCTCCCCAGATCGTCATTAAACAAGGCGCTACCTGTGGTGAGCATACATGTTAACGGCCGTGAATACCACACGCTTGTGGCACGGGTTGTGCCCAGACACTTGTGCGCAAAGAACGTTGCGACACTTGGAAAACGGCAAGAACTTCGATGCCGACTGTAGGCGGGAGTTCATTGTCCTTGGAGGAGAAAAATTGTGCAGCTAGGCGGAATCGTAAGTAGATGGAACCAGGAATGTGATGTTCTCCCAACGGGAAGAGTGCGTTTGCGCTGCACTCACCCTAGATAAGCCTGATTTTCGTGCGGAGTTTGACCAGTGCACAAAGCGAACTCTTGGACTGTGGCTTGGAAGTGGTCCAACGAACAACCGCTAAGAGAATTTGTTCAATAGAGTGGCAGAGTACAAGATTTCTCACAGAGCTTGCGTAGCGTATGATAGGGAACTACAGACCTGGATCAACAATGGATGGCTGTTTCCTTATCGTGAGAAGGCATTGGGGCCTCCAAAGTATTTAATCCCACTAATGGCAGTCGTCCAGCCAAACAAACAAAAGTGAGGCCGGTGCTTGATTATAGGAGAGTTAAACAAACACGTGGACGTGTGCGCTGATAAATTACAGGAATGGCAGCAAGCAGGGTCTAATGTGTGTGTGTTGATCTTCAGAAGGCGTACCTTCAAATGCGTGTACACCAGTCACTATAGCCTTATCAGACAGTTCTGGTTAAGGGGAAGAGATACTGCTTAACCCATATGGGGTTCGGACTCAACGTGGCGCCATCAATCATGCAAACGATTTGTTTACACCATTCTGGCTCAGGATGAGCGCATAAGGCAGCAACATCTGCATATATTGATGATGTGTACGTGAATGAAGGGGTTGTATCTGCGAGGTGTGTAGAGGAGCATCTCCGCAACTTTGGACTTCTCAGTAAGGAGCCAGAAGAGACTACAGAATGGCGCATGGGTGCTCGGTTTACAGGTCCGGGGGAGAAGATGGTGTCCTGCATTGGAAACGGGGAAATGACTCCCAGACATGCCCCGCGATGTCACACGAGAAATGTATTTTCTTGGTGCAGAAAATTGGTTGGACACCTCCCTGTGGGCGGCTGGCTCCGTGTTGCCGAGGCGTTCATAAAGAGGAAGAGAGTCTGAGGTCATCACTGGATGGTACGATGTGGTACACAACGCCCCTCTCAACACAATGCTGAAGGAAGTCCTCGCCACAGTTTCAAAGGAGAACCTTGCATGGGCAGATGGTGCGTCGACAGCCGGGACCCGAGTGTGTGGGTTGATGCAAGCTCTCTGCCACGGGCATATCAATAGTCCATAATGGGGCCGTGGTGGAAGATGCCTGCTCGTTACGCCCAGAACGGGACTCCCAGCATATAAACCTGGTGTAGAATAATCAAAAGAAACTGTAGTAGTCAATAACACACAACAACAACAATAATAATAATAATAATAACAGCAACACTTACCAAGGGTCAGCTTATGCAACAAGACTGACACCAGATTGAGCTGGACTGAGGGCTTGTATTTATGTAACAAGCATATCCAATCAGGTGATTCAGCCAATCATAATCCAAAGAATAGACTGGCCCATGTGTGCACAATGGAATCTCCCATTGTGCCATAAATAGTTCTCCTCTTTCATGAGAGGTAACTTTAGTCTTTGCAAAGTTATCCACAACTTGAACGCTAACCGAAAGTCCACCTACACAATCCAAATATGGCGCTACGAACAGGATTCGAGACAGAAAGATTGGGAAGACTATTTCTTCAAAGCAGGCATTGCTGCCGATTCCGCCAAGAGCTATGCTGCAAATTTTGTGAAGGAAAAACTGAGGAAAGAAAACCTTCAAGTAATGGATCGAGCCATGCTAAGAGAATTGGGAATCACAACAATGGGAAAAGCTCTGTCTATCCTTCGACAAGCCAAGGAGCCGCGCTACCCAGACCACCTATGCTAAGGCACCAGCTGCCAGGCCTCCCCAACTTCATCTCGAAATGACCCCTCAACAATTCAGAAAATTTCGGATTGATTGGGAAGTATTCACCAGAATAACGGACATGCCAACTTCCTCAGGCCAATATCCAGTTATACAGTTGCGCTGATGAATCCGTCCAAAACGTAATCATAAATACGTACCCCTAAGTTCTTCACCACCAACCCAGACAAGCTGCTAGATATGACAGAAGCATTGGTAACTCAAAAATCAAATCTCATGGTCCATCGGATGACATTTGCATCTATAATCACAGCATGAAGATGAACCCATCCAACAATACCTTGTTCGTCTTAGGTCCACGGCCATAGACTGTAATTTCTCATGCCCCAACTGCGATCACGACCTGTCCGACATTTACATCAAGGACCAATTTATCAAAGGGATATCGAATGATAAGCTTCAGACCGATCTACTGGCAAAAGCCGGGTTGCTAAAAACTCTCAACCAAAATATTTGTCATGCTGAGGCATTTGAGTCTGCACTACGGGACCAAACCGCAATGACTGATACCTCAGACATAGCTACAGTCTGGATGTCAATATATCGCAGGCAAAAAAAAAACAGTGCTGTACGGACTAGCAGAGGCAATATTCGCACTAGCTCTACTGCTACTCACAACAATAACATTGCTGATAAAGAACCCCGTCAAACCTGCATAGGTTGCGGTAGTCACCAACACGGTACTCCAAGGACAAGTGCCCGCCATTTAACATGTCCGGCATGGAATCAAATGTGCAATACTTGTGGGAAACTTAACCATTTCTCAGCAGTGTGCCCGACAAAGAAATATCGCCCGGCAGTGATAAAAAGTTTTGAAGACCAAGAAGCTCCCATGAATACACTCATGGCCCATATCACATTCGATCAAATGAGGGGCACCATTATGACTACAGAAGGTGATCTGTTAACTGAAATAAATGCATCAGTAATCCCATTCTCACGAAAACCAGATCCCAGAAAAGCTGTCAATATCCCTAGGAGTCGTAGTACAACGCTAAAGGTTTTTCCCGACAGTGGTGCCGCCATTTGTCTTGGGGGACCAAAGCATTTAATCAAAATGGGCCTCACAGAGATTAGTCTTGTCCAATCAAGAAAGATCATATGAACAGTTGGAGGTTTCACACTCATGTGTCAGGGTTGGCTACCAGTAGCAATACACATGAAAAAATTGAAATAGCTTGATGAGCTAAGAAAGAATCTTTTTAAATTTTTAAAATCTGATTAAAATTAAGGAAGTTATGGCTATTTTTGTGCCTCACACGTTTGGATATTTTTCCCTCTTTAAGACCATATGCGTTTCGTCACATTTTTTACACTACTTTTTCAGTAAAAATGTCATATCTTTGTTAAAACACAAGACTAAGAAATGAAATTTACCATATAAGTGTATTTTTGTACAAGGAATCAGAATATGCAACTGAAAATCTCCCAAAGTTTATGGTTTCCAAATAATCTGCAGTAAATGTGCATAAATATGCAGCAATTCCTTAAAAATGCCATGTATCCATAAACAGAAAAGAAGTTGGAGAACTCAAAGTTGAATTGTAATGTGCTTTATGTACAAAATACTTAAATCTAAACATAAGACCATTTAAAAATGAATATATTGCAATATTTCTTTGGTATTATTGTAGATTAACACCTTCTGTTTAACCCCACTCAACTCCTTCTGACCACCCCTCCAAAATGTGATTCTACCTTTTTAGGAAATTATGTATAAAATGCCATGAAAAACTTTAATGAAAGATAAACAAATTATTTTAAAATTGAATGTAAAATAATTTCCTATTACAGGTCATTCTAGCATTTTAGGGCAGTTAACTTTTTTTTCTATGGGAAAATATGCATGCTTTTTTTTTTTTTTTTTTTTTTAAGATGATTATGTGTAGTTTTAAGAGGGTTTCTATGCAATGAGAATATGGGGAGGGTTGCCATTCGGACTTTGAATTAATTGTAGGGCTAAGGAAGATTATGTGTGAACATACTGAAAACTTGACAGAGACAAAGCTAACAAAAACAATATTAGAGGGGGGAGCGGTTAGTTTCACAAAAATTTAATGTAAAATAATTCACCATTTCCTGGCCATTCTAGCATTTTAGGACAGTTAACCAATTTATTTTTATGTGTATTTTTTTTAAGGAAGGATCTATTTTTTGTTTGTTTGTTTTAGATGCTTGTATGTGGCTTACAGAGGTATTTTGTTGGGGGAGGGCTTGCCACTCGAACTTAGTGTTATTGTTAGGGTTAAAGAGTGTTTTAGGAGGAGACTTGCCACACATAATTTGGATTAGAGGTGAAGTTAAGAGAGCTTTTTTTCAAAGAGGGCGTTCATCACTCATATTTACTATTAGCGGTTCATAATTATTGGCTTTTGAAAATGTTATGGATTAAATTTGGAATATCACATTACTATTAAATATGTAAACTTATGTAAATAAGGATGTGAAACTTTACAAGAATTAGGACAAACAGACAAAAATAAGTTTTATTTAAAACAAGTGACAGTACTCTATCAGAAAATGTGACTTTTGGTAACGTACCAAGTATTTTTTGCCCAGCTATTTAAATATCAAAAAAACTTTTTGCTAAAGCTGACAAATTTTTCTTTAACTTGCATATATTCTTTTAAAACATACAATCTGCCCCCTGACACAGGTGTTAGTGCATCAACAACAGATAAAACAAATTTTATTTCATTATTGGATAATTTTTTAGTGTTTTTATTTAATGTAACATGTTTATTCAGCTTGAAAACAGTGTTTACTGATATTTTGGAAAATTTAAAATGGCGCTCGACTCTCTTGAAACGGTAAGTTTGAGGAAAAGAGTTAAAAATAAAAAAGTAGACAAAATACTGCTAGAAACTCGCTCAATATATGTTACCATGACATAGGCTGACATATATTCGGTGAGTTTTTAACAGTATTTTGTATAGTTTTTTTATTTTTAACTCCTTTTCTCAAACTTACCGTGTCAAAGAGAGTCGGGCCGGGCGCCATCTTTAATTTTCCAATACATCGGTAAACACTGTACGTTTTTTGAGCTGAATAAACATGTTACATTAAATAAAAACACTAGAAAATTATCCAGTTAGGTAGAAAAGTAACTTATCTTGCCTTTGATAACATTTATTTGTTATATATTTGTTTTTTGACAACTTTTTCGAATCTATGTATAAACGAGATTTTGATACTTATTTTGATTTTGAAAAAAACAAACATTTGTGGTTGTTCGCAGTAAAACATTGTTTTAATTCGCTGTTCAAAACTAATTTAAAGAATAAAAGTGCATGCAAACTATATATCTACAAAAGTTTATTTTGTTTTTTTAATCATGTTTTTAAATTTGACGAAAAATGTGAGAAATTGCAACAGATTCATAATGCCGAATTGGTTGGGATTGTTGTTATTATACATTCTGAAAACCGAATAGTTCTAAACTAATGTTATTCTGATAACAAAATAGCTCTAATTAAACATAAGAACATTTATATTCATATTTTCATGTTTTCCTTAATTCGTTCTTGAATAAAAATTAAAGAACGCGTGTTGTTTATACTGTGCTATTGCTGATTCTAAAGGCTGGAGCTGCTGCTGCTGCTTCTAGTAATACTAACTTCATTTGACCAAATTCGAGAAATAGAAACAATTTTTTTTTCGGGTAGGTCCTTTTAAATTATCAATTACCGCAGTCCTACTCAACATAAAATAATACTTTTAATTGATAAAGATAGTAAAAAGATTGATTTACTTACTACTGGGTGTCCGAAGAATTTTTTTTTCAAAATGTTCGATACTCGTTATATTAAAGTCTTATTTTTAACACGACAAAAAAAGAAATGGTCAAAAATATTTCGGACACTTGACAGTATTAAGATTAACACCTCTCCTGATTGGTTTCGAAATTTCATAATGAAATTCTTCATACAATCATGGTACAGGCCTTTAGAAAACAGGGAGGGTCATTATAAAACCTTACCGAAAACACCATTTTATGACGTTCACATTTTTATCACTTTATTTGCTAAAAACTCTTAAAATATATAATGTACATTAATATTTATTAATTCATTTGAAAGTATATTCATTTCCGAACAAAACAGTAGTAATTTGAAGACTTGAAGTGCTTTGATTTAAAAAATATGGCTATTTTAGTAGAACTACCTTGAAATCTGTGATTATCCAAAGCGTTTTTTCGTCCGTGTGTGTATTACTACTACCAGTTGAGTTTGTGGTCAGAGGGAAAACAACTAAACAAGCCCTCTACATATGCAAGGGCATACAACGGCTTTATCTCAGCAGAGCAGCCTGCATCGATGTGGGAATATTGCACAAACATTTTCCAAACCCTTCATAGCCAATCCTCTACAAGCCTCATCCTGAATGGGTGTCAGCGGCACAACACCGCGAGGAAATGCTCCACCACCGCAATGCAAAAATAGTAGAAAGATACAATAAATATACCCACAACCTTCCACCGTTACAAGCTGGTGACACCGTAGCCATCCAAAATCCAGTCAATCGCAGATGGAACACAACGGGCAAAGTCATCAGTTCCCTACCAGATCGACAATACCGAATCAGGGTTAACGGATCCAGAAGGATCACACTTAGGAACCGCCGTTTCCTCAGAAAATGCGAACTCAAGCCTGCACCAACCCCAATACCAAGTGCAACACTAGGACCAACAATTCCCTCAAGCGATACTACATTCTTGCATCTCCCACTGTCTCCCTGTAATAGCACATACACAGCAACCAAACCCCAACAACAAACCACACATATATCCCCACGCTTTCGATCATCAAGGATTCCCCGAGCTCTTTCTAGGTTACTACCACACAACAAACTAGGCCTAAAAGAGAGATACACCTCTCATACAACCCAGCCTACTTGTGGGGGGGGGGGAAGTGGGGAGATGTAGAATAATCAAAAGAACTGTGTTAGTCAATAACACACAACAACAACAACAATAATAATAATAATAACAGCAACACTTACCAAGGGTCCAGCTTATGCACAAGACTGACACCAGATTGAGCTGGACTGAGGGCTTGTATTTATGTACAAGCATATCCAATTAGGTGATTCAGCCAATCATAATCCAAAGAATAGACTGGCCCATGTGTGCACAATGGAATCTCCCATTGTGCCATAAATAGTTCTCCTCTTTCATGAGAGGTAACTTTAGTCTTTGCAAAGTTATCCACAACTTGAACGCTGACCGAAAGTCCACTACACAATCCAATACCTGGCAGAGCTTGATGCCATCATCAAGGGGATAAACTTGGCGATCCTCTGGAATTCGACTACTCTGCGGCTGTTTACAGATTCTGTCTGCGTCCACAAGTGGATTTCGGACACCCTTACCGGGAAGGCCAGAATACGAACTAAAGCTATGAGCGAGATGCTCATCCGACGGCAGCTCGATATCATTATGAGAATCAAAAAAGAATATGTGCTGTCAATGGAAATCTCCCTGGTCAGATCCAGCTTGAACAAGGCCGATTGTTTAACAAGAGTTCCCCGCAGATGGATTGACATCATTAGAAGAACCATCAAACCCATACAACCGGCCTGCGCTGCAGCCACGTGTTCTGTTCAGTTTGATCGAATCAAGGAAGTCCACCATCAAAGTGGACATCCAGGGATCAAGCGAATCTTGTATTTTGCCAAGTTGGATGACCCTGAACTACGAAAACCAGACGTTAAAAAAGTGGTTGAGAGCTGCATGGCTTGACAATCCATTGACCCGGCATCCGTTCGCTGGGAAAAAAGAAAACTGGACGTAAAGAGCCACTGGAGTCGGCTGTCGATAGATGTTACTCACTACAACGGCGAGGATTACTTAACGCTCATTGACTTGTGCCCCATCTAGGTTTGCGATATAGCGGCCACTCCGACGGCAAGATACGGCAGCAGTCATCCATCAGCTAAACAGCATCTTCCTTGAACGTGCCCCCCCACCCAACAAAGATACTAACTGATAACGGCACTGGTTTCACCAGTGAACAATTCAGAAAGTTTGTCGATGGCTGGGGAGTCCATCTGCGGTTCCGATGTGCCTACGTACCAAGCGGGAATGGGGTTATTGAGCGGAACCACAGGACTGTCAAAACTATCGCCGCCAGAAAGGGCTGTGCGGTGTCTGAAGCAGTTTATTTATGCAACATGACCCCCAAAGGATGCTGTAACACCCTCTATAGCGCCGGCCGACACATTGTACAGGTATCAAGTTAGGGTGAAGAGCATAAAAACGAACCCAGTACCTGAGACGAAAGTAACTGGAGGAAGGCTGGAAAAAGGGATGTCTTCTGGATCAAGAATCCACGCGGCAAATTTACGACTCAGTATAGACTTGGACGCATCACTGAAGTGATCAGCAAGCAGTGTGTGTCGATGGTGTGCCCCGTCACATTAAGGATTTACGGCTGACAACACAATCGCGGCTACCCGTGAACAACGAGAGCGAGTCTGACTCCGAGTCAAGGACCAGTGAGATATCGCTCTAGTTCACAGCAGCTCCCTCAGAAGATAACTCTGATATCAGTAGTCTCCCAGTAGAAGCGGTATTCTTCAATCCCCAGTCCACAGACGAGAGCTTAAGTGAAGAAGAGGTACACATCGATCCCCTTCGGAGAAGCCCTCGGTGACAGCGATCACCATCCCATTGCCATTTCTGTGATCATCAGATCAGGAGGGAGTGTGATAGACATAGAGAGGACCTCAGAAACGGGCGAGAATCTCTCGGCAGCTGAAAGACAGAAAAAAAAAGAGGCCCAAGACGGCAGCTGTTGTCTTTTAAAGTCTCCGGTCACGCGTAGATCTCTAGCAATCTTGTGTGGTATATGCAAGTTAGGTGTGCCCGAAACATTATAAAAAATGAGTTGCTGGGAGGAGTGGGAGAAGCGTTTAAGACATGCGAACAGAGAACATCATCATTTGTGTTGTGAACAACAAACTCTACTCGACTCAACTTGTGACTAGCGAACCTCTGCTTTATGTTTAAGCCAAAAAGTTTTGTTGCTTTGCATTAGACAAAGACTTCCGATATAATCACAGAGTAGAACATTTGTGGTGGTCAACAACATTAAGAACTTGCATTACACCTTGAATACAGACCTAGGACAAGATGCCGATATAGCTCTAGAAGGATTGGTTGAGGTAGACCATTTGCAATTCATGAGACCCTTCCGAATGGTAAAATACATGGATGGGATGGCCTGGCTCTCTCAGCAGGAAGTGATACACTTCGGTGATCCCAAGAACTTTGTTTTCTTACCAAATCAAAGCCACTCGAACCAAGGTTTAAAATTTTTGGGAGATCATGAGATCAGTCAAGTGTCCAACCTCGGTTGTCAATAGCGTTCTTAATGCATGTCCTTCTTATATAGATCCTTACAAGGAAATTTTTAGGACAGTTCGGTGGAAAGAGGACTGGAATGGATATTCAGTATGGAGTCATTGGGTATTTCCGAAAAGGAAACCTTGTCAAAAAGTAGAGGAATTCATGAAAAGCATAGAGTTTAAGGACAGTACTGGGTTTAGTTACCCTGGTACACCGACAGATTGGCTCAGGTGCAGTCTAATCATCAGGTAGCCCTGAAGGTCTTTGACAAAGTGGTACACAATCTGGAGAAAAGGGACCGCTACGAGGAGTATTTGGGTTAGGGTTTGATGAACAAGAAGCGCAAGGCATTATCGAACCCTTTTACTGTCCATCTAAACAGTTTTATAAACATGTTTGGATCCCTCATCATCCAGTGATTAAGAAGGCAACTACTAAAATGTGTCCTGTTTACAACTGTTCGTTGAAAGTCAAGGGAGGAGTTTCTTTAAATGAAGCGGCATACCTGGGGGTGAACCTAACAGGGGATATGCTAAATTTGACGCTACTTTTTCGAACCAACAAATACATGCTATTAGGAGAGATCAGGCGGTCCTGATGATTAGATTGGCAAAGGAATCGGACAGAAACAAGTTTTGTTTCGTTTTAAAGTGGATGATCATCTGGTGTGCTATCGTTACACAATCATTATCTTTGGATTTAATGCCAGCCCCTTTATACTAAACTGCATTTTAAAGTTTCATGCTTCTAGATTCCCAGAAGATGAATGCAACAGGTTATTAAATTCAAATTTTTATGTTGACAACCTTGTCAGCACTAGCAACTCCGAAGCTGAGTTGAAGAAGCTATGCCACCAAGTGAAGGAAAGATTGCAGAAGGGTGGATTTCAGCTTCAATCTTGTAATACCAACTGTCCCAAGCTATGGGAATTTATGCAGGATGGCAATACATTAACAACACATAATTGTGCATGGGAGAAGGTTCTGGGTTACAGATATGACCCAAGGTCCGATTTCATCAACCTCGCTCAACGTACTTGTGACCCTAACTTAGAATCAAAATGCCACATCCTCTCAGCGGCTTCCAGACGTTAAATGGGCTCGTAAACAACAAAACAAAATAAACCAAATACACAAAAGCTAGAATTCGTCACTGACAACTTCCAGCACATCTCTCCCCACTACCTCTACCAACAGACATTTTATCAGAAAACTGACCCCATTCCATTTGCATATATGTGCAGTGGAAGATGAGATCTCGTGAGATTCCACGAGACTACACCTTATAAATCCATGGCTGCCATCTTTAATTTCTTTTTCTCTCAGATCCCATTCGAAGGTAAGTTGTATGACCACACAACACACACACGCACGCAGGCACTTTCTTCTTTGATTATTACATTTAACTACACACATTCCCCGGGTCTCCAGACCACACATTTGGCATGGTAGACGCGGTTGTTTGTTGCGGGCACTCCTATGAAGGGGGATTGGCTGGACTACTTCATCTTCATTGGAGCTCTCAGAAGATGTGTCGGAACCATTAGCATCAGCATTAGGGCATACAGCCATACCATCAGGCTGGACTTCTTCATCTTCATTGGAGCTCTCAGAAGGGGTGCTGGAACTATCGGCGTCAGTGTCAGTGAACAGTGTCAGTGTCAGTGAACAGTTGTACCATCGTGGGGAATAGGACGGATGCACAGGTCATTGTCGGACGATTCACCATCACTGCTACTCGCCAACAGGTTCGTATTCAGGGCAGGCCGGATATCCTTCACATGGCGTGGAGTACCATTGACTAACATGGCTTGCTCACTGATAATGCCAGTGATTTGCCCTCTTTGAAAGCTGCTGGTGCATCGATTATTGGGAAGCTTCACCCAAACAGTGTCCCCTAACTCATACGGTCCTCGGGTTTCCTGCCAATCAGGCAGACAGGTATCAATGTCCTTGATGCACACTCGATAGCAATAGATCACATTGGAGGGTGCGCTTGCAGCAGTCATACCATCCTTTGGAGTTGCATTATATCTATAGACCGCCTCTGTGATTGTGCATTGTTTTCTGGCTGCGATCCTCTTCATGCTTCGATGGCACCGCTCTGCTATGCCGTTGCCACTTGGTACATATGCCCATCTGTGTCTGAGCTGGATCCTCCACTCGTCTATGAAACGTCTGAACTCTCCACTGCAGAAGGCCGTGTCATTGCCTGTGAGGATCTCTTCAGGCGGCCACCTATCATAAAATATGGACTCCAATTCATGGATTACACTGGAGGAATCCTGTCTTATTAACAGGCACCAAATTGCAAACCTTGTTGGTCCACAATCGATCAGGGTGAGGAAGTGCTGGCTGCCATAGTTATGTTCATACCCAGTCAGCTCCAAGTCGCGCTTACTCCCAGCTGACCTTTCCGCCATCTGGCCGGGGCGGGGTCGATTGACTGGCATGTTTGGCATTCCCTGACTACCGCTTTCACTGCACTTTTGGACACCGACAGATTGCATAACTGCACAAAATAACATGTTCGTCTCACTCTGGGGTGTCCACTAAGGTGGTGTATCTTCCTCATTTCATCCACTACCTCTATAGAGGTGGCACATAATAGTACTGACTCAGCTTTCTTCTTCATGGTGTCATACCATCTCTGTGGCACCCGAGTGAGCCTATCAGCAAGGTTGCAATTTGAAGTGACCAGTACCGCATCCACAGAAAGATTGTACTCTGTTACCAGTTGTCTGATCAGCATCTCGCTGGTTGCCTAAGTGCACACCCTAGTCTTACCTGTCAGTGTGTCTGATATCCAGTGGTACACACATAGTGAATCTGTGTGTATGCGTAATTTCCTGGCTTTCCACTGGAGTGCCAGGTTGATACCTTTTATCACCGCATCGAGCTCTGCCAGGTTGATATGAGCAGCGTCACTCACCGGTCGCAACCAGCAAGCGTACTCAATCGCAGCACCATTCTTCTCCAACAGCACACCAATTGCCATAGAGCTTGCATCCGCCTTCACATTCAGTTTGTCTCCCTGCACGCACCAGTCTCCTTTGGCGGGGTCATCCTGCTTTACCCTTGCGATGGTCTCCTTCACCATGCAAACCAACAGATCGTCGGCTGTTTCATTATCCCAGCCTTTGGTGACTGCACTTGCCCTCCTTTTTATGATGCCTGTTGCCACGCGAGTCCATCCACACACTGGTAGGTGCCCCACAGGTTTTCCACACAAGGAGAATACTGCTCGCCTTGTGAAGACATTGGGCACTTCAGGAACTGTAGTTCCGCGCCTCCATTTCAAAGTCCCTCGCTCCTGTCGAACGTTCAGGCCCAAGACATGAACGCCATTCACCAAACGTTCTGGATTCTTGCACGTCAAACCAAACTCAGCCAGTTTGGCCCTAACACGTGATGATGGCACAATGTCTTCGTTCACATATATGTCATCAAGGTACGCCGATGTCCCATCTTTTATTGTTTCTTCCTGTGACAACACAGTGTTAATAATGGTCTTCATTATTTGGGGTGCCATGTTCAGCCCAAAGCCTAGTCTGGTAATGCAGTACCTCCTGCCAGCAAACACCACCGTCTGAAATGGCCACATTGTTTTATTGATTCGGACCTGCAGGTATGCTTTTCTTAGATCCAGCAGGGACACATTGGAACCCCGCTGGTGCCACTCTCGTAACTTGCTGGCACAAACGTCAGCATCTGCCATGAACGCATCAACATACGTGTTCAGTTTGCGATAGTCCATCACTGGCCTCACCTTTGCTTTGCTGTGCTTAGCGACCACCATCAGCGGAATCCGGCCTTTGGGAGGTCCAAGTTTCTCATAGGGTTAGGGAATCAACCAGCCATCCTTGATCCAATCACGAAGTTCCTCTTCATATGCAGGCCTCATTTGGTTGGGCACATGGTACTCTGTTACCTCATTTCACAGTTTGGCTGGTTCCTGGTTTTCTGACCACTTCCACGCGGCTGTCCAAGCTTTCTGATCTCATAAGTATTCTTCATCACGGTCCTGGCCCAGTCTACGAGGTCGTTAAGAGACAATGAAGCTATGCTTGAGCTAGCCCGCAGGAGTTGCTTTGCTCCGGTTGGGAGCCCTGCCAAAAATTTGCATGCCAAGGCCCGCTCAGGCAGCCCACCAAACAACACCGTCAATTTCGTCAGCTCAGCCAAATAAACGTCGACAGTTTCACCGGGATGCAAGGTTCTTGCCTCAAAGTGCTCCCAAGCAGTGGCGAGATCGATAGCAAATGCCGTGTATAATGCCGCCTTGATCTTTTCATAATCCTGTTTTCCCTCAGGACTAAACTGTTGATATACTGTGAAAGCCCCGCTGGACAGACGTAGAGGAACTACATGTTCATTGTTCTTCACACTAGACAACAAGCAATTCTCTTTCTCTCAGATCCCATCCGAAGGTAAGTTGTATGACTGCACGACACACACGGGGGCGCTTTCCTCTTTGATTATTACATTCAACTCTACAGTATTTGACGCATTATCATTGTGTCTCCCAGTCTCCATCCAGAATCGAATATTGGTAGGAGAAATGTAGAAGGCTGGATTGGATTGAGATGAACCCATTCCAAAGGAATTACAAGAGAGATGGAAGGTACTGACCGGCGAGTTGTCTATACTGCCTTCCTTTTCTTTTAAAAAGGACAAGTACTGAACAAAGATACCGCGGCGGGCCTGTACATTTTTACGGATGCCTCTAAAAAGGCATATGGATTTTCGGTATATGCGGTTTTGGGGAGCATATCTTCTCTGATATTCTCTAAGGCAAAGGTAGCACCTCTAAAGCCTAAAACTCTGCCAACGCTTGAACTGTTAGCTGTTTTTTTGGCGATTAAATTCATTGGTAGCATCTTAAAGGCTTATCAGGAAGTGGAATTTGAAAGTTTGTATTTGGCTGTGGATGCTCAAATTATCCTGTCTTGGTTGATAACCAAACAAATGAGCAGCAAGAATATTTTCACAAAGAACCGTCTCAAGGATGTGGCACAAATGGAGGAAGAAATATTGGTAAACTATAACTTACCTATAAGATATAAATATGTACCTTCCAGCCAAAACCCTGCAGATCTAATGACTCGAGGATTGACAACAGCTAAATTTAAGGAGAATTTCTCCTTTTGGTGTTCGGGACCAAGCTGGTTATCGGGTGAGAATATCTGTTGGCCTGATAGTACACTGGACTGCCTTAATGCGGACAACCAACAAAATAGTTCACACCAGCCTATTATATGCCTACGATGAAACCTCTACAGAACCAATCGTCCCCTTCGACAGATTTTCCAGCTTCAACAAGCTTCTGCATATAGTTTCCAAAGTGTTTGAATTTATATATAAGTCAAGAACAAAGGAAGGGAACTACAAACAGGCTGCTGCTAATTACTTGTTTAGGAGAATGCAACAACAGGTGTTCCTCCTGGAGTTGAAATTCCGGCAAGATCCTCAGGGCAAGTCCATCCCGAGCTATGTGAGTCAGTTGAACCTGTTCCTGGACACATCTGGTGTGGTTCGTTCCAAGGGCAGGATCCAGAAAAATGCGTCTCTTCGATATGAAGTTCTGAAACTGGTATTACTTGGGAAGAATCATTCCTTGACTCACCTGATCGTGAGGGATCAAGATAAGAGAGTTAAGCATTTAGGAGTGCCGGCTACACTTTATAGGATTAGAATGTCAGGGTTTTGGATACCTCAAGGCAGACAGGCCATAAAAGGAGTCTTGAAGGACTGTTATGTATGCAAAAAAATTAACTCTCTACCCTTCACGTATCCTAAAATCTTCCAAACATAGACTAAATCTAGTGAGACCGTTTCTACATACAAGAATTGATTATACCAGACACATGTGGGTGCGCAACCAAAAACTACAATCTAAGGTCTACATTATAGTATTTATATGTCTAGAAATCAGAGCAGCACATCTTGGACTTGTCGAGGACATGATAGTCCATACTTTCCTATTGGCCTTCATTAGATTTTCTAATCTGTGGGGATTACCTGCACATATATACAATCCATACTCATATGTACCTAATATATATATAATATATAAAGTGACAACGCGAAATCTTTTATTGCTGGAACTAACTTTCTACAACAAGCTCTAACTTCATCTAGTAATACACACGGACGAAAAAACGCTTTAGATAATCACAGATTTCAAGGTAGTTCTACTAAAGTAGCCATATTTTTTAAACCAAAGCACTTCAAGTCTTCAAATTACTACTGTTTTGTTCGGAAATGAATATACTTTCAAATGAATTAATAAATATGAATGTACATTATATATTTTAAGAGTTTTAAGCAAATAAAGTGATAAAAATGTGAACGTCATAAAATGGCGTTTTCGGTAAGGTTTTGTAATGACCCCCCCCCTGTTTTCTAAAGGTCCGTACCATAACTGTATGAAGAATTTCGTCATGAAATTTCGAAACCAATCAGGAGAGGTGTTAATCTTAATACTGTCAAGTGTCCGAAATATTTTTGACCATTTCTTTTTTTGTCGTGTTAAAAATAAGACTTTAATATGACGAGTATCGAACATTTTGAAAAAATAATTCTTCGGACGCCCAGTAGTAAGTAAATCAATCTTTTTACTATCTTTATCAATTAAAAGTATTATTTTATGTTGAGTAGGACCGCGGTAATTGATAATTTAAAAGGACCTACCCGAAAAAAAAATTGTTTCTATTTCTCGAATTTGGTCAAATGAAGTTAGTATTACTAGAAGCAGCAGCAGCAGCTCCAGCCTGTAGAATCAGCAATAGCACAGTGTATAAACAACACGCGTTCTTTAATTTTTATTCAAGAACGAATTAAGAAAAACATGAAAATATGAATATAAATGTTCTTATGTTTAATTAGAGCTATTTTGTTATCAGAATAACATTAGTTTAGAACTATTCGGTTTTCAGAATGTATAATAACAACAATCCCAACCAATTCGGCATTATGAATCTGTTGCAATTTCTCACATTTCTCGTCAAATTTAAAAACATGGTTAAAAAAACAAAAACTTTTGTAGATATATAGCTTGCATGCACTTTTATTCTTTAAATTAGTTTTGAACAGCGAATTAAAACAATGTTTTACTGCGAACAGCCACAAATGTTTGTTTTTTTCAAAATCAAAATAAGTATCAAAATCTCGTTTATACATAGATTCGAAAAAGTTGTCAAAAAACAAATATATAACAAATAAATGTTATCAAAGGCAAGATAAGTTACTTTTCTACCTAACTGGATAATTTTCTAGTGTTTTTATTTAATGTAACATGTTTATTCAGCTCGAAAAACATACAGTGTTTACTGATGTATTGGAAAATTAAAAATGGCGCCCGGCCCGTCTCTCTTTGACACGGTAAGTTTGAGAAAAGGAGTTAAAAATAATAAAAAAAAAACTATACAAAATACTGTTAAAAACTCACCGAATATATGTCAGCCTATGTCACGGTAACATATATTGAGCGAGTTTCTAGCAGTATTTTGTCTACTTTTTTATTTTTAACTCTTTTCCCCAAACTTACCGTTTCAAGAGAGTCGGGCGCCATTTTAAATTTTCCAAAACATCGGTAAACACTGTTTTCAAGCTGAATAAACATGTTACATTAAATAAAAACACTAAAAAATTATCCAGTTAGGTAGAAAAGTAACTTGCTTTTGATAACATTTATTTGTTATATATTTGTTTTTTTGACAACTTTTTCGAATCTATGTGTATAGTAATACAAACCCTCAAAATCTATATCAATATTCTTGAAATTTTAAAAGCAGTTAGAAAACACATCAAACTACAATTAGGAAGCTTTTTATTTCGTTATTTTTTTTTTCTACTTATTAAGCGAAAGATATTTTTACAACCTGCTCCAGCGTAGTATAAACGGCCTATGGAATTAACACCTTCAACCTCGAAAATAGAAATCAACAAATTTTTGAACGCTCTCTTTGAAAAAAAGCTCTCTTAACTTCACTTCTAATACAAATTATGTGTGGCAAGTCTCCTCCTAAAACACTCTTTAACCCTAACAATAACACTAAGTTCGAGTGGCAAGCCCCCCCCCAACAAAATACCTCTGTAAAGCCACATACAAGCATCTAAAACAAACAAACAAAAAATAGATCCTTCCTTAAAGAAAAATACACATAAAAATAAATTGGTTAACTGTCCTAAAATGCTAGAATGGCCAGGAAATGATGAATTATTTTACATTAAATTTTTGTGAAACTAACCGCTCCCCCCTCTAATATTGTTTTTGTTAGCTTTGTCTCTGTCAAGTTTTCAGTATGTTCACACATAATTTTCCTTAGCCCTACAATTAATTCAAAGTCCGAATGGCAACCCTCCCCATATTCTCATTGCATAGAAACCCTCTTAAAACTACACATAATCATCTTAAAAAAAAAAAAAAGCATTCATATTTTCCCATAGAAAAAAAAACAGTTAACTGCCCTAAAATGCTAGAATGACCTGTAATAGGAAATTATTTTACATTCAATTCTAAAATAATTTGTTTATCTTTCATTAAAGTTTTTCATGGCATTTTATACATAATTTCCTAAAAAGATAGAATCACATTTTGGAGGGGTGGTCAGAAGGAGTTGAGTGGGGTTAAACAGAAGGTGTTAATCTACAATAATACCTAAGAAATATTGCAATATATTCATTTTTAAATGGTCTTATGTTTAGATTTAAGTTTTTTGTACATAAAGCACATTACAATTCAATTTTGTAGTTCTCCAACTTCTTTTCTGTTTATGGATACATGGCATTTTTAAGGAATTGCTGCATATTTATGCACATTTACTGCAGATTATTTGGAAACCATAAACTTTGGGAGATTTTCAGTTGCATATTCTGATTCCTTGTACAAAAATACACTTATATGGTAAATTTCATTTCTTAGTCTTGTGTTTTAACAAAGATATGACATTTTTACTGAAAAGGTAGTGTAAAAAATGTGACGAAACGCATATGGTCTTAAAGAGGGAAAAATATCCAAACGTGTGAGGCACAAAAATAGCCATAACTTCCTTAATTTTAATCAGATTTTAAAAATTTAAAAAGATTCTTTCTTAGCTCATCAAACTCTTTCTATGCATACCAATATTGAAATATTTCAAGCTATTTCAATTTTTTCATGTGTATTGCTACTTCATCAGAATTTGAAGAGAAATTTGATCATTATAATGTGAAGCATGTTAGAATTCCCTTCATTCAGCCTGGTATGGAGGAATTTGGGAGCGAGTTATAAGGACGTTGAAGGAGTGCGTTTAGAAAACTATTGTCAGAGCTGTGGACAGCCATCTCAGACGTCTAATGGGTGGTGAACAGCAGGCCTTAAACCTACGCAAGTTCTAGCAGTTCAGGGAGGGCTGGAGGTGATTACGCCTAATCACTTTCTTCACCCGGATCAAAACCCTGTACTTCTTCTCAGGTTGGAGAGTCTTTCAATTAACGATGATGAAATACCTTCCAGGCAGGTATTGTTGGACTCCTTGAGGAATCGTGAGGAGCTGCTTGAGGAATTCAAACAATTATGGCATGAAGAGTACTTGCTCTCTCTTCGAGAACGCAACCAAGACCTTTATCCGACGACATCAAATAAAATCCGTGAGAGATATTGTGATAATAAAGCTCCCCAACAAGTCTAGACCATTTTGGGCATTGGGAAGAGTAGAAGGGTTGTTCCCGGGTGATGATGGTTTGTTACGCTCAGCACAAATACGTCGGGGAGAAGGGAGTGTGAAAACATATTTCCTGAAGCATCTGTACCCGTTAGAGTTACATGCAAAACATGAAGTAGAAGCAGATTGTTCCAGAACTAGTTATGAAGATTGGGAACCAGATGAGGGGATTTCTTGGTCGGACACCAGCCTGGGGGAACCCAACTTAGAGCAGGAGAGCGAGCGAGTTTGGATCTGCCCTGGATGCGATCAACCTGATGATGGATCGACCATGATCTGTTGCGACCGTTGTGAAGGATGGTTCCATTTTAGATGCATTCCTATCCGTGCGGCCCCTCCAGAAGAAAGAAGCTTGGTTTTGTCATATTTGCTCGAGGCTTTAGGCAAGGTGTCTACGTGTTACGCGAACTTGTACAAAATCAACAAATAGTTGATTTTGTTTTCTGATGAGGAGGAGTGTATTGGGAAAATTATTGCTCCAGTGCTCCACATAGAAGAATTGATTGATATCGCTTACCGGCACCTTCGGAAGAGCTGGAACTAAGAAATATTTGTGAGAGGGCAGACTCTTTTTATGTTGATAGTTGTTACGTTCGCTTCATTTGATTGGCCGACCTGATTATAAAAAGTCTGATTGTGCAGACAAGGTTCGCCTTTTTTTTTCATTTGGATCAGCCCAGCAGCGTTGTACGTCAAGAAGACTTGAGACTTTATTAACTTTACCCGATCGACGAGGTGGTTTTCCTTACCTACGCCATAGGTCGCAACAATCATTGTTGCAAACTTTGTTAAACAACCTTTTAGCGGAAATTATCCATAACGGGGACTACATCTAATCCAACACCGTTCTCTGTGGATTTCTAAACTGGGTAGTTAATTCTCATGGTTTCTTATTCATTAATCCTGAGTGTTAACTTTCTGTTATTTTGCTAAGTTACTTTAAAAAAAAAAAAAGAAGTTTTTTTTTAACATAATTGGCACACTTAATTTTTGCTCGGCTTTATTTGCGATTCTTAAGAATAACAATTTCAATGGAATAAAGGAAATTCTTTTGAGATTTATAACAAGTGAAAATGTTAAAAAATACTTTCTAAAATTTTTCTTACCTGATATTCAACTTCCAGAGTTGTTTCCCCTGATTTCGTGATTTGCTGATAAAAGCATTCTTGTGAACCTGGCGAGATTTCCACTGTTAAATCGGTGTCGACTGAATTAACACTTATTAAGTTAATAAAGAGACAAAACAACGATAGTAAAACCTTGCTTTCCTGATGAGATGAGTTATTATTTAGAAACATTATTGAAGCGATAATTTAGACTTACTGCATAAATTTAATTCTGAGTTTCTAAAAGAAAATCATTAAATTCCGATGGACAATTCACGCTCTGCAAGTTTCTTATTTTTTCCTCCTCCTCTTTCTGCTTCTGGTATTTTCATAAGTTTTGTTGGAATCACCAAATATAAATAAGCTTTCTACGTTTATGTTGTTTTGTTATTATTTCTCTACAAACAGAAGAACTCTTTTTAATGGATTATCAACCGGATATATAGGAAGCATGGCGGATGTGATTTATTTCAGCCAGCAGTAAATCATCTCCTCACTTAGAACGCATGCAATAAATTAGGTCAAAATAAAATAATAAAATATTTATTGATATAGCCATATCCTAAAATATGTATATTAAATTTTTACTCTTATTTTTTTTCTTAACGAATCAACATTTTCTATTCACATTCGTTTTTTTTTTTTTTTTTATTATTATTGAACAGATCTTCTGCTGAATATTACCGGCGAATTACATCTATTTTGCATACAGGATTTTATGAACAAAGTCGCAGGAAATAGTTCCTTTCAGATAACTTGTATTTGATTATTTATAATTTTTAATAATAATGAAATCAAGGTATTCATTAGTTGAAATTAACGATTATTTCATACAAAAATAATTGAATATCATAGTCATTTTTAAACCGCAGTTTAGTGTTCTTTTTTATGGACTATGTCAGTCAGTACCTCATGGTGACTTAGCTTATTCTTTTGCATTGATAAAAGCGAATACTTATTATGTAGGTGTTTATTGTACTCATTATCTAAAATATTGTTTGACTTAATGTCATTATAATTGTCACTAAGTTGTCGCATGCATTTCTTCATCAAATGAATATTTATTTATAGTACGAAATACTTTGTTTTAAATACTGCTTACAATTATGTTACCGACAAGAGTTTCTTTTTTACAACTCTGCGTAAAAAATCTTTGTGAAGATTTTTACTTGGCCATTCCATCTGCAGTTTTTTTACGCATACTTTTTTCGGCAGCATTGATTGTTTTTAGCAGTAAAGCTTCCTTGTTTTCCTTCTCAGCTTTTTCGTAGATTGTTATTCATGAATATCTGGATGAAATTTACAAAATGGAATCTTCAAATGTCGAGGATCCGAAATCAGAGGGGGAAGTTATGCAGCAAATCTCGAATTCAGTTCCACCTGAAGAATTACCTCAGGTGGGAAAAGAACCTCAAGAGGAAGAAAACTATTGCGATGATGACGGCGAGATGGAAACCGAAAAAGAATTTCCCCCCTCCGAAAAAACACCTTTATCTGATGAATTGCAACATGGTTATCGCATTCTTTGTGAATTGATGTCCGATTCGCATAAAGCTGTCAATTGGCCATTCTTAAATGCCGTCGACGATTCCATTCCGGAACTTGAAGACTATTACGAACAGATCACTCGTCCCATGTGGATGAAAAAAAGTAAGTTGATTTCGTTTCACCCCCCCCCTCCCCATCTTTGTTTGTTTTTCACGTTTGTTGGTAAACTTAAAAAGCTGAAACCATTTTATGATGTGATGATACCTTATCACGATCAATACCAAATCCATAAAAATATCCATTTTTATTATTATTATTATTGCTTTTCATAAATAGGATTTCTAATTATCATTATAATTTTTTGATATATAATAATAATAATAATAATAATCTTTAATATGATGGAAATTTGTATTGGTACTTTTAATATTTTTTAACGTTTTTACTTTGTAAATTCATGGGAGGTGTTTATTTTGTTGGGAAGTGATTATTATATATTTTTTATTTCAATATTAACATCAATTATAAATTACTGTTATTTTTAGTTTCAATCATTTAAATATGTAATTAACTGATTCATAAAATCATTTTTAATGAAGCCATTTAATTATTTTCGACTAATATATATATATATCTTGTCAATTTAAAATATCTTCAGAAATCTAGATTCTCCCACAATTGTGTCTGTAAATAATCAAAACCCTGATTTGATTCTAAGATTATTTAAAAAGCAATCGATGTTTGTCCTCACAAATTTATTACTTGAGTTTAACCAAAAGAATTAATTGATCGGTGTTAATTTTTTTTTTTTTTAATTTTGATATTGAGAAATATAATAGTTTAAAATCGGACATTACAACTTCTTAAAATAAAACATGGAAATTAATGTTGATGGGACAATTTTCGTATGTCTATGCAGTTGTAAATAACGCGAAGCTAAAATTATTAAAATGGTGATGATGATCAGATCAAAGTGCAGCTGCTGTTCAAAATGCTATGTTGAACATTTACTTGCATTGTTTATTTTTTGTGCAATTATTTACTTTTAGATTTTGATACTTCTACAGAATTTTAACCCGAGCTTCAGCAAAAGTTTATTTGGTTCGGTTCAAATTCTGTAAAAGCAACAATATTTTTTCACCTACTTAGTCTTTGAATGATGAATGTTTTATCAAAAAAATTGTAAAAACACAAAAGCATGCATTTTACTGCTCCCTCTCTGCCCAATAAACAAAAACACAGGTGAAGAACATTCAAATGACATATGTCTGTCGTTGTCTTTCTTTTGGCAGTTTTAACAATAATTATTTAAGGTAAGGGTTACTTTCGACGTCGTAAATTATTTTCAAGAAAATTAAATTTATGTTAAAATGTTTTTAAAAATCGTAACCTGGACACTTAGCCACGGAAAAAAAGTTTGATTTATTTATTTTTCATAAATAGTAATTAACTCTTAGAATCTTCATCCATTTCATTTTTATGTGACAAATTGGCCTTTTGGCCGAGATCAGAGTGTAGTATCTGTTCTTCAGATGCGGCACTTCCATTTCTCGTTCTCTTTCAGTGGAGGAGAAATCCTTCACGACTGAGACAATTTTTATTTTTGTACCTTTTCTCCACGTTAAAAAACGACCCTGGTGTCTAACTCTGTCCCGTGGGGAGGCATTGTAAATAGATACTACATAATAGTATTCTGTGTGTCTCCATGCTGTGGAAACACAGCACAAAACGCTCATTATATTTGACAATTTGGTAGACTAAGCATCAAAAATAAGGTTCACGTAGCCGTTTTGTGTTGTCGTAATTTAAATATGGGACACGCGCCTTTCTATCAGGTAAAAAGTAACTAAAAAAAAAAAAAAAAAAAAAAAAAAAAAAAGATCAATGTGCACTGATTGTCAAATCTACAAAGGATGATTATTCCGAAAACCGTTATTAATATGGGAAGGTTGAAAATAAGAAAATGCCTTTCAGAATAAACACACCCAACTTCCCCATGTTAAAAACGGCTTTCGGAATAAGCACTCTTTGCAGGTTGGACAAACAGTGCCACATTGACCCCCACATTGATAAAAACTTTTCAGTTTGGGGAATTATGTGGAGGGGGGGTATTTTTCTTTACATTAGGTCCATTGGTACCTCTAGCGCGCCAGTCCCCCCTCCCCCATATGTCACCCGATGTAACTAATTTAATTTATTATCATCATCCTAACTTTTTTTACCATTTTAAAAGGAGCTTCAAATAAACTGCTGATATTTTTTTTTACAGCATACAAAAATGATGAAAATGCGAGATAAAAATCGTGTTTACATTATCGACGCTTTAAAAACGTTCCTCGTTCCTGTGTAGTGACGTTTTTTAAGCCGTTCACACACCCATGTTTTAAAAATCTAGCAAAAATCAAATAAGTCATATTTTTCTGAAATTTTCTATATTTATTCATTTTTAAATAAACTTACATAATAAAAGTAGGTTTCGTTAAATATATTAGAGAACATTTTTTAGGTGTTCTTGTTCTACCCCGTCCTATGTTTCATGTTACGAAACTAAACAAAATAAATATAGGTCGATAAAAATTTCAACATTTTTTTAAAGCTGTAAAGATCGAATAATTAAAAAAATAGGGTTTGTATTACTGTACATATAGATTCGAAAAAGTTGTCAAAAAACAAATATATAACAAATAAATGTTATCAAAGGCAAGATAAGTTACTTTTCTACCTAACTGGATATATTTTTCGTGTTTTTATTCAATGTAACATGCTTATTCAGCTCGAAAAGCATACAGTGTTTACCGATGTAATACATCGGCGATGTATTGGAAAATTCAAAATGGCGCCCGACACTGTATTTAACACGGTAAGTTCAGGAAAAGATGTTATAAATAATAAACTAGATAAAATACTGTTAGAAACTCGCTCATTATATGTTACCGTGACATAAGTTGACATATATTCGGTATTTTTTTAATAGTATTTTGTCTAGTTTATTATTTATAACACCTTTTCCCAAACTTACCATGTTAAAGAGAGTGTCGGGCGCCATTTTGAATTTTCCAATACATCGGTAAACACTGCATGTTTTTCGAGCTGAATAAACATGTTACATTGAATAAAAACACGAAAAATATATCCAGTTAGGTAGAAAAGTAACTTATCTTGCCTTTGATAACATTTATTTGTTATATATTTGTTTTTTGACATGTACAGTAATACAAACCCAAAAAATAGTTATTTTTTTACTTCCCTTAAAGTTGTAAATAAAATTGAACATAAAATCAATATTATTATGTTAAAAAAAATAAACACTTTTTCTTGATAATTTTTTTTCTCGGTAATATAATTATTTAAATTATAACAAAAAAAAACAGAATTCTAAAAAATAATTATTTTTAAAAAGCTTTAAATGATATTAAATTCCAATATTCCGCGATATGAAGTTTAAACAAAGATTTTTTATAACAGGTTTCCAATAATAAAAAATATATTCATATAATAAAATATATGACTTGATATGATAAAAATCCAAAATCGC
This sequence comes from Euprymna scolopes, assembly GCF_053919585.1. Classification (NCBI taxonomy): domain Eukaryota; kingdom Metazoa; phylum Mollusca; class Cephalopoda; order Sepiida; family Sepiolidae; genus Euprymna; species Euprymna scolopes. Next base: position 80,701,792 of record NC_136486.1, read on the forward strand.
CCTAAAAATAAAATTTGTTTGATTTGATTATTTGAATTGATAAAAGGTGAACTTGATTTTTTGCGCCTTTTTCCAAAAAAGTATGAAGGCCTTTGAGCAACATTATCTTTATATACATAAGTGTCAACAGAAGACGTTAAAATTAATTTTATTTTATTAACTCTCGTCTGTGTAGTTCGTTAAAAAATCTATTTTTTTTTTTTACAATATAAATATGAAAATCCCGTAGAAAAAATCGTTACTTCCATTAACCATTATAGTGCAAACGCCTATCCATAGAAAGTGCCACAGAAAATAGTAAACACGAGATAATGACGTTGCTGTTATTGTGTAAAATGGTGACGTTTTACACAAAGTTACGGAGGCACCTATAGGTCCACCTCCTCAGTTTACCTTAAAATGATGACTTTTAAAGGTTTTTGACTTTGCTGAATAAGAAAATCTCATTTAGATTTTGCAGAGAGACATAGTTTTCAAGATATAAAGACCTGTATTATGCACTGTAATTCACTGGCCGTCATGTTTGTATGCGCGCGATAAACAAATCTACTTTTCTGCGACCGACACTGTCACCTAGCAGGAACAAATCCGCTCTTTTTTGTTTCACAACCAAGAAATTAGTAATGTGCATGCGATGCGAGAAATTCTACAATTCTAAGCAAGCCCTTATTGGCTTGGTTTGGCCACTCACTGTCTTCGGACCAATCAATGTTTTGACCACCAGCGATGAGCTTAGCAGGCTTTTGAATGCCTTTCCTCTTTACAGGCAGTTCCAGTAAAACAGCCAACCAGAAGGATGGAACTCAACTCTCTCTAGATATAAGGCATTTGGATGCCTCCAACTTTTTGCCTCCTTGAGACTTGATTTTAAAGCCTAAATGATTAGGCTAAGTTATCATTATATATGTTTCCCAGAGACTTTTTTAAGGTCAGGATTATCAATCTGTCATTAATGCCTTTTTCTTCAAATGAACATTAATTATGAACTTCTATAATGTCGAAACAAGAATTGGATCTTTTCATCAGAAGGCATTATACTAACCCCTTCAATGGCTGTAATTAATCTGATTTTCAAACGGTGATGTACCCGAATACCAGTTCCTGATGGAGATAAAAGAAAGATTACCTTTCAAAGTTGTTACCAATCTATTCAGAGGCAAATTAGGCATTTCCTTTTTTGCAACAAATTTGTGTCGAATTTTAGAGGTATGCTTTATTGTAATTGTTACGTTAATTTTTTGCCACTGTCTGGAAGCAAAAACAGGTGAGATAAAATATCTCATAGCGTGTAAAACAAAACAATTACGACTTTTTTTCACTTCGTTGAGTAATTTCATGTTAAGAACAGCTTTCGGAATAGACACCCCATTGCAGGAGATGAAAAAATATTTACCCTAAATTTAACTGATATTCGTTGTCAGCATCCCCGTCCTCAAATACTATTTAAAAAAAATGAAGGGTGGGGTAGTGTTGGTCGCAGAAAAGTAAATTTGTTTATCACATGCGTGAACAAACATGGCAGCCAGTGAATTACAGTGCATAATGCAGGTCTTTATATCTATCCAAGCACAAAAGATTAATTCCTATTTAGTGGAATAATGTATGTGGCAACAGAAATTCAACAAATTTAATTTCATATACAATTATTTTCTGTAAAATTTGAAAATCGTTTGTTTTGATTTTTTTCTATCAAGAATTTCCAAAAATTAAAATTTTATTTTGTGTCTTTACCAGGGAGTGCTATATCAAGAAACACCAACTTTTCTTTCTTCATTGGCGAGGTTCAAAACATTTTTCAAAGTTTCAAACTGACCATCTTCATACAATTAAAACAATTTTATTAAAAAAAAGGGTCAATGTGGCCTGGTTGTCCCACTGAAGACTTACCTGCAAAGAAATGCTTTTTAAGGGTATTACTCCCAACCTTCCCATGTTAAGAACGGCTTTCAGAATAAACACCCCCCAACCCTCCCCATGTTAAGAAAGGCTTTCAGAATAAACACCCGCCAACCCTCCCCATGTTAAGAACGGCTTTCAGAATCACCCTCCCCCCCCCAACCTTCCCCATGTTAAAAACGCCTTTCGGAATAAACACTCCCAACCTCCCCATGTTAAGAACGGCTTTCGGAATAAATACCCTTTGCGGGTAAGCCTTCAGTGGGACAACCAGGCCACATTGACCAAAAAAAAAAAAATTTCTTGAGATAATCTTCGCTAAAAAAAAAAAAAAAAATGGTTAAAATCAAATTCCATCTGTCTTTTGTTTTTTTTTAAATTTTATTTCAGCTGATTATTCTGCTCCACAATGAATTCTGCTGAAAAGTCACTTCTGATTAATTTTTGCCAGTTTTAAAATATGCAAACAAAGTTGGCTGCTTTTCAAAATAACAAAATATTTTAAAACTGGTAAACATGGTCAATTTGCGGCTTGTAATTCGCTTGCAATCTTTCCTCAAAATAATGCACTCTCCAATTTTGAATCAACTTAGTCCCCAATTTTTTTTCAAAAAACCTGGCAACGCTATTCCATTTTAATATACTTTTCAAACAGTCATACTAATAAATGCGCCGCATAACGTTGAATGTTAGCGAAAGGGATAGACAATTTCCATTCAAATCAAGTCGGGAATGACTCGAGGAAATTAGCCAAGTTGTTCAAGAATTACATACATTAACTTTACCAACTGAATTCTGGTAAGCAAAAACAATTATTTTAAGAATTCTTTCTTTATTTCAGTTAGTAAGAGTGGAACCTATCATCATACGATCCCCTAAACAGGTCAATTGAACCTATATTAAATAGAATATTTATTTATTTATTTTTTTTTTTTTAATCGAGAGTAGACATATGTATATTAAATAGAATATTTATTTATTTTTTTTTTTTAATCGAGAGTAGACATATATATATATATATATTAAATAGAATATTTATTATTTTTTTTTTAATCGAGAGTAGACATATATATATTAAATAGAATATTTATCATTTTTTTTTTTTAATCGAGAGTAGACATATATATATTAAATAGAATATTTATTTTATTTTTTTTAATCGAGAGTAGACATATATATATATATATATATATATTAAATAGAATATTTATTATTTTTTTTTTTTTAATCGAGAGTAGACATATATATATTAAATAGAATATTTATTATTTTTTTTTTTTAATCGAGAGTAGACATATATATATTAAATAGAATATTTATTATCATTTTTTTTAATTGAGAGTAGACATATATATATTAAATAGAATATTTATTTATTTTTTTTTTAATCGAGAGTAGACATATATATATTAAATAGAATATTTATTTATTTTTTTTTAATCGAGAGTAGACATATATATATTAAATAGAATATTTATTTTTTTTTTTTTAATCGAGAGTAGACATATATATATTAAATAGAATATTTATTATCATTTTTTTTAATTGAGAGTAGACATATATATATTAAATAGAATATTTATTTTTTTTTTTTAATCGAGAGTAGACATATATATATTAAATAGAATATTTATTTTTTTTTTTTAATCGAGAGTAGACATATATATATTAAATAGAATATTTATTATTTTTTTTTTAATCGAGAGTAGACATATATATATTAAATAGAATATTTATTATCATTTTTTTTAATTGAGAGTAGACATATATATATTAAATAGAATATTTATTTTTTTTTTTAATCGAGAGTAGACATATATATATTAAATAGAATATTTATTTTTTTTTTTTAATTGAGAGTAGACATATATATATTAAATAGAATATTTATTTTTTTTTTAATTGAGAGTAGACATATATATATTAAATAGAATATTTATTTATTTTTTTTTAATCGAGAGTAGACATATATATATTAAATAGAATATTTATTATTTTTTTTTTAATCGAGAGTAGACATATATATATTAAATAGAATATTTATTTTTTTTTTTTTAATCGAGAGTAGACATATATATATTAAATAGAATATTTATTATCATTTTTTTTAATTGAGAGTAGACATATATATATTAAATAGAATATTTATTTTTTTTTTTTAATCGAGAGTAGACATATATATATTAAATAGAATATTTATTTTTTCTTTTTTTTAATCGAGAGTAGATATATATATATATTAAATAGAATATTTATTTTTTATTTTTTTTAATCGAGAGTAGACATATATATATTAAATAGAATATTTATCATTTTTTTTTTTAATCGAGAGTAGACATATATATTAAATAGAATATTTATTTTTTTTTTTAATCGAGAGTAGACATATATATATTAAATAGAATATTTATTTATTTTTTTTTAATCGAGAGTAGACATATATATATTAAATAGAATATTTATCATTTTTTTTTTTAATCGAGAGTAGACATATATATATTAAATAGAATATTTATTTTTTTTTTTTTAATCGAGAGTAGACATATATATATTAAATAGAATATTTATTATTTTTTTTTTTTAATCGAGAGTAGACATATATATATTAAATAGAATATTTATTTATTTTTTTTTAATCGAGAGTAGACATATATATATTAAATAGAATATTTATTATTTTTTTTTTTTAATCGAGAGTAGACATATATATATTAAATAGAATATTTATTTATTTATTTTTTTTTTTTTTAATCGAGAGTAGACATATATATACTAAATAGAATATTTATTATCATATTTTTTAATCGAGAGTAGACATATATATATATTAAATAGAATATTTATTTATTTTTTTTAATCGAGAGTAGACATATATATATTAAATAGAATATTTATCATTTTTTTTTAATCGAGAGTAGACATATATATATTAAATAGAATATTTATTATTTTTTTTTTAATCGAGAGTAGACATATATATATTAAATAGAATATTTATCATTTTTTTTTTAATCGAGAGTAGACATATATATATTAAATAGAATATTTATTATTATTTTTTTTTTAATCGAGAGTAGACATATATATATTAAATAGAATATTTATTATCATTTTTTTTTTAATCCAGAGTAGACATATATATATTAAATAGAATATTTATTATTTTTTTTTTAATCGAGAGTAGACATATATATATTAAATAGAATATTTATTATTTTTTTTTTTTTAATCGAGAGTAGACATATATATATTAAATAGAATATTTATCATTTTTTTTTTAATCGAGAGTAGACATATATATATTAAATAGAATATTTTTTTTTTTTTAATCGAGAGTAGACATATATATATTAAATAGAATATTTATTATTTTTTTTTAATCGAGAGTAGACATATATATATTAAATAGAATATTTATTATTTTTTTTTTAATCGAGAGTAGACATATATATATTAAATAGAATATTTTTTTTTTTTTAATCGAGAGTAGACATATATATATTAAATAGAATATTTATTATTTTTTTTTAATCGAGAGTAGACATATATATATTAAATAGAATATTTATCATTTTTTTTTTAATCGAGAGTAGACATATATATATTAAGTAGAATATTTATCATTTTTTTTAATCAAGAGTAGACATATATATATTAAATAGAATATTTATTATCATTTTTTTTTATCGAGAGTAGACATATATATATTAAATAGAATATTTATTATTTTTTTTTTTTAATCGAGAGTAGACATATATATATATTAAATAGAATTTTTTTTTTTTTAATCGAGAGTAGACATATATATATATATATTAAATAGAATATTTATTTTTTTTTTAATTGAGAGTAGACATATATATATTAAATAGAATATTTATTTATTTTTTTTTTTATCGAGAGTAGACATTTATATATTAAATAGAATATTTATTATTTTTTTTTTAATCGAGAGTAGACATATATATATTAAATAGAATATTTATCATTTTTTTTAATCGAGAGTAGACATATATATATTAAATAGAATATTTATCATTTTTTTTTTAATCGAGAGTAGACATATATATATTAAACAGAATATTTATTATTTTTTTTAATCGAGGGTAGACATATATATATTAAATAGAATATTTTTTTTTTTTTTTTAATCGAGAGTAGACATATATATATTAAATAGAATATTTATTATTTTTTTTTTAATTGAGAGTAGACATATATATATTAAATAGAATATTTATTATCATTTTTTTTTTTTTATCGAGAGTAGACAATGTATTGTGGATGCATTGTCAGCAGCTCCTATAACTCTCACTTCTCTTTATTTGTCTCCCAATCCTCGTTTAGAATGAGTGGTTTTTCTGACAAAAGAGGAAAATCCTGTATTCTAGCTCAGCAGTATTTTTGCATGAGTAATCGTCTAAGATGCCAGAAATTTTCTGTTTCTATTTCTATCCTTGTAAGCATGTCATTAATAAGGGTGTTGTAGGTAAACGTTTTACTGGGCTGACATTATCCGCCTAATATTCAGGGACCCAAATCTTGAACTAACAACTAAGGAGGCCGTCCTATCAGAAGGTGCAAAGTACTGGGGCTGCTGTATTGCCATTTGGTGAATGGATTCTGGACCATGCAGTAGCTTCTGGTGAAGCTTCTCAATGCCATCTTAATGGGTAATTGTTACGGCTTTACCTTATCATGGTCTACAAAAAAAAATATTTCTTCACTTCTTTTCTCTCTTACTTTCCCTCTGTTCTGCTTTAACCAAGTCTGTTGACCTATTCCGTAAATCCTCAAACTCCATCATGAAAAGTCTCCAGAAAGAATACACGATTAAACCGAGAACTCCAGCTTCCAACATAGACCTCCGCTATCTCCAACATCAGGGGTCTATGTTCCAACCTTCCAGAGGTTAAAATCCAATTACAGGAGACCAAACCACCAGATATATTCTTCCTAAACAAAACTGGCATTGGACCGACTATTTCCCTAGATGAGATTATAATTAAAGTATATTCGAATTTAACATCCAAATCTGACCCCCAAGATCGCCATTGGCATAAAATATGTGTCTACACTAGAGATGCCTTTCCATGCGGTCGGGACATCTCCAGAGAAGATCCTAAATTGCTCTATATGTGCTTTTGGATTGCACTTGTCCACACTATGCATTTATATTTTCCCTCTATCGCCCCATAACAGCAGAGTTACTATCTTTAAGAGAAAACTGATCACATCCTGTTTGCTCATCCTTCCTGGAGACTTCAATGTTAACAATGTGGAATGGTTAGCCCACTCAAACAAGACAGATGATATGGGGAGGTTCTGTCACAATTTCTCCATTGCTTATGATCTTAGATTGTTCACAAAACCACCTGTGTACCTGACACTGATAGTCAGTATGCAAGTCTCCTAGACTTTTTTCTCACAACTTGCCCTGAACTATGTTCATCTTCTGTTCTGTCTGCACTGGGATCTTCTGACCACTCGGTTGTCTCAAGATAAAAACAAAATGTAATGTCCTGATATACCTCTCCATTGTATAGTATATCAATACTCTATGCTTGACTGGGATAGCTTTCATACATTTATATCAAATCTATCTCTGCATTCCATGTTTAAATTGAACGTGTCTTCTATAGTATCAGACCTGATGGAATAGTCAATTATAGATATAGACTGCTTTATACCCTCCAAACAATTCCAGCAAAAACCTAACAGCCAGCTCTGGTTCTCTTCAGAATGTGCTGCTGCCATTGAGCACAGAAATCACAATTTCCATCGCTTCCAACATAATAGATATATTGAGATTAAAGTCGCCTTCAGGACTGTCAGTAACCACTGTAAAAGAGTAATAAAGAATGCGAGACAGTTGTATGTTCAGTCTATCAAGTCCAAAGTAGCTAAGCGGCAGCTTGGTTCCTACCAATTTTGGCATATAACAAACACGGTCCCAACCATCAGCAATGAATTTGATGTAATCTTGTCAGCATCAGACAAAACCAAACCCTTTGCCAAAAACTTTGCAGCTAATTCTACTCTATGTGATCAGGGCTGTCCCCCCCCCGTTTTTCCTCCTGTCTGAAAACATGCTATGTGACATACAAAGTCTTGATTCCAGTAAAGCAACAGGCCCTGATGGCATTCCTATTAATAGTATTCAAAAAGCTTCAACCAGAATTAGCGCCCATACTTACAAAGCTGTTTAAGCATTGTCTTAAGGACAATTGCTTCCCAACATCCTGGAAAACCTCATCAGTATATCCTGTATTTAAGAATTCAGGTGATCAGTCATCTCCCTTTCAATACAGACCAATCAGTCTCGGGTGCATCATGAGTAAGTTGCTGGAATCTGTGTTAAATAGAGAAGTAGTCAACCACCTCCCCAAAAATAACCTCCTCAGTGACATGCAATATAGTTTCCGGTCTGTTAGATCTACAGCAGAAGTGCTAACAGTTATATCTCATAGGATTAGCGAATCTCTCAACAGAGGCTTCCTTTCTAGGATAATTACTCTTGACATATCAATGGCATAAAAGTCTACTCTACAAAATCTCCAGCTACAATATAGCTGGAAATGTCTTTTTAATTATTAAATCATTTTGCTTGGATAAGTTCATAGAATAGTGGTTGATGGGCAGAAATCAGAAACTTACACTATTAATGCTGGAGTCTCTCAGGGGTCTATCCTGGGCCCAACTCTCTTCCTGATCTATATTAATGATCTTCCAAATCACATCCTAAGATTATTCGTAGACATTTATACTAATGACACTACCATTTATGAAACACTTCAAAGGCCATAAACGACTAAGTTCTCTCTGATTCTCTCTCTTCTGATCTTGATCACCTGCAATGGGGAAAGAGATAGCTGGTTAATTTTAATGCATCTAAAACCAAGCTTCTATTTTTATATCAGCAACACTCTGCACCCCGTCTGACATCAATTGAAATGAATGGCTCTCGTCTTGGGGAGGCTTCATGTTTTGACAAGTTTCTGGGTCTGACCTTTACTCCTAAGATGGAACACGTGCTTCAAATCCACTTTCAAGACTGATGGAAAAATGGTGGGATCCTTCTACCGCTCCAGTAGATATCTCATTGCTGATGCAGTTCTCTACCTCTATAAGAGTCAAATACGTCCAAGGATGGGGTACTGTTGCCACAACTGGGCAGGAGCTGCTAGAAGCAGCTTATCTTGCCTTCATGGCCTAGTGGGGATGTCCTTTTCTATTCTGCAACCTCTTTCTCACAGAAGAGACGTTGCAAGTCTGTCTCTGCTTTATCATTATTTTCATGACAAATGCTCGTCTGAGTTCGAATCTATGGTCTCCTCCCACGACCTGACTTTCACAAAAAACACTTGTCTAGATGAAACCACTATCAATAATTTCTCCCACTGTTTATCTGTACCTAAATGTAAATTTCATGAACAAAGCTTCTTTCTTAGATCTGCACACCTGTAGAACTCTGTTGTTTTTCTGCTTTCCAACTGACTGCAATATGGTCGTCTTAAAGTCCAATGTGAACAAGTTCTTGATGAGCCGTCCTCTTAAGTAATCCAATTTACCACTACATTTTCCCAATGCCTACTGTACACTCATTAACCTTTATCCTCAAGTGTCCTCCGGGCCTTGATAAGTGGTGACTTCTTTGTAAAAAAAAGACATTAATCAAAGCATTCATTCTATGATGAGATCAGTTGATGAAGATTGTAAAAAAAAAACCCAGACAGAACTTGATTTTAATTATATATACATACTAACATAAAGTTCAGTTTGGAAACACCTGTTATACTAAGGATATTGAGCACTTTCATTGATACCCCCACAACAATTTCAAAAATAAAAGAACGGATAGAAACACAAAAATGTAATTGCCCAAAAAAAAGAAGAATGTGACAACCTCCCCACCAGATATATTTTGGTAGAAGGGATACGAAGAGAAGCTATTTTCCAAATATTAAGTACTTCTTGTTGCCCGTGCATAAAATAAATGAATCCAAACAACTTTACTTTCAATCAAATTAGCAGGGAGTGCCCGTGTGACCAAAAAAAAAAAATGAACTGTAGTGGCCATGCTCGAACATAAAATGTGAAAGAAGGAAAGAAGGCAAAAATTTACAAGCAAACACATTTGCCCACACAGCCATGAGTGCTTATGACATCATGAGGTTGCAAAATAAACTTTTAAAACATAATTTCAGTTTGATATGTGTGCATGATTTGTGAAAACAGCAACACGAAAAATGACGCCGCTTCCAAAAACTGGTCCAGTTGACTCATCATCATATTGCAATAGAAATTAACCCATCGCATGGCGGTGCTGTTTACCTCCTTAAGGTCTTGGTTTGAGCAATGAGAACCCAATCGGCAGTTTTCCCTAAGGTGGTGCATCGTTTGTATCTCTCCACATGAATATAAAGGTGAGGTGTCTAGGCCCCACTTGTGGAGATTGTCTTTTGTTTTGCCTTCTTTGGCTCTGGCTCTATTTAGAGTCACCCAGTTTTTTCTACCAAAGTTTGAACCCTGGAGGAGTGTTTCTTTTGGGTCTGGTAGGCCTTAATTTTTATTCCTGCTGTTATAGTCTCGCCATCGTTCCATCCTATAGGAGGCAGCTTGCCTGGGATCGATTTCCTCTATATTGATGAAGCTACTGCGAGATTTTAGTCTTTGTCTCACTGATTGGTGGCCAAACAGTGAGTGCCTGTGGTCGTTAAGCTGTTTGTACCGTTCTATTCTGATGATGACTTCTCGCCTGATATGTGGTGGTGGAATACCAGTTAGGCAGTATAGAGCTGGCAAGGGAGTTGGTCTTAGGGCACCAGTTATGGTCCGGTATGCCTTGTTCAGCTCTACATCAATTTTATGGGCATAGCATGATCTTGCCCATACTGGGGCACAATACTCCGCTGTGGAATGGCACAGTGCGAGAGCTGTTTGCCTCAGTGTTTTGGGGTCAGCACCCCAATTGCTGGTGGCAAGCTTACTGAGAAGGCTGTTTCGTGATGACAGCTTGCCTTTCTATTTGGTAATGTGTTTTCTAAAAGAATGTGTTCTGTCCAGAGTTACCCCCAATACCAATAATTAAATCATAACAAGAAACACTCCTCGTCTACTTTTGTTGCCGAATTTATATATATATATATATATATATATATATATATATATATATATACACATTAATCTACGTGTACACATGTATATTTCGATGTATATGCAGGAATTATGGTGCGTCAATATAGGACAATACTGTGTCGTCGTCAACAAAACCACAAGAACATTTCTCAAATCATTTTTAGGCATTTTTGGAAACACATATTTCCACCATCTTATTGCAATTCGGGACTGAGGAGCTTTTTCTGAGTTTAACTTTTTTATTGTCATCCAGGCTTTTTTTTTTGCTATTGTGTGTTATATCGATGTTATTTATGACTTCTTGCCAACGCTCTTTGTGTTCGCTACTGATGAAAGCAATCAAATTCTCTCCGAGCTCTAACGTGTTTTCAGCAAACGGGTCTTCATTATAACCTTGGATATATTCCTCATACTGTGCTTTATTTGGTTCCATGAGACCAGGGATGTACGTTTTCCTGCACCCTCTTGGTATGTTTTTCCTGGCTATTTTCCAAATCAGGGATTGGAAGTTGTTGTATTCACCTGGTAGTGGAGTGATGGTGTTAATGGCTTGTTCTAGGTCAGAGGTATAGCCTTCCCAGTTGGCCTTACGGAAATTGAACCGTGGCCTAGTCTGGAGTTTCTGTAGCCTAATGATAGGTCTTATATCAATAAATATGGGTCAGTGTTGGGTTTTTGGCACTGGGCTTCCCACAGTTTTTTCTAGATTTCCATAGTGCTTTGATGAAATAAATGCTAGATCAGGGTTATATCCCCGTTTCCAACGGGCACTTTGGAAGGATTTGGGATCCTTTGCATTGTGGAGAAGTTTGAGTTCATTTGCAGCAGCAGCCCATGCCTCTACTGCTTCCCCATCACTGCTTGTCTCATTGTATCCCCAAGTGGTGCTAGTGCTGTTAAAGTCACCAATGTATAGGCTTGCGTTGTTGGAACTCTTGCATGTTAGCGGCCATGAAAAGGGGGTTGCTGGTGGTTTATACACGGATGTGATGTTGAAGTGTTCCATGCTCAGCTGAAGTATCTCAAGGCCTCCTTCTGAGAAGTCAGTACTGGTTTTGATTATTGACTTGTCTCGTGCGAAGATCGCGCTTCCATATACTGTACTTGGGTGGTGGATAATAAGGTGCATCCCTGGTATTTTGGGGAGCACTCTGTCTTTATGTGTCGCTTGGAGGCATATAATATCAGCATCGAGGCTGGCTATGATTTCTGATTTAGCTGCAGATATTCCTTCAGCATTTAAGCTGAGAATTCTGAATTTCTTCATGGTTACTTCCAGTGGCCGAGGGTTAATCCTTTTAGCACCTCTGGTAATGGATATATTTGTATGTGTGGTGTAGCAATCGGTCTCCGAAGATTAACAGGGGCACCACGTGAAGGTTTGCTACTTGCCTCCATCCAGTTGGCTGCCACAGAATTAATCTTTTTTTTCTAATTTCCACATATTATGTATCCAAGGCATTGTTTTTTTTTTTGTTTTTTTTTTTTAGATGGTACCAGTTTCAACCTAGTTGGGTGTGGATAACAAAAGTTTTTAGCAAACACACAGATGACTTTTCTTTATATAATAGACTAGCCTGCGTGCCTGGCATTGCCCAAGTATTTGGAGGTGTGTGTTGAGCAAAATAAAAAAAAAGTGTTAGTTAGCAGGCGGGCTCGAACCCGTGACGCGAAGGCGGAAAAGAAAGAGAAAGAAAATTTAACATGTTACTCCATGACGCTTTAGCATTCAAATTTAAGTCAATCTAAAACAAGAGATGACTTGCAGAAATGGCGTTGCTTTTAAACCTCCCACGAAAGCAAATTAGACACAAGGTCGTTTTTAATGGGGGGGGGGCGCTCCCCAAAAAGAGGGCACTCTGGCAGTATTTAAATAAATAGTAATTGTCTCGGTATGAAGGGTTTCCCCTACATTGACCAAGGACCAATTACAGAACAGATACTACCCGACCTAAAGGGCAGGCATTTGTGTTCAAATAGTTTCGCTTTATTTATACGAAAACTACAAACAAACAGCCGAGATGACGGTGCGGTGGGAATTTTGTTTAACTTGATCAAAAATAGATAGAGACGATGTCCGTTTGCAAATCTGAGATATTACGATCAGGGAAGTATGCAAAAACTTCTCGCAGAATCTGACGCGATGGTCCTGGATATGACCTTAAACTATATCCAGTGGTGAGGCCCCAGCTTGCAGGCTTTGGGGAGTGTGGAGCATCCCCTTAAATTGCCATTGCTCCCAGGTCCACTCTGACCCAGAGTGGTAGTACCTATTAGGGTCCCAACTAAGGGTTAAATAGCAATCGACTTGAAAACAACAAATATATTCTATTAAAAAGTTTTTCTTCAAAATCTTTGGATTCGGCATTGAATAACCTGAAAATGGTTGATATGCCGTAAAACAACCAATCAACCAACTAACCAACGCGAGAAGCCCGATGCAAAAAGACTTTCGTGGACATACACAAACGCTTGCGCGCATTTTGCCTTTTATATATGTACTAGCGGGGGTACCCAGAGTTGCCCGGGTGTTTAGAGGTGTGTGCTCGGGCGGGGGTGGGGGTAAATCAAAACAAAAGAATAAGCGAAGTAATAAACTTGTTTAAATATTATAAAAAGAAACAATATTAAAACTTTTTTAAAAAATCGTTGCTCGAGTGTTTGTGAGGGGGGTAGAGTTTAAAAAAAAAAAAGTTTTGGTAGGTAGGTAGGATCGAACCCGAAGCCTTGAGGCGAAGTTAGAAAATAAAGTGTAAAAAAAAGCATGACATGTTAACCGCTTGGCCACCAAGAAAGAGTAACTGAAACATGTTTGAATTTATTTAAGTATTAAAGAATTGACAGGTGCCCGCACTTAATGACTTAATGAGGTCAAATATTAGTAGCGGAGTTAAGTTTAACTGCGAGGCAGCTTTTAATGAGGTCAAATAGAAGTTAATGCGGGGCAGTATTTTGGTTTTGTTTCCCCAAGATGTTGGGGGTAAACCAACTCCCTACAAAAGGAGGATTGTCCAAAATTGAATAGCAATTGTCTGGTATAAGGAGAAACTTCGCATTGATCAAAGCTGATTGCTTTCTGGACGTTCCCGGAATTGCACCGGGAACAATGCTTTAAGCTTCGAATCAGTTTCGGTTTTATACGAAAAAGCCGAATCAACACGTGAGAAGCCAAAATAGCAATAATTTTGTAAAAGTCGCTGTAAATAAATCTAGACGTGACGTGCATTCCCAAATCTTAGATCTAGGGAGTATATAAACATTTCTAAGTGATCGTAAACCTCCCCCCCCCCCCCGGAACCCTGGTGAAAAAGCCTTTCTTGGGCATACATAAAATGTGCACACACATTTTGCTTTTTATATATATATAGATGAGAAAAGTTTTTAGCAGCCATAAAAACATACAAACGACTCTCCTTTATATAATACACTAGCATGGATAGCTGGCATTGCACAGGTCAGCATGAAGTTCTGTTTGGACACACCTGCTATACTATGGATATTGAACACTTTCAGCAATACCTCCCACAACAATTTAAAAAAATAAAAGAATGGAATCGCACAAAAAAAGAAGTATGTGACAACTTCCTCACCAGATATTCTGGCAGAAGGGATATGAAGAGAATCTATTCTCTGGATATTGAGCACTTTTTGTTGCCTGTGCACTGGATCTCCCCCATAAAAAAAAAATAAATGAATCAAAACAACTTTTCTTTCAATTAAATTAGCAGTGAGTGTCCGTGCGATAGCAAAAAAATAAAAAATGAGCTGCTGTAGGCAGGCTCGAACATGAAACAGGAAAGAAGGGAAAAAAGTTCGCCCACAGGATACCGAGTGCTTATGATGTCATAATGTTGAAAATAAGGTTTTTAAAAATAGTTTTTGAAAATTGCACGTACATGACTTGCAAAAACAGCGATGTGAAAACTGATCTCCCTTCCAAAAAGTGGTCCAGTTTACTGCTGCAGAATTAATCTTTTTTTCTAATTTTCACATATTATGCGTCTGAAGGATTGCTCTTTCAGATGGGCCGGTTTCGACCCAGTTAGATGTGGCTGTCCAGACATACATACATACACGCACAAACATACAGACAGCTTTCCTTGATATGATAGAAGACTACAATGGATACCTGGCATTGCCCGGATGAACATGAAGCTCAGTTTGGACACAGTTACTATAGTAAGGATATTGAACAACTTCCAGAAAAGAACGGAAGAAGTTGATAACAACTTCCACACCAGCCCATGTGCTGGGACCCCCCCCCCCACTAAAAAATAAAATAAATAAATAAATGAATCAAAACAAATTTTCTTTCAAAACAGTTTTTCAATCAAAATAACAGTGAGTATCCAGGTAAGTGCAAAAAAAAAAAAAAAAAAAAAAGAAAGAATACTAGCTGCAGTAGACAGGCTTGAACCTGAAACATAAAAGAAGGAAAAAAACGTTACTGGCAAATGCTTTTGCTTGTCGGACCACAACGACTTATGATGCCATGACCTTGCAAAATAATGTTTTTAAACATGCATTCAGTTTGCTACGCATGCATGACTTGCAAAAATATCGTTGTGAAAAGTGACATCCCTTTCAAGAAATGGTCCAGTTCACCACTATAGAATTAATCTTTTTTTCTAATTTTCAGATATTATATGTTTGAGACATCGATTTTTCAAATGGTACCAGTTTCGACCAGTTCGATGTGGCTAATGAAAGTTTTTAGTGGACATACAAACCGATGTTTGAGATTTTTATAATAGACTAGTGGGGGTGCTAGGATGTGTGTAGGTAGTGTAGTAAGGAATCACAAAAAAAAAAGTGATAGTAGCGAGGGAGGAGGGGGGTGAATCAAAACAACAGTAGGTAGCCCAGGGGAAAGAGATGTTTTAAAAAAAGAAAAAGTGCTAGTATGCAGGCAGGCTTCAACCTGTAATGCAAAGGAGATGCCCGGTATGAAACACTGGGGGGGGGAAGGTGTTACAAAAAAAAAAAAGTGGTAGTGGGGGGTGGTGATTAAAACAACAGTAGGCAGCCCGGGTGGAGAGAGGTTTAAAAAAAAAAGTGGTAGTAGGTAGGCAGGCTCGAACCCGTAATGCGAAGGAGAAAAAAAAAAAGGTTAAAAAAGTCTGTGACGTCTTACCGATGTCTTCATCACGTGACCAAAAGTCAAGAGCATTGAAATTCAATTAAGCATAGTCAATCCAACTGATGATGACTTACTAAAATGTCGGCAAAAATAGTGACCCCTCCTTGTAGAAAACTGCCCAGTTGAGGGTGAAAGAATAAATGTTTTGGGCCAATTTTTCGATATTTGTCGTCAAAAGGACAGAGCTTTGAAACGATACTCATTTTGTCAGAATCTGTTGCCTCTATCGAAAGTTTTTGCGAGACATACAAACATGCATACACACACATGCATTTTTACCTTTTATATACTAGATTAGCAGGGGTACCCAGTATTGCCTGGGTGGAGAAAGGTGGTATACTAACAACCAATCCCTAGCCCTAAAAAAAAAATAAACTGTTGTTTCAATCAAAATAGCAGCAAATGCCTGTGTGAGCACCAAAAAAAAAATTTCCTGCAGTAGGCAAGGTCGAACCCGTAACGCGGAAAGCTGACACGTTAGCTATCTTGGCCACGGTGGCTTATGAAGTCATGGGCCTTTCAAATAAGGTTTTATAAAGATACGTTGAGATTGTTGGGTGTATGACTTGCAAAAAATGTTGATGCAAACACTGACCCCTCCTTTCAAAAAATGGCCCAGTTGACCAGCACACAATCTTTTGGGCCAATTTTTAGATATTTTTTGTGGGATTGATCTTTCTAACAATACCAATTTTGTCATTGTTTGGTGCATCTGTCAGTAGTTTTTTGTAGACATACAAATACACACACACACATACAAACTATCGCACATTTTCCCTTTTATATATTAGATGAGCATGGATACCTGGCGTTGTCTGGATGGCCATAAAGTTCAGTTTGGACACAGCTGCTAACTCCATTGTTACCCCCCACAACAATTTCAAAAATAAAAAAAACGGATATAAACATGTAAATGTAATCGCCCAGAAAAAGAAGAAATATGTGGAAACTTCCCCACCAGAAGAAGGATACGAAGATAAGAAGCTATTCTACGGATATTGAGCACTTAAGTGAACTTCTTTAATGCTACCTCTGTCTAGAAAGATTGTTATGACGAACACAAACAGAAAATAATTCAGTTTTATAAATAACAAAGTAAAATTTATATCAACCAAAAAAATGATTAGTTATAACTTAATGTTATTTAAATAAAAGGAAATTAGTAGTTACGATGTCAAAAAATCATATACCGTAACCCTCAAAATAAGAAAAATGTTTTGTTTTGCTGTAAGTAACTGCTGATAAAAAATGCTGAATAAAAAATCTTTCAATTTTAATGAAATATTAACTTCTTTACTAACTTTCTGAAACTATTCCAAGAATATTATTGAATAAAAAAAGCTAATACCAAGTTAAATATGAAACTTTTTTTAGAAAATAAAGAAATTCTTATTTGTGTACAGTCAAAAATATTCTAATTAAATAAGCATTTCCTGTTTTATTACAATAAAATGAATTAAACAAAATTATTACCCTTTCCGGGTACTTCTGTGAAAATCAGCAGGATTTGTGTTTGTGTGAGACATTTCTTTATACCGTTTTTTTTTTTTAATAATGCAATTCATACCGTTTTTTTAATCATACAATTTTTATTAAAAAAAAAAAAAATGTTAATTTTCCTAATTCGGTATCTTAAAATTTTAATTTACTAATTATCGTTGGAATAGTTTCAGAAAACTGATAATTATTTTTTCAGAGATTTTTAAAGTTGATTTATTCGGACTGAAAGTTCAAAGAAATTTTTATGTTTTGTTTCAATATTTTTCACTGTAACATTTTTTTTACACATAAATATACATTTTTTTCTCTTTTAGAAATTAATTTGGATCCGTTATCTTCAAACACAAAATTTCGACGTAAACTACAAAATAATTATAAACCTCTTTTAAGAAGCATAGGGGTCTATTTTTTTGGTCATTTTTGCCCGTACCTACATCTAATATATATATATATATATATATATATATATATATATATAAAAGCGAAAATGTGTGTGTGTGTGTGCACTTTTTGTGTATCTCCAACAACAGCTTTTTTCGGGGGGGGGGGGCTCGAGGTGCTCACTCATTCTTAAAACTTTTTATATACTGTCTAAATTATAATATCTACGATTTATGAATGGAGGTCATGTCTGTCTTTAATTTGGATGACTTTTACATGCTATTTTTGCGATATTTTTTACTCTCTACATGTTTCTTTGGCTTTGTCGTATATAAGCGAAACTGAACCGTAGCAAAATTGACTTCCCCTGCACTCGTGCTCAGGACATCCAGAAAGCAACAAAGTTTGAACAATGCGGCCAAAATTCATCATATCAGACAATTGCTATTCATTATGACACTCCCCTTTTAAATGAGGAGCTGGTTTTCCCAAACACCTTGGGGGAAGCAAACAACATACGCAGAAACTGGCTTGCAGCCAAAGTTAAGTGTGTTTCATTCCCTATGGAATGATGGTTGACCTCATTTAATTGATGCACCTGTCACATCACTTTTTAATTGTTTAATCTCTATATAAATAAAATGAACTCATTTTTTCCCGTCTGATTTTGACATTAATAGGATTAAAAATCAAGATATTTCATGCAAATATAATATGCACAAACGACAGAACAATATCTGAGGTGTGTTATAGGTTTATTATTTCTCAAATTCCTCGATAATCTTAGATTTCTATACTTTTTCTGCTGAGAAGTCACGGCCAAAATTGGTTAAGATCAATGGAAGTGGTAAAATATTTTTTCTCTAATAAATTCCTCCTCCCCCTGCCACCACTTAACACCGTTTGGGGATCGTTCACAAGGAACAGTTGAGAAGAGAACACCGGTTTGGCTTCGTAGTTCTTTCATGTGAAGTTATTTAAAATCACTAAACTAAGCTGCAGTGCTCTGTGGCGTAGTGGTTAGCGTGCTGGACAATTCACATTATATTTTCACGTTCGCGCCGACCTACCGTAGTCGTTTTTTTTTTTTTTTTTTTTTTTTTTTTTTTTTCCTAAACAACTGGAATGGACTTTTCTTGGTGGCCGAACTGTTAACGTTGCAGATGTTTTTTTTTTTGTTTTTTTTCACACTTTATTTTCCTACTTTTACTCATGACTCCGGGTTTGATCCTTCCTACTTACCTACCATAACATTTTTTTAAAACTTCCCCCCCCTCCGTCCCGGAAACAAATACTCGGGCAACGCCGGGTACCCCCGCTAGTTTCACATATTTTCAGTTTTCTGCGAGCACAGCGTGGTAGTAAGTCATCAGCTTATTAACCTCAAGGGTTCGAGATCGAGCTTGCCTACCTACCAAAACTTTTTCTTCTTTTACACCTCCAAATACCTGGACAATGCCGGGTACCCCTGCTAGTCTATAATATAAATCTCAAATGTTGGTGTGTGTGTGTGTGTGCGCGCGCATGTATGTTGTATATTTCCCTAAAACTTTTGTCAGCTGCATCGGACCAGGCCCAGACCGGTACCATCTGAAAGAGCAACCCCTCGGCCACATTGTATGTGAAAATTAGAAAAAACAGTCAATTATTTTGTATTGAAATAAATTTTTAAACGAAGGGAAGGTCAGTGAAATTGTCTCTTTCTAAACGACTTCGAAAACTGCACATGTGCATCAAACATTATTTTTGGAATTGGTTTAAATAAAAGAATTTTCTACATTATTTTGCAGTGAATGTTATGGGCCAGTAGATTAGGAGGTTGCCTTGTATGCTTTAGTTTTGACACTCATGACGGTGTTTTATTCAAAGAAAATTTCTTTTTTGAACACATTAAGTTACGACTTAATGTGTTAAAAAAAAAACTAGCAGTTTGCTAATCATTTTTATAATGGTTATTTCAGTTAAAACAAATTCTATTTTGCTATTTTCAGTTTGTTTTCGTTGCAATGAGAAATCTTTCTAGACTGAAGCAGCATTAAAGAAGTTTGTTTAAACTGGTATATAGTCATCAAATAGTGTTCAATATCCAGAGATAAGCTTCTTATCTTCATATCCCTTCTGCCAAAATATCTGGTGGGTATGTTTTCACATACTTCTTTTTCTGGGCGATTATATTTTTGTGTTTTGTTACATTCTTTTATTTTTGAAATTGCTGTAGGGGTAATGATGTAATTAGCAGCTGTGTCCAAACCAAACTTCATAAATGACTTCTAAATGACTGCGCATGTGTAAAGCATTATTTTTTGAATTGGTTAAAAATAAAAGAATTTTCAACACTTTTTCGCAATCTGCATTGACGGTCAATGGATTAGGAGGTTGCCTTGTAAACTTTAGTTTTGATGTTCGCATACAGGTGGTCTTTTTTTTTTCCTTTTTTTAAACAGGGTTATTTTGTAATTTTGGTCGATAATTTTATTAAAATGAAAAACAATTTCCATATTTCGATCTTTTTTTTTTTTATCAGAGGTTTAAGTAAACTGAAGGTTAAGTTTTTATTTAAAAGAAACAAAATTCTAATCCAATGATGATAAACAAAAAACAAACAAACTTTCTATCATTTACATGTTTTTCTTTTTTACAGTTTTAACATTTAAACAGTGGCTTTTTGGCTTGACTGATTAATGAGTGCCTGGACATTGACATTATGCCTTTTCTTAACAGGAGAAATAGTCTCAATACAATTTCCAAATAATCATCTATGGAACACCTAACTATCAATATTGCATCAGGGTCGGTAGGTCAAGCAAAATCATCTTGTGAAATTGCAAAATCCTTAGAAAGCTTGAAGTACTCATATTCCATTGCCAATCCCTAAAGTTTTGCCCCTGCGTTTTCAAACCAATACCTGCAGATTCCCATATGAATGGGTGCCGCAAATTAGAAAAGGCATAATGACAATGGCCAGGCACTCATTTATCAGTCAAGCCAAAAAATACTGCTTTATTTTCTCAAAAACTATTATGTATGTACAATGTTTGTGTTTTGATATCCAACTGATACTGATATTCCATTGACAAACTTTTGTATCGATGAAATACTATTTATACATTAAAAGTCCCATTCACGAATAAACAACCAATCAAAATGCAGAGAATAGACTTATCCATCCAAACACAAAATATTTCATTCTGCTTAATATACCAACCTTTCGGCTTCTGATTTCTATCTATTTAGTTTGAGCTCAACAGTTTAGAAGGTTGAACACTGTTTATTAAATTCAATAACCAAAAAGCCATACAAAAACAATTTATTTCATTGTAGTTTTCCCACCAAAATCATTTAATTTTAATGAAATATTAACTTGTATGTAGTTGAATGCCTGTGTTATTTTATGAGGAAACTTCGTACATTTGTATTTTTATGGCGAATCAGCTGATCTAAAATGGTTTCTAAAGGCTAATTTAATTTTACTTCCATTTCTACAAGTCAAGAACATTGAGGAAGGAGTTATGGCTTCTAGTAATATAAAACTCAGGAGACACATGATAGATTTTTTATAGGAAGTTCAGATTCTGCTAAGTTGTATCTTTGAAATTTACATTCCAGTGCTAGACTTTTGCTCAGGCAAATCTCTTGTGGAGCTTTGCTTTTTTATCTCGACATATTTTGTATAGTAGATAAACAAAAGATAAGTGCTATCACTGCTAGTTTATGGTAGATGTTATAGTCAGAATTCTTCTAAACTCTAGGACATTCTTTTTGAAAAATATGACTTTTAAACTTTCAAGAATAAAGCAACTTAAAACTGTCCGTTTACCATTTTGTTTTTCAAGGAAATTCTTTTCTGTTTTACACAATTATGTTGAATTTCATGGGAAAGAGACTTAACATTCCAGGATTTTCTCTTAGATGTGAAAAGGAAATCAAACGGTTTTTTTTTTTTTACTTGGGAGTCACTACTTAAGGCCTGAAGGCCACTCAAGGATAAGGATTAATGAATGTAAGGTGGTAGTGTAGTGATCATTAATGATATAAATTGGGTAGAATTTGATTATTTATGAGGACAGCTCAACAAAAACTTGTTTACATTGGATTTGAAGGCTACTATGTTGTATTCAACTGGGAAGCAGAACAGTGTTCCACAGACAGGCAGTTCTAGGGAAGAAGCTTTGCTCCTGGAATTTGCTTAAGATTTAAGCACAAATATAGATTGGAGGAAATCGTACATAGTGATTGTAGCTAGTTAAGTGTGTTTTGTGAAAGTTTTGGTAAGAGGAGACTATAGATTGGAATTCAGTCAAAAACTTGCTATGAAAATAATGACAGGCTTGCAATGTCTCTTGGACAATCAGACATGCAGCTGTTAAAATAAAACCCAAGGAAAGAGGTTGCAGGGATGAGAAAAGGACTTGAACTCTATCATCGCTGGATAGGGTGTGCCGAGTAGCTCCTGCCTAGATGTGGCAGCAGTACTCCATTTTAGAGCATACCTGGCTCTTATTCAGATAGAGAATTGCATCAGCAGTAGAGTGTTCCAACTAGTTTTCCAACGATCTTGGCAAGATTTGATGTATGTGTTTCATTTCAGATAAGGAGTGAAGGCCCGACCCAAAAGTTTGTCAAGACATGGAGCTTTCCCAAGACGAGAGACATTTATTTCAATTGGAGCTTGATGAGTGGTCAGAGCGATTATTATGAAAAGAGAGAAGTTTGGTTTTCGATGCATTAAAATTAACCAGCCACTTTTTCCCCCGTTGTACCATGTTTTTAAGATCAGAAGAGAGAATAAGAAAGATCTTGGTCATTGCTGGCTTTTGAAATGTTGCCATAGATTTTGGTGCCGTCTGTATAAATGTCTATGAATGATCTAAGAATGTAATTTGGGAGATCATTGCTGAAGATTATGGAGAGAGTTGGGGCCAGAGTAGAACCTTGAGGGATGCCAGCGTTGATACTATGAGTTTCTGATTTCTGCCCATTAATGACTACTCTTATCAGCCTATCGGAGAGAAAGGATTTAATAATTGAGAAGACATTTACAGCTATTCCATAGCTGGCGATCTTGTGAAGTAGATCTTTATACAATACTTTATCAAAAGCTTTTAATATGTTAAGAGCTATTGCTCTAGAAATGAAGTCAGTCACAGGAGGAAATATGGAGGAGAGTTTGATCGCAAAGGGTAGAATTTGCTGCAAAGTTCTTGGCAAAGAGTTTTGTCTATTTGTTAGCTCTAAGAATAACAAATATTAGTTTAAGTTTTTGCTCATAAAAGCAGATGCAAGAAACTTCCAGTGTTAAACAAAGGAAAAGCTTTTACTTGGGTTGGTGACCAGACAAGTTTTAAGAAGTTGAAGTTTGCGAAATCATCAGTTTCATCATCCAATTTCTCAATTTAAACCATTTAGGTGATCATTGATAATTGGAGTAATACTTAGTTTCAGTTTTCCCCTCAACATCAAAATAAAGCAGTGTCAAAAAGTATTAGCTCCCCTCCCCACAAAAAAAAAAATGAACAAACAGAAAGCCTAAGAAGGAGTAGGGTGCTGTAGCAGTTCCTTTTTAGTTTCTAGGAAGGATGGAAGGTTTCATCATTTAATGAATTTGAAAGATAAATGCTTAGTTTCACATCAATAACTTTCATAACTATTTGATTAGCTTTTGATGATTAAAAAATTGCTGCAGATCTGAATGGTACTTATTTCTGTATTTGTATTTTCTCATTTGGCAGACAATTTATGAAAGCTAATCAATTCAAAGCCATTCAAACATATTTGCACTTGCCACCATGTGCACAGATGACTGAATAACACATTTTTAGTTCTTTAATTTTCATACAAAACCTTCAAAGATTGGAATTTTTCATAAATACGAAAATCTTGTTTGATCACAAAGAGACTATAAAAGAGTCTTTAATTTCAAATTGAGAATAATTTAATCATTAGAGAGGAAATTTCCAAAACTTGTACATGAGATAAATCACATTTTGAAAATAAGTTTTTGTAGAGCATATACAATTCTTGGGTTTTGTTTTAACGGCTGCATGTTTGATTCTCCAAGTTCATTTTTATGAAACTGACCCAATTTTATCTTCTGTTCTGGTACATTGGATTAGTTTATTAGCAAAATGCCTAAAATGGTGGGCAAGAAGAAAAACCTTCAATCTGATCCTGTTGCATCAGATTGAACTTTTTTATGCATCAGGTAAGGGCTGGAGTGCTCACAGATGTTCATGAGTTAGCAGAAATTTTGGATCAACACTGAGGAATGAACCATATCTGTTGGTTAGAACTGCAAGTTGTCCATCTAGAATTTGTAGAGAGAGATTCTTAGGTGCACTAATTCCACAGTATTGTCATACAGAAACTGGGATGGGGGTACAAGAAGCCTTTATTGTTGACATGAGAAGTTTTTGAGTAGACAGCGGTTTACAGTATTTCCTTTGTTGCAGTTTGCGTTTTAGAATATTAGGCAGACTCTATAGAGGTCAAGCAGGACCTTAGTTATTAGAATGGAATTTGGAAACTATGATAGTGGACTTGATTTTTTTCAAAGGTTCAGTGATTTACTTTTTATTTATGGATTTATAGATAGAATTAAAGTTTTTATCTCTGAAAAGTCTTCCTAGTTACGTTAACTGCTGCTGCCAGATGAAATAGCTAATACTTCATCGATCAGCAAATATTAGACATGAAAATGCTAGTATTTAAATTAGCAATACACATGAAAAAATTGAAATAGCTTGAAATATTTCAATATTGGTATGCATAGAAAGAGCTTGATGAGCTAAGAAAGAATCTTTTTAAATTTTTAAAATCTGATTAAAATTAAGGAAGTTATGGCTATTTTTGTGCCTCACACATTTGGATATTTTTCCCTCTTTAAGACCATATGCGTTTCGTCACATTTTTTACACTACTTTTTCAGTAAAAATGTCATATCTTTGTTAAAACACAAGACGAAGAAATGAAATTTACCATATAAGTGTATTTTTGTACAAGGAATCAGAATATGCAACTGAAAATCTCCCAAAGTTTATGGTTTCCAAATAATCTGCAGTAAATGTGCATAAATATGCAGCAATTCCTTAAAAATGCCATGTATCCATAAACAGAAAAGAAGTTGGAGAACTCAAAGTTGAATTGTAATGTGCTTTATGTACAAAAAACTTAAATCTAAACATAAGACCATTTAAAAATGAATATATTGCAATATTTCTTTGGTATTATTGTAGATTAACACCTTCTGTTTAACCCCACTCAACTCCTTCTGACCACCCCTCCAAAATGTGATTCTACCTTTTTAGGAAATTATGTATAAAATGCCATGAAAAACTTTAATGAAAGATAAACAAATTATTTTAGAATTGAATGTAAAATAATTTCCTATTACAGGTCATTCTAGCATTTTAGGGCAGTTAACTGTTTTTTTTTTCTATGGGAAAATATGCATGCTTTTTTTTTTTTTTTTAAGATTATGTGTAGTTTTAAGAGGGTTTCTATGCAATGAGAATTTGGGGAGGGTTGCCATTTGGACTTTGAATTAATTGTAGGGCTAAGGAAAATTATGTGTGAACATACTGAAAACTTGACAGAGACAAAGCTAACAAAAACAATATTAGAGGGGGGAGCGGTTAGTTTCACAAAAATTTAATGTAAAATAATTCATCATTTCCTGGCCATTCTAGCATTTTAGGACAGTTAACCAATTTATTTTTATGTGTATTTTTCTTTAAGGAAGGATCTATTTTTTGTTTGTTTGTTTTAGATGCTTGTATGTGGCTTACAGAGGTATTTTGTTGGGGGTCCTTGCCACTCGAACTTAGTGTTATTGTTAAGGTTAAAGAGTGTTTTAGAAGGAGACTTGCCACACATAATTTGTATTAGAGGTGAAGTTAAGAGAGCTTTTTTTCAAAGAGAGCGTTCAAAAATTTGTTGATTTCTATTTTCGAGGTTGAAGGTGTTAATTCCATAGGCCGTTTATACTACGCTGGAGCAGGTTGTAAAAATATCTTTCGCTTAATAAGTAGAAAAAAAAAAATAACGAAATAAAAAGCTTCCTAATTGTAGTTTGATGTGTTTTCTAACTGCTTTTAAAATTTCAAGAATATTGATATAGATTTTGAGGGTTTGTATTACTTACTATACACATAGATTCGAAAAAGTTGTCAAAAAAACAAATATATAACAAATAAATGTTATCAAAAGCAAGTTACTTTTCTACCTAACTGGATAATTTTTTAGTGTTTTTATTTAATGTAACATGTTTATTCAGCTTGAAAACAGTGTTTACCAATGTTTTGGAAAATTTAAAATGGCGCCCGACTCTCTTGAAACTGTAAGTTTGGGGAAAAGAGTTAAAAATAAAAAAGTAGACAAAATACTGCTAGAAACTCGCTCAATATATGTTACCGTGACATAGGCTGACATATATTCGGTGAGTTTTTAACAGTATTTTGTATAGTTTTTTTTTATTTTTAACTCCTTTTCTCAAACTTACCGTGTCAAAGAGTCGGGCCGTGCGCCATTTTTCATTTTCCAATACATCGGTAAACACTATACGTTTTTCGAGCTGAATAAACATGTTACATTAAATAAAAACACTAGAAAATTATCCAGTTAGGTAGAAAAGTAACTTATCTTGCCTTTGATAAAATTTATTTGTTATATATTTGTTTTTTGACAACTTTTTCGAATCTATGTATAAACGAGATTTTGATACTTATTTTGATTTTGAAAAAAAACATTTGTGGCTGTTCGCAGTAAAACATTGTTTTAATTTGTTGTTCAAAACTAATTTAAAGAATAAAAGTGCATGCAAGCTATATATCTACAAAAGTTTATTTTGTTTTTTTTACCATGTTTTTAAATTTGACGAGCAATGTGAGAAATTGCAACAGATTCATAATGCCGAATTGGTTGGGATTGTTGTTATTATACATTCTGAAAACCGAATAGTTCTAAACTAATGTTATTCTGATAACAAAATAGCTCTCATTAAACATAAGAACATTTATATTCATATTTTCATGTTTTTCTTAATTCGTTCTTGAATTAAAATTAAAGAACGCGTGTTGTTTATACACTGTGCTATCGCTGATTCTACAGGCTGGAGCTGCTGCTGCTGCTTCTAGTAATACTAACTTCATTTGACCAAATTCGAGAAATTAGAAACAATTTTTTTTTTCGGGTAGGTCCTTTTAAATTATCAATTACCGCGGTCCTACTCAACATAAAATAATACTTTTAATTGATAAAGATAGTAAAAAGATTGATTTACTTACTACTGGGTGTCTGAAGAATTTTTTTTTCAAAATGTTCGATACTCGTCATATTAAAGTCTTATTTTTAACACGACAAAAAAAGAAATGGTCAAAAATATTTCGGACACTTGACAGTATTAAGATTAACACCTCTACTCATTGGTTCCCAAATTTCATGACAAAATTCTTCATACAATCACGGTACGGACCTTTAGAAAACGGGGGGTCATTACAAAACCTTACCGAAAACGCCATTTTATGACGTTCACATTTTTATCACTTTATTTGCTTAAAACTCTTAAAATATATAATGTACA
The DNA here is from genome assembly GCF_053919585.1 of Euprymna scolopes. NCBI lineage: Eukaryota > Metazoa > Mollusca > Cephalopoda > Sepiida > Sepiolidae > Euprymna > Euprymna scolopes. The sequence goes on from NC_136486.1 coordinate 80,729,424, forward strand.
TTCATATTTATTAATTCATTTGAAAGTATATTCATTTCCGAACAAAACAGTAGTAATTTGAAGACTTGAAGTGCTTTGGTTTAAAAAATATGGCTATTTTAGTAGAACTACCTTGAAATCTGTGATTATCCAAAGCGTTTTTTCGTCCGTGTGTATTACTATTTAAATTCTATCAAACTTTAAATTTCTTGTTAAATCTCACTGTTTGAAGAAAGCTTGGTTGCCTTGATTTATTCCAGACATTACGAAGTTTACAGGTAACTCAGAACTTTGCCATTGTTTGAAAGAGAACAGAACAATTACAACAGGATAATGAAGCATTTTTTATTACCCATCTGAAGAACCAACTGTTATGTGTTTATCCAGGGATATTAACAAGCAACAAATTAAAAGAAAAACTAAAAAAAACTCAGTTAAAATAAAGAAATATTTATTTTAACATAAAACATACAAACAATATTTACAAGTAAATACAGTTTCTTAGTACTACTGCTATTAGTTTTGAAAGCGATTATCAGGTCTATAGCATTGATGGTAAAAGAGAGATAAAAACTAATAACTTCAAATCCAGCTTGTATGCATAAATCTAATAAGAATATTGAAATATAGTTCTTTGGTCTGTGAGAAAATATACAAAAATCTTTGTATTTACCGAAATTCTAGTTTCTTCAAATGATGCGGTGGTTGGCTTTTAAGGAGTTTTTTTTTTTTTCGGCTGGATTTTCATCCTAGAAATTTTACCAGAGTTCTTAATAATTTAACAACTGATGCAGCATCCTTATATAGGTTTCTGCATTGAATTTTCTTGATTATTCCATATTTTTCTGAAAGCATTCTAAATAGAATATTTTAATCTTCTATTAATTTTCATAAGGAAAATGGGATGTCATAACACTTTTTTAAAGGAAAATGCCTTCTCATAAGACCAACATAGGCATGCAATGATGAATACAATTTTAAGATGGATAGTGTTTACTGTTTAGGATATTGCTTAGTAGCACCTCTAATGAAATAATTGATAGTCGACCACAAAGCATGACATAAACAACAAAAGAATTTATTTGAATAGCAGAAAGTTGAAGGTTGGACTGTGTCCAGATTGAAAAAAGGAGTAGAAAGTCCTTTGGGTGTGTCAGTCAGGCAGCAATTATTTGTGAGTCCTAGGTTGGCTTATAGTTATCTTCAGAGAAAATTGTCAATGCTGGAGTTTACAGTAAACAGAGATAAGAGAGAAAAGAAGCGCCTGCCGTCACTGCTTGTCAGGTTCTCTCTGTCAGTTGACTGAGATTCCCAAAGGAGCTAAAAATAGTTCCTTAGCGGACAGATGAAAAATGTGCCCTGCCAGCTGATTGGGCAGTGTGTGGCCAACTCACTCAGCAAAGGGGTGGGGGTGAAAGCATCGATTTGCGAGAGAAAATCTAAAAATTTTATTTGTGAATGCTACAACTATTAAACATGTAGGTGAGACTTTGGAGCAGTGAACTTTAAAGGATAACACATCACTCAAGAAGTCCCAGACCTGATATGAATGGTGCCACTAATAATAAAAAATTCTTTAATCTATATTTTTTATGAAGTACTAACCTTCAAACACATGTCCAAAGATGAGTTTGATCAGATTATTAGTTTACAAATTAGTTATTTAAGTGAATCTACTGTTGCAATTTTTTAAAACAATGGAAAAATCCTGTTCAAGGAAAACAATAGCTTAAATTTTATTTGGCCTTTGTTCTGTTTGAAAATAATACTTAAGAAGTTGTATGTTGACTTTAATGACTTTAGTACAGAAACAAATGATGCTGAATGTTCAAGTTATCCAAGTTTGGCAGCTGCCTCAGGAAACAAAAGTTAACAAACTCATTTTAGCTGTTTGAAAATTAGTTCCATGAGATATCTGAGGAGTTGAACATATCAGAAGGCAGCATATTCACTGTTTTGCATGAACATTTGTCAATGAGAAAACTGCATTTGAAGTGGGTATTACATTTGTCAATGAGAAAACTGCATTTGAAGTGGGTATTACATTTGTCAATGAGAAAACTGCATTTGAAGTGGGTATTACATTTGTCAATGAGAAAACTGCATTTGAAGTGGGTATTACATTTGTCAATGAGAAAACTGGATTTGAAGTGGGTATTACATTTGTCAATGAGAAAACTGCATTTGAAGTGGGTATTACATTTGTCAATGAGAAAACTGCATTTGAAGTGGGTATTACATTTGTCAATGAGAAAACTGCATTTGAAGTGGGTATTGCATTTGTTCAGTCAAGCAAAAACAATATGTTGATAATTATTGAGCCTTGTTTGAAACTGTTGTAGTGGAAAGGAAAGAGCTTTTGCATCAATAAGTGACAATGGATGAAACCGGGATCCTTCAGTTCAATAGTCGACAGTAGAAGCCGTCCAAAGTGACTAAAGATGCAAACATCAGGAGGTAAGGTTTAGGGACACATAAGGTGTTTTGTTTATGGATTATCTTGAAGAAGGAAAAATCATCACTAGCAAATGTTGGATTATTGGTGTATTAGTAGGAAAAAATCAAAAACAGCCATAAATGAAGAAGAAAAGAGTGCTCTTTTAGCAAAACCAGGCACCATGTTATAAATTGATTGCAACAATAGTAAAATTACATGAACTGCACTTTGAACTGTTTCCACACTCATCCCATGTTTGATGCTGAGTCCCCTAAATATTTTATTGCTGGATTTATTTTTAATTCTTTTGGAATACTATAGATTCAGAACCTTATATAAATTTTATTTTAAAAAAGCATACCTGTTTATAAAGGGTAGTCAAGAGGAGGAACATTCTTTTTTTTTGTATTAACACGTCTAGGTCTGTCTGATAACCTTTAGCAACAAATATATTTTTGTATTTTAAGCCAAAAGTAAACTATATTTTCAAATTTTTAATACTTTTTATATTTAATAACATTTCAGAAAAAATATATTTGATTTTTGTAATGTGTTGATGATGAATGAATGTATTTTACTTTATTAAATACATTAAAGTATTTTTAATCTTAAAATCATTGAATTTAATCTATTTAGAAATTAAGATTAATATTCAAATTTTAAGAAAGTTTTTTTTTTTTTAATTCTTAAATGTAGTACCAAATTTTTCAGGCAGGTGCCCAGCAATAACTAGCCTGATTTTAATGGAAAGAAGTGATATAAAAACATAATTTTCTATTTTTAATACGAAAAGAACCCAACTAGAGTTTTTTATGATTGTGAAAAATGATTTTTTTTTTTTATTTATTAAATTTGTGAAATCTAAAGCAATTGATAAATGCTGTAATATATCTACTTCTCTTAAAGGCATGTTTGTTTAATAATAGTAAACTATTCAAGTTTTTAAAAAGATAGAAAAGAATATTAAACTGAATTGTAAATTTTTTTTCTTTAATGTTTTTATGTGTATATATTTTTTTATTCAGTGCGGATATCATTTGAAAAACGTGAATATGAAACAATAAGTGAGTTTGTAGCAGATTTTCGCTTAATGTTAGAAAATTGCTACCGTTACAATGGACCAGACAGTTATATATCCAAGAGAGGACAACGCCTTGAAACTATGCTTGGACAAAAACTGGCACTTCTTCCAAGGTAAGATTCCACAGCATACTCTCACAAACTGAATATCGTTATGTAAAAAAGGGGATGGCAAGTTCAATTCTAGTCAAGTGTATCCAAAAGTTTTTTCAACTAACATTATTGAAATCCATTTTAGTTGAAAGATCTTAAAAGACCATTTACAAAAATAAACTGTCTTTTACATTTTGTGTCTAATGAATATTCAAATAATTATGTCCATTATTATTTATGAAATGATTTCTGATAGTATTTTGCAGTTTCCTTGCTTTCTGCTTATAAATTGAAAAGGATTTGATTTAAACTGTTCATTTACAATTAGAAAATCTGTAAAGATAGTTCAAACATGGTATTAAATCAGCAATACTTTTTTTGCGCATTACAAAATATTTCTAACATCAATGTTAAAATAACTTTTCTCTTTCCTATATTTTAATTTTCTCAACATGAATAATTAAGATCAAAGTTTTATTTTGTTTTAAAAGATCAAAAGATGAAAAGTGAAAAAAAAAAAAAAAAAAACCCATAAATAACCCTGTTTCAATATTAAAAGTTTAAAAATCGAAAAAATAAATTTATCTGATACCTCAGATCAAACCTGCAATTTTAAGATAAAGACGCTGTCACTTTAACCATTGTGCTTTGAACGCGTGGGCGAATATAAGTCGGTTTTTATAATTTTTAAACAAATGCATCTTTTGCGTGTATTGACGCATGCATAGAAGCTGCTTTGTCCTGAAGGAACGATTTTTTTCCACCCCCTCCCTGTAAAAAAGCGAGCCGTTGAGGATGAAGAAATGAATGTTTTAAGCCAATTTTTCGATATTTGTCATCGGAAGGTTTGAGCTTCAAAATGATACCGATCTGGCGAAACTCTGTCAAAGTTTTGGCAGACATACAAACACACACATTTTTGCTTTTATATATTAGACTAGCGAGGGGTACCCGGCGTTGCCCGGGTGTTTGGAGGTTTGTGGGGGGTTAAAAAAAAAATTAAGTATGAGGATCGAACCCTAACCGTTGAGGCGAAGTTATAAATTAAAGTGTGAAAAAAAAAAAAGTACGACGTTAACCATTGCCCCACCGCGAGATGCTAACGGAAGCACGTTTGAATTTATTTAATTACTTGGATTTAGCAGGTGTTCGTTTTAATGAGTTAATGAAGTCAAGTTTGACTGCGGGATAGTATTTACTGCTGAACGCTTTTTTTTTCCCCCCTCAAGATGTTATAGGAAAAAGACTAACCCACATGCGGCGAGCGACAAATATTGAATATTTATCTTTCCGAAATCGAGCAAATTAAATAGACAGGCGAGCTTCGTTGTTAACTGTGAGATATTATGATTTATATGTGATATAAAAAGTTTTAAAAAGTTGTGAAGCGAGCGACCGCTTCTCTGAAAGAAGCTTTTTGTAGACACACAGAAAAAGCGAACACACACACATACATACATACATTTTCGCTTTTACATTTATAGACTAGCGGGGGTGCCCGGCGTTGCCCGGGTGTTTGGAGGTGTGTGTGTGGGGGGGGGTTAACCCTGTTTAAATATTATAAAAAAAAACATGATGTTAAAAGAATTGGAAAAACAAAACAAAACAGTGAACGAAATTTAAAAAAAAAAGAAAAAAATGAACGGCGAAAAGCAGAAAAATGACATTAAATAACCCTGTTTCAACCTATCTTAAGATATAAAATGATGACCGCATGTTTGGAGGTGTGTGTAGGGGGGATAAACTAAAGAATAAGCGAAGTAATAACCCTGTTTAAATTTAAGGCTAAGGTGGAAAAAAAAAAGTCTGACACGTTATCCTGATGCCAAAGAGACATACAACTGAGAATGGACAAAATTAAACCTTTAAAAAACTGCAGGTGGTTTAAACTAATGTCAATGTTTTCGAGGTCAAACATGACGTCAATGTCGTAGTAGAAGTAGGAGAGAAAATGAAGGAACAATTTTTTTGCCATCCCTCCTTGTAGAAAAGGGTCCAGTTTAGGGTGAAGGAATTAATGTTTTTGGCCAATTTTTCAATATTTTTCATCCAAGATGCCTAGTTTCAAAATCTGTCGCCTCTGTCGAAAGTTTTTGCGAGACATACAAACACACATTTTCGCTTCTATATATTAGAATAGCGAGGGTACCCAGCATTGCCCAAGTGTTTGGAGGTGTGTGCTGAGCACAAAAAAAAAATTGTTAGTAGGCAGGCAGGTTCAAACCCGTGACACGAAGTCGGAAAAGAAAGTGAAAGAAAACATGACATCTTACCACTACGCTATGAAGCCATCTATATATATAAAAGCGAAAATGTATGTATGTATGTACGCTTTTCCTCGATGTCCACAAAAGGCTTCTTTCAGAGAAGCGCTCGCTCGGTTCACAACTTCTTAAAACTTTTTATTATATCATCTATAAATTGTAATATCTCACAGTTAACCACGGAGCTCGCCTGTCTATTTAATTTTATTGACTTTCAAACGTTAATTATTCAACATTTCCCGCATCGGCACGCGTTACATTCGGTTTTCGGTATAAAAAAAGACGAAACTTGACTCTAATCACTGGCCGAAAGCCAGTGGTCTCTAGAGAGCTAAGTAACGTTTGGTCAATGTCGACCTCGTCATATCAGACGGTAGCTTTCATTTCGAGACGAGACGCTCCCCCTAATAAACAGGGAACGGGTTTTTAAAAACAAACAAACCGATTTATTGACCTCATTAAAAACTGTCCCGCACAAAATGCTAACTGGTGAATAGCTATCGCCATCACATCAATCAAAAACGCGCACCTGTTTTTTTTTTCACACTTTACTATTTTCCAACTGCACGTTGTCAAGGCTTTGTTTGTTTTTTTTCACGGGCACCTGTTTTTTTTTTTTTTTTCACATTTCGGGTTTTTTTCACACACACCTACAAACACCCGGGTAACGCCGGGTACCCCTCACTAGTAGGAAGTGAAAAGCGTTCAAATTTAGTGATGTTAATCAAACAATTTACTTTCTAAATAAATGAGTTCACGCAGGTGCAGAAATGAATGTTGGCTTTCCGTCATTTCATTTATTTGTTTCCCCACGATGTTGGAAAACCAAGCTCCCCCGAAAAAAGGGGACCTCTCAAATGAATAGCAATTGTTTGATATGAAGGGTTTTCCCCACATTGATGAAAGCTAATTGCTTTTAAGACATCCTGGCACAGAAGGCTGCTGACATCTTTGCTTTGATGAGTTTTGCTTTTATTTATACGAAACTTGCTCCCATACTTACAAAACTATTTAAGCGCTGCCTTAAGGATAAGTGCTTTCCGACTCCCTGGAAGACCTCATCAGTTTGCCCTGTATTTAAGAATTCAGGTGATAAGTCATCTCCCTCTCAGTACAGACCAATAAGTCTCCTGTGTGTTATGAGTAAGTTGCTGGAATCCATATTAAATAGAGAAATAGTCAACCACCTCAGCAGAAACAACCTTCTTAGTGACACACAATATGGTTTCCGCTCTGCAAGATCTACCGCAGATGTGCTGACGGTTATATCTCACAGGATTAGTGAATCTCTTGACAAAGGCTTCCTTTCCAGGGCAATTGCTCTTGACATATCAAAAGCCTTCGACAAGGTATGGCATAAGGATCTACTTCACAAGATTTCCAGCTACGGTATAACTGGAAATGTTTTCTCAATCATTAAATCATTTCTCTCCGATAGGCTCATAAGAGTAGTGGTAGATAGACAAAAATCGGAGGCCTGCAATATAAATGCTGGAGTCCCTCAGGGGTCAATCCTGGGCCCAACTCTCTTCCCGATCTACATCAATGACCTCCCTAAACACATACTTAAATCATTCGTTGACATCTATGCTGATGACACGACCATCTACGACAACACATCAAAGGCTGTAAATGACAAAGTTCTCTCTGATTCTCTCTCCACTGATCTCGAGTGCGTGGTTCAGTGGGGGAAGATGTGGCTGGTTACCTTTAATGCATCCAAAACCAAACTCCTATCCTTACATCATCAACGCTTTGATCCCCATCTGGCATCGATTGTGATGGATGACTCTCGTCTGGGTGAGGCCCCGTGTTTTGACAAGCTTCTGGGTTTGACCTTTACTCCTGATCTGAAATGGAACACGTACATCAAGTCTGTTGCCAAGGTCGCTGGGAAGATGGTGGGATCCTTCTACCACTCCAGAAGATATCTCACTACTGATGCAATTCTCTATCTATATAAAAGCCAAGTATGTCCAAGGATGGAATACTGTTGCCATATCCGGGCAGGAGCTGCTAAAAACAGCCTATCCTGCCTTGACAGAGTACAACATAGACTTTGTGGCTTAGTGGGGGATGCCCTTTTCTCTACCCTGCAACCTCTCTCCCACAGAAGAGACGTTGCGAGCCTATCCTTGTTTTATCATTATTTCCATGGCAGGTGCTCGTCTGAACTCCAATCTCTGGTCCCCCCTCGCCAATCTTTCATGAAAAACACCCGTCTAGCTGAATCCACTGTGAAAAATTTCCACCACTCTTTATCTGTGCCTAAATCTAAACGTGGATTCCATGAACAAAGCTTCTTTCTTAGAACTGCATGCCTGTGGAACTCTGTTCCGTCTGCCTGCTTCCCACCTGACTACAACTTGGATGTCTTCAAGTCCAACGTTAACAAATTCCTAATGAACCACCCCCTTAATTAAACACTTCATCAAATCTCCACACTAACGTAATGTACTTGCAATAACCCTTATCTATGAGTGGCTTCCGGGCCTTGATAAGTGGTGATCACTGTGTAAAAAAAAAAAAAAAAAAAAAGACCAACAAACCCACGAAAGGATGGAATAGCGTGAATTCTATAAAAGTTGATCAAAACAAATGTAAAGACGATGTTCGCAAATCGTAGATGTTATGAGCATATAAAAAGTTATAAAAAGAAGTACCCCCCCCTCGAAAAAAGCCTTTCTTGAACATACAAAAACATGTGCGTCCATTTTGCCTTTTATATATATAGAAGACTGCTTAATTTTTTAAAGTCTGCCTATTCAAATTATTCAATTATTTTTCTATTTAAAATTAAAATACCTTTATTGATATCTAACTTCATGAAACAACAACATAAAGTTAATATCTTGGAATTATTTTGAAAAATTCAAACTCTGTAACATATGATCAAGTGGTTCAAATGATTTTATTTTGAAAACTGACTGTAGTAGTTAATTGCTGTAAAATATTAAAAATTTGGAATCAGTTACAAGAAATATCTGTTAAAAATGAATAAAAAAAAGTAATGGTAAAAGAATAAACTTATAAGGACATTTTGGCTGTCTTTAAGAAATAGTTATTTTGTGAAAATTGCTTAGAATAAAGAGATTAAAATGAGATTAAGTAACTAAAGTTTTCATTTTGTCTTGGAAAAATGATTTTGTTCATTGATAGGAAGAAGCAAAAAGTATTAATAGGAGTTTAAAACGTCTTCTCACAAATTGATTCAATAAATTTTGTATTTTATGATTGTTATGAGGATATATTAGAATTACGATCTTGCCCTCTTTACAAAATCCAGTTGAAGCCATTCCCATCACCTACAATTATAAACAAAGATGTGTGAATGTTTTATAAACCACATATTTTGACTATTGTCAGAAGCAAAACCAAAAGATGATTTTTATATTGAAGGTAAAATAACATAAAAAGAATATGTAGCAATGTATTGTATATTAATTATATTCAAACAAGACATGAATTTATTGATCTATTGAGTGAAAAGTTGTCTGATCTTTGTGACATTTTCATAATGATGATCAGCTTATCTTAAGCTAGTAACAAAAACAACTTAAAAAGTTATTCATGTATTAATGGGTTTTAATGCAAAGAATTATAGTTCTTTTATCGCTGCATCCATTTGCAATGTATCACAAGGATTAGTTGAACTATGATATTCACATTGAATTTTAGTATATCATTGTCAATATAAAACATTTCCATGACAAAACAGTTTTCTCACTATAACAATTTCATGGCCTTCTTATGGCAAAACAAAGCTTTATTTTATTTATTCTTTTAACTTGTCATCATCGAGCTCAAATCGTCAATCTGAAAGAATTGTTTACAAAGAAATGCATTAAATTTTTCAAATGCTTCATACCATCAAAGGAGATTTCCTTTTATTAATCATGTGGAATTTGTAAAATATGAAATACTTATATAATTTTTTATTTAGAGTTTATTATTGATATGCATCAACAGAAAAAAGACTTCAAAATTAATTGTATTTGTTATTCAAAGTTTTAAATTCCAGGACTGTTTTAGAAAATACTAGAAAAAACACATGAACAGTTGAGTCAGTCATTAAGTACTGGTTAGATGGTTTGGGAGAAGGGGTAGTTTTATTTTTCTTTTTGATTTAAAGACAATACCAGATTTTTTGCAAGCCTTTTGTTTTTCCCTCTCCAGCTACAGGTTAAGTAGTATTATTACTTATGGTGATATTTGCTTTTGTTTATAATGAACTATTTCAACCTTAAGTACTTGTACTCGTCGATATCTTCAGTCATCACCCTCTGACCATTTCATTGTCTTTTTTCATCAACTTAGAAAGAGAGGCTCATGGTTTTATAACTTCAGACTGTTAATAATTAGAGAGGGAAGATGATGGAAGAATGTGATAAAAACTATATGGATTAAGAATAGGAGACAGCAGATCAAACAATATACAGTGAGAGTGATAGACAAAAACTTAGGGGGACTTGATGAGTTAATTGTGAATGGCAGTTAATTAAAATAATTACAATGAAGTTTTGTTCAGATATAACTCTATTCCAAAACCAAGTCCTAATTTAGCATGATGTTTTATATGATTATAAATAAATAGGGGAAAACTTAAGGGAAACAAACGTTGATTAACTCATCTTTAGTATAATAATAGATATTAAAATAGGTAATAACAGTTGTGACTTTTAGTTGCCATGATAACAAAAGTAACATTCTCGATTGACTTTTTAAAATTTTTATTTGTATTTTTATTTAATCAACTTTGGTGTGCCAAGCTCAGATCCAGATAAGTACTTGATTCAAGAAAGAATGAGCAGAGAGAGAGAGAGACAACAGAATTAAAAAAAAAAGTTGTACCCTGCTTACTCGTACAAATTTACAATGTAAATGAAGTTAAAAAGCTGAATTATTCCTAGTGGTTCAAAGGTTATAAGAATTTAAAGCCTAGAATTAGCAATATCACAAAACATATCATTAATGTTGGACAAGGCGCACCCTACTACTTAATCTAAGTCATAGTTTTTAAATCAGAAGTAGTAAATTTTTCCTATGTCCATCAAAATAAAACGTATATGATTGGATTCACAAATTTTTCTTTAAAATGGTATTTTAATATTTTTGTTGCGATGTGATGCACACAAAAAATCTTCTGTAAGAAATTCAAAACAAAAATATTTGTATGTTTAAGCTGACTTGAAGCAATGAAATATACATTCTTTCATATTTTTTGCAAAGAAGGTACATGCTTGAAATCTTAAAATGAGGAGGGGAGGAGGTTTTATAACTATTCTGTACTTTCACCTAAAAATTTAATAAATAAGATACCATAAAACTTGAATTTAGTTTAAAAATACTATTTAAAAAATGCATGGTATCTTCCTTACACAAATACCTTTTTATTTATTTATTTTTTTTTTTTTCATTAGTATTGTGAACATAATATTGTATGGAGCCATCATGTTTTATGAATTTCAGACATACTTTCTGGTGTGTGTGTGTGTATATATATATATATGTGTGTGTGTGTGTATATATATATATGTGTGTGTATGTATATATATATATGTGTGTGTATGTTTTTTTCTGCTAAAATCTTTTCATTTTTTAATTCTCGATCATTATTCTTTTTTCACTAGGTGTGAAAATATATCAAAATTAAATATCTTGTTATTTTGTTGCTGGTGAAACTTTTGCACAATGAACTGACTTATCCAGAAAGTTGTCAAATGAATAGATTCTTCAATTAATGGGAAAATTTGCCACAAATCATTCAGTTTCAAAAATTTTCAATATGCTGGAAATTTCACAATATTCTGTTCAGCAACTGGATACATTGAAAGTGAAAGTTCATAGACTGATTAAAAAAGCAGCAAAATTCAAAAAAACTTTGGTAAAATTGAGGAACTAAAAAAAAATGGAGATCCATCGTACAATGAATTGCAAATTGTAGATTGTACATGCTAAGAACCCATGGTGGTTGATAATGGTTCACAGTTTATATTCTTCAGTCATGATGTTCTCCGCAAAGTCATATATAAAGCTGAAAATATTTACAATACTACAATTTGTAATAATAGGATATAGTTTAATGTGCTTGAAAACATAATTGCAATCTGTACAAAATAAATAAAGCCTCACTTACCATTTTTTTTTAGCTGTTTTTACAATGTTTCTACTTAAAGCTGTTAAAATGAAATTCAAATATGCTAATTTGTATGTTAATTAGTCCGTAAGTTACCAAGTGAGATTGTCATAAATACAGCTATCTAAACCTTTGAAGTGTAATAATGTGTTCAAAATTTCATTATAATATCTTTAAAAAAATCTGAAGATTTCTGGATGTGACATTGACATTTTTATATTCATCAAATAGTAGGTCCCTCATGAAATATGCACTGCTCCCTCCAGGTTCGAAACTTACTTATACATTGTTCTGATTCGCTAGCTACGATCCCAATTGAGAAATATTAGAATGCATTTTACGAGCACTAAAAAAACCTGATGTCTCCCATGTTTGTTCATCAAAAACAAGACCTGATGACAAAACATCATTTAACATAAAATACTTGTACTTTTTAAACAAATTTGAATATTAATGCATAATTCCATTCTAAGACAATTTACAGGGCTTAAAAGTGAATTGCATTATTTACCGACCTAAAATAAAATACAATAGTATTCAGAAAAAAATATTTACTTACAAAAGATTCGCTTTGGACAAGGAGTTGAACGTTCAGAAGAGGCAGTTGGTTTTCTTGAAAGCTGGCTATGCTTCTCCAGGTATGTTGGACCCCTAGTTGACTGGTATGTTTCTCCAGGCAAGTTGGATGACCTGAGGACTCTCAGCTAAAGGATTGTGTAAGAGGTCTTGTATATTTTAACTAGGTCAGGCAAGCCTATCATTCTGCAAGTCTACCATTCAATCTTGGAAAAGTGAGTACCACTGTAATATCCCCGCAAAATAAACATTATTTGTTTATAAATTGGGCTTGTGGTTTTATTTTAAAGGGAGAATTTCTCAGCACAGCGAGTTGGGCAATCACTACTGGTGCAGCAAATGCACAAGGCTGCGTTCATTTCTTTAAAAGAAAGATGGTTATGGTTGTCTGGTGAAAACTGGATGTTTCAACAGTTTCATAATGCTAGAAGCCCAGAACGATAGCTGACAAAGACTAGTGCTATTTTGGGTTTTTCTTCTTGCAAAACTTTAGTTTGTCTGCTCTGCTATTTAACTCATAATTAAAGGGAGGATGTATGGATTTATACCATTCCTGACGCTAATAGTGAAAATAATGCAGTAGCTTCAATATAACTACAGTCAGTACCAATTACCATAACACCGCATCATATTAAGGCAATAAATTTTAGATAATAACTAGAATTAAAAATTTTTTTGTTTGTATACAAATTCCAAGATTTTTTTCTAATTATTATGATCAAAGATACTTTTCATTATTTGCTGTTTAATTATAGAAATTATTTACTAAACTGTATTGTTTTTCTCTTGGTTTATCATAAAATAGACAATGGAAACGTGGCATAGCAGGTAGAGTAATAATGTTCAAAGTGACTGAAATTAAACATTTAATTCCTACTACAGATCCAGAATAAAATAAAAAGTAGCACTTTTATCTAGTCATCTAACAGAATGGGAACAATTTATCTCCATGAAAGGTTCAGTTCGAAATGCCATATAGGTTCTGATTTCAACACTCATATCCAAGTTCGAAAAGATGCACTTATAGAAGATTGGCTAAAACATGAAAATAACAACAGAGAATAGTAGTTTGAATGGTTCAGATGTTTTTGTTTCTAAAGAAACTATAGAAAAATGTGAAAATTAGGTCAGGAAAGATAAAACAAACTGAGAAAGAGGCTGTCAAAATTATTATCACTTCCACGTATAAATTGTAACAAATACAAAGATATAGAAAAGCAACAAAAAAATTAGAAGAGAAAAGACTTGGTAGATACAAACAAACAATTTTATTAGGAAAAGAAAAAAAGAAACTTAGAGCCAAAAAAATATTCATGGGCTGTCTACTGCTAATATTTTGCTCTCAGCTACAAAGTCCTTTGTGTGGTAATAATTACGAAAGATAGAAAGATGGGTTGAGAAGGCTTTATTTTTTTTACTTACTACTGTAATATGAGATTTCAACCAACGTAGGATTTTTTTTTTTTTTTTTTTTTTTTAGAAAGGTCAAAATACTTTTGCAAAATTGAAAAGAGTTTGTAACCTATGTTTGCAATTTTAGTTTACATTTTGTAATGTCTTTTTTTTTAAATAAAAGTCCTCTTGAGTAGATTAGTTGAAATATCTGCAGACAAAGATAACTTATGATCTGAAATAATGTTCTGAGAGTGTTCTTTTATAGCAAGGAATTTATTTTTGCATTTTCCTGAAGGAATAACTGTAAAAACTACACATAATTCTTTGTATAATAACGTCTCTGGAAGAGGCAAGATGTCCGGTAAAAAAAAACTACCTTGCTCTTTCTTTGAGTCCGATCAAAATAAAAATGTTCTTTTCTTTTAACTTAGAAAAACTGCAGCTTGAAACGTATCCCTTTTTTTCCAGGCTTTGGAAAAAAATAACGTTTTTTAGTGAGAATATTTCCCACGTGTCTTTTCTCTTGCAAGCTGGTATTTTCTAACATATTTAACTGCCAAGTTTTCGGCAGATTTCTTGGTTTTACATGAAGTAGATTTCTCTCAGCGAGTTACGAATTTGTCAGGTAACTTGGATAAGTTCACTTCAACATTTTAACATCCTGTTTAGATGGAGAGAAGGTAGCATGTCAACACATTTCACATGTCAAGTCCAAACTGCCAACTTCAGCTTAAATTTTATCACAAAATGTGGGAATGCGCAGATCAATCAACAGACAGAAATTAGTCACATGACCAACAACATCAGTAACAGTGAAGCAAACTCGATGGAAAGGAAGAAGAGGAAAAAAAATTTCTACAAGGCTAAAGAATAATTCAATAACTAGAAAATTACGTTTTTGTTCTTTCTTGTCTCTTTGGTTATAAAGTTTTTTTCCACTTCTAACTATATCGACATCAAAATGGTTTATGCTTAATGAAGTTTGTGTAGTGTATTTTCATTAATCATGATACATCCCTCCCCTCTACATTACTTTTTCTTTTTGAGGGGAGGAAGTATATGTTTTTTTGTTTGGGGGGGGGGGGTATGTTTATCCCTTAGTATACCCCCTCCTTTTTTTTTTCTAAAGGTGGGAAGTGAGTTCTATCCATTCTGTTATCATGCTCTCAGGCATTAGCACCTATGTTTTTGGTTGAGGTGATATTCTCTCATTACCTCCTCATGTAATTTGTTCATCCGGATATCAGCCTGGTGCTACTAGCTGTCTATTGGCTTCCTGAGACGAAATGCACTTGCATTGATGTTCCTTTTTGTTTTTCTATTCTTTTGTAAAACGTATGTTCTACAAAAACAACAGCCCCCTTCCCCTCCCTCAATACTATAACCCTTTTCCTTTACAAAACTCATTGCAGGGCCGAGAATAAAAACAAAATCCAGTACAAGAACACCAAACCAAGCTTTATGACTAACTAGCATATGTACCCGGCATTGCCCGGGTGTTTATAGGTGTGTGTTGGGAGGGGGGGGGTAAAGCAGAACAAAAAGGAAACTTAACCCTGTTTAAATATAAAAATATGATGTTAAATTTAAAAAAAAAAAAGAACAAAAAACAGTGATTTTAAAAATGAAAAAAAAAATCTTTTGTAGGTGTCAAAGAAAAAAAAAAAAGGAGATTGGTGGTAGGTAGGCTCGAACCCGGAGCCTTGAAGCCAATAGGCTGACTACATACACTTGCGCTACGGCGATGGAAGTAATGTAAGATGTTAAATTTAGCGATTAAAAAGTGAATGAGTTCAAATTGAGGTCAACTATTTCTGCGAGACAGTTTTTAAGTGCATGTTTAATAAGGTCAAATTCGCATTTAATTTTACTGCGGGATAGTTCTTTGGAGTTTCTTTTTTTTTTTACCCAACTGTGTTGGGGAAAACCAGCTCCCCCTTTATTAGGGGAGTGTGCCCAAATGAAAGCAATTGTCTGATTTGATGGTGAAAACAGACATTGACCATTCTGGACGTTCCCGGCCCATTAGTTTCACATCAGTTTCGCTTTTATACAAAAAAAACGAATCAACACGTGAGAAGCCAAAATAGCAATAATTTTGTAAAAGTCGACGTAAATAAATCTAGACGCGACGCGCATTTGCAAATCCTAGATATCTTTTTCTTTTTTTTTTTTTTTCTTTTTTTCTTTTTTTTCTTACATGGTGGTCACCACTTATCAAGGCCCAGAAGAAGCCACTCGGGAATAAGGGTTATTGTGTGTACAGTAATCAATGGGATAGTATCATAGTAAAAGTCGGGGGGGGGGATAGGCAAGCAGCAGAGAGTTCCACAGGCGTGCAGTTCTAAGAAGCTTTGTTCATGGAATTTGGTCAGTGCATGTGGATACCTGTGGAAGTGACCACTTCCCAATAACATTAGAACACTTTGGTTCTGAAATAACCTTAAAAATTCCTTAAAAAACACTTTGGTTCTGAAATAACCTTAAAAATTCCTTAAAAAAGCTAACTGGAATAAATTCAAATTACTATGCAAACGCAAACTCCTACCTGGAAAACATGAGAAAAACCCGATTACTCACTTTACAGATACCATTATCTCAATAGCAGAAGAGTGTATTCCTAAAACAAAATCATCAACCAAGTATAATCGTCCCCGGTTTAATAATGACTGTAAAAAGGCTATCAGGCTACGATGTGCTGCATTAATAAAATTCAACAATCAACCAAGTACTCAGAATTTAAACAACTTTAAAATATGCAGAGCTAAAGCACGCCGAACAATAAACGAAGCCAAAAGGGAATCATGGAAGAATTTTGTATCTAAAATCAATAAGACCATCAAAGACAAAACTATGGAATATGATTCAGAAAATATCAGGAAAAAACACCAGTTCCCCTGTCAACCACCTCTGTATAAACAATAATAAAATAACTAAAAAAGAGGACATGGCAAACCTGCTTGCAGATACTATTGCAAATAATTTATCTTCTAAAAATTACAGATTATTAAACAGAAATCAGAAAAAAAAACAAAGTGAACTTTAAAAGTAATAATGAGGAAGAATACAACAAACCTTTTACCATTCATGAACTAAAGGATCCATTAAAAAAAAGCCAACAACACGGCTGAGGGACCTGATAAGATAACATTAATTTGGTTTCTAGAAACAAATAAAATCATAACTAATTTTCAATGCGGCTTCCGAAAATATCAGAGCACAACAGACCATTTAATTCGTTTAGAAACTTTCATCAAAAATTCATTTATACAAAAAAAGCATATGACTGCTATTTTCTTTGATCTTGAAAAGGCGTACGATACCACATGAAGGTATGGCATCATGAAAGATCTCAAAGAAGCTGGAGTGAAAGGAAGACTACCCATCTTCATCAACAACTTCATTAATAATAGACTATTCAATGTCCGTGTAGGAACGTGCCTATCGGACATCAAGGAACAGGAAACGGGAGTTCCACAGGGAAGTATTTTGTCGGTAATATTATTCAGCCTAAAAATTAACAATATTGCTGGATGCATAAACCAAGGCGTGGATTGTTCTCTATATGTTGATGATTTTTTTTGATTGCATACAGCTCGAGACATATCCATCTAATTGAGCGTTAACTTCAACAATTCATTGACAAAATAAAAAAAGGGACAACTAAGAATGGCTTCAAATTTTCCATTAACAAAACAAAATGTATGCACTTTTGTCAACTAAGAAAACTGCACTCAGATCGTCTTTTAAAACTAGATGATACTCTGACTCCTGTTGTAGATGAACATAAATTGTTAGGGCTAATATTAGACAAAAGACTTACATTCATCCCTTACATCAAACACCTAAAAAATAAATGTAATAAAACTCTCCAGCCAATGCAAGTCATTGCTCACACATATTGGGGAGCGGACAGACAAACCCTATTAAAGATATAGATCACTAGGGTGATCAAAACTAGATTATGGCAGCTTCATTTACGGTGCCACCAGTCATATATAAAGACATTAGACACTGTTCAACATCAAGGCCTCAGACTTGAGCCCTCCGAACTTCCCTCATTGATAGTCTCTATGCAGAAGCCAATGAACCCCCATTATCAATTTGACACAACAAACTAGCCTTACAGTACTTGACCAAAATTCTCTGTTGCCCTGAAAATCCTGCCTATGACTGTATTGCAAACTCACTAGATTACTTTCTCTATGATAGAAGAAAATCGCAACCATCAAGTCCAGCCCATAACTGCATCTTCAATACCAAAACCTATTTGACCAAAAAGTAAAAGCTATAAAACCTTTTGTTCTCCATACAAAACCACTAGTAGAAGACGCAGATATCACAATCACCAACATCCATGATGTCAACCAACTAAGCCTTCAACCCTGGCTACTAAAACAACCTGAAATTATCTTTGAATTAAATAACCTCCCAAAAAATCAAACTCATCCGCTAACCTATCAAGAAAAACTTCTTATCATTCAAGAAAAATGCTTAAACCATCAGTACATATACACAGATGGTTCCAAAGACAGCAACAGAACTGGATGCGGAGTTATATCCACTAACATTACCTTACAGAAGTGACTACCTGACCATGCTTCAATTTTTAGTGCTGAAGCCACAGGTTTAGATATAGCACTAGACCTCATTACTAACCTCACCCACAACAAATTTATACTTTTTTCAGACTCCCTATCGGTACTTGAATCCCTAAAGAATAAAAACTTAAATAACCCGCTATTCATCAAAAAATACACACTCTTTCACAAAACAAAAATCTCAAATTCTTGGATCCCAAGTCATTTTGGAATTCAGGGCAATGAAAAAGCCGACATAGCTGCCAAAACGCTTTAAAACTCAATGAAAGCAATGTAAAAATTCCACACTCTGACTACAAACAACAAATAAATAATCTCATTATGAAGAAATGGCAAGAAAGGAAGAATGATTACCAGATGTCAGAAAATCATGTATTGTCCTGTATTCGCATAGGACACACGCACATCACCCACTCCTTCCTCCAGAATGTTTTGCATGCGAAGAACCTTTTAAGGTAAAACACTTTCTTTTGGATTGTGGCGATCTCACGCATATCCAGCAAAATTATTACAATGTCAACAATATGAAAGAACTATTTAAAAAAATAAATTCCAACAAAATACTAACATTTCTGTAAAAAGTAAATCTATATAAAAGAATATAACTTTAATTCAATCCAACTCTACCCCCACCCACCCAGAAAAAATGCACATCACCTAATGACACAAAAAAGGCTGACTTACTGAATAAATTAAAATATCTAATCCACAAAAAAAAAAAAATGAATCTCTGCATTAAATAACAAAAAAAAATAAAGGTTGATATGCCGTAAAACCAAACCAAACCAAGCCTGATATAAACCTCTCAGCCTAGTAAAAAATATACTCTTAGCAGTCACATATTTTTTGCTAATATTGAATAAAGTTGCAGTAAAAATCAGATCATATACCTTTTAAAAAATATTTTTTTTTAAGCTATTTTTTAAAGTTTTCTAAAACTTAAAAAAAAACGAAACTTGTATTCATTATTGACAGCCTGATTATTTTTTTGTTAAATGTTTGTGATATTATTTTTTTAATTTGCTTGTTTTTTAAGAAGCAATTTTACCTCTTCTATATGGCTATTCTTCCAAATTTCTTGATGCCACTAGTTGATTATAAATGAATATTGATCAGTTAAAATGACAATTATAAACTATCATTTACAGTTCAGTAGATAGAATTATCTAACTTTTAATTGGTAAAACTTGCTTTCTAATACCTTCACAATTGTAAATACAAAAAATGATCTTATTTCACATTCTTAAAATTAATGCATATATATTAATATTGTCACTACCAAAGTATCAACACTAATGTACTAAAAAGTGTTTAACAAGTGCTACAGTTGTTTTTGTTCTTTTGTATCCACAATTTATATACTAGAAATAGCAGTTAATACAATAAGACTTTCTCAGCCAAATTTGCAAAGTAGAAATGTCATGAATCTTCTTATAGTGTTGTAATCATCAACTTCTGTACTCAAAAACATTTCGTTTTAGTTACTTTTAAAATTGTATTTTGTCCAAAAGAGAAAAGGTTATTATTTTTTTGTTTGTTTCCAGGAATTTGCGTGAAAAAACCATTATTACACCAAATGAAGGTTCATCTACATCAGAAGAAATTGCTTATGCAGCAGGTAAATATGCTCGTTTCGCTAATCAACTTCTTGCCCATTTGAGTGTTTTCACATAATGTTTTGAGGGTCAAAGGTATTTTAAATCAATATTTAGATAATGTTTGTGTCCATCAGAAAATTTTCAAATTGAATCTCAGAAAGTTTGTTTTTTTTAAATCATTTTATTCGTTGTAGTATTTATGAGCTGAATTATCACTGTTTATTGCTATAAGAAAAAAATTATTTGACAATATTGTATTTTTCCTCATGTCTCTTAACCATTATTTACATTTATTTCATTTTGGTTTGTTCTTTTGTTAGTTTTGCCTCATATGAAGAGAATCCATTTATTGAATGAGATAATTTCATGTTTTCAACCCTAAAAGGGACATAACATTTTTCATGAATAGCCATTATCTCACCAATGCTTGCTTCAATGTTAAAACAATAACAAAAAAAAAAAAACAAACAAAAAAACTCGTCTTTTTTACTCTTATTTTCCCTCTCTGTCCTGCTCCAACCAAGTCTACCGATCTGCTCCACAAACCTCAAAACCTCAATCATGACAAATCTCCGAAAAAGAAACACGAATAAACCTCCACCAACGTAGACCCCTACTACCAGGTCTCCTTCTCCAACATCAGGGGTCTACGTTCCAACCTTCCAGAGGTTGAAACACAATTACAGGAGACAAAACCGGACATATTCTTTCTAAGTGAAACTGGCATAGGACCAACCACTTCTCTAGACGAATTCATAATTAAAGGTTACTCCAACTTAACATCTAAATCTGACCCCCAAGATCGCCATGGGCATGGAATATGTGCTTTCCATGTGGTAGGGATATCTCCAGAGAAGACCCTAATTTACCTTATATGTGCTTTCGGGTTGCACTAGCTTACACCACTGCATTTATATTTGCCCTCTATCGCCCCCACAACAGTGGAGTTACTATCTTTAAGAGCATATCTGAGAAAATTGACCACATCCTGTCTGCTCGTCCTTCGGCTAACATTCACATTTGCGGTGACTTCAATGTCCATAATGTGCAATGGCTGTTGCAATATTTTGTTACTATAATGGAGTATGATCCCACACAGTCGGACGATTCTATTTATAAACGATGCTGCTAAGAACTGACGAATCAAATTAATTCACGTTCTGCTACTAACCAATCAGAAACCAGAATTGCTTCATAAATATTAAACCTTTTCTGGTGCAATTTCACATGTTCTTTCCCGGGTTTCGACACGGTAAGAATATTTTGTTCTGTGGAACTGTCTACTACAAACAAGTCACCTACCAGGACTTGTGTGTAACAGCGAACCATCTGAAGCTCAAAGTGGCTTAGACTTCTACAGGTTATGCGCCCAGCGTGCGTCTTTATTTCGATGGATCCGAATCAAAGTTCGAATTGTGGCAAGTTAAATTTCTGGGATATCTACGAATCCAAAAGCTACACAAAGTACTAGAAACATAACCTGAAAACAGAAACGACCCCGACTTCATTGAAAAGAACGCAACTGTCTTTGCGGAATTAATACAGTGTTTAGATGACTGAAGTCTATCACTGGTAAAGAGAGAAGCCCTGGACGACGGCTGCAAAGAATTAAACATATTGAGAGAGCATTATTTATCGAAAGGAAAACCCAAAATTATTTCTTTATACACTGAACTGACCTCTCTAAAACGAATGGAAGCCGAAACTGTTACTGATTATATTATAAGAGCCGAGACAACTGCAAATTCTTTAAAAATGTCTGTTAATTTCCATGGTCCTTAAGGGATTACCGAGTGATTTCAAGCCATTTACCACCGTGATAACCCAGAAAGAAATACCCATGCCAGGAATAAAAAACGCAACTTTGCCAAAAGCAGGTTTTTTCCTAAGAAAAGTACAAAAATTATGTTATAATTGGACGACCTAAGCACAAGAGTTTCCAATGTAGATACAGGACTCAAAATGGCGACTACATTAAAAATGTAGAGAGCTCTGTTAGCGAACATACATTTTTTTTATTTTCATGTACATTTGATGCGTCAACAAGCAATAATAATTTTCTTGTCAGTTGTGGGGCCACGACACATGTGATTTCAAAGGAATCTGATTTTATCAATTTTGATCCCAACTTTAAGCAACAAAATCATTTTGTAGAACTGACTGACGGGAGTCGAGTCAATGATATCGTTTTTGAAAAGAGCCAATGCGAAAATCTCGCTAAAGAACAATAAGGGTGAACGGTATTCAGGAGTTCGCTCTTCTGGTCCCAAAATTTAAACAAAATCTATTTTCTATGCAGGCTGCCATGGGACAATGTGCAGATATAAACTTTGGCCCCAATAAATCTGGGCTGGTGTGCCCGAATGGAACTTTATTTGACATTGGAGGGGGGGATGGAAGACTATATTATTTAAATAACGTAGTCCCATCAAAAACCGCCTGCCGTGATCTACAGACATGGCATGGAGTTCTTGGACGCTGCAATATTCCTGATATCAAAAAGTTGCCGACTGTAGTTGATGGAATGCGAATACAAACATCAAAAACCTTCAACTGCGACGTCTGTACGCAGGGGAAGATGACAAACTATGAATACAAGATACCAAAAAAAAAAATCCTATCAATGGTGCATTGTGACTTGAACGGTCCCGTAGAACCGATTGCCAGAGAACATTATAGATATGTGTTGAATTTTGTAGATGACCATTCAGGTTTAATAATGGTTTACTTTTTAAAGAACAAATCTGATACCCTGCTAGCAACTAAGAAATATCTAGCCGACATGGCCCCCTACAGTGAAATCAAGTGTATTCGCTCTGACAACGGTACGGAATTCACCTATTAAGACTTTGAACTTTTATTAATTAACC
Source organism: Euprymna scolopes (assembly GCF_053919585.1). Taxonomy (NCBI): domain Eukaryota; kingdom Metazoa; phylum Mollusca; class Cephalopoda; order Sepiida; family Sepiolidae; genus Euprymna; species Euprymna scolopes. The sequence goes on from NC_136486.1 coordinate 80,752,453, forward strand.
ATCGTATCAGGCATGAAACATCAGCTCTTAGATTGCCACACCAAAACTGTACTGCTGAATGTGCGTGGCGAACACTTTTTGAAATGGCAAGATGCCTACTCATTGAATCAAAACTCCCTAAAAACCTCTGGACGTATGCACTTATGGCGGCAGCCTATATACGCAACAGGTGTTTTAACAAAACACTATCTAAAACTCCATATGAATCTTTCTGCAGTTAAAAGAAAAAACAATTTAAGCAGAATGCATATATTTAGTTCAACTTGCTTCGCATATATAGAGAAAAAGAGTAAATTGAATATTAAAGCTGACAGAGGTATATTTCTTGGATACGATAAAAACAGTCCAGCCAATTTAATATTTTTTCCCCAAATAAATAAAATAAAAAGAATCCAATGAGTAAAATTCAGACACGTTTAATTGTAAAGACGAAAACCCGTCATATGAAGAGGATGGAATTATATTACCTCAAATAATTAGAACAAACGAAAAGAATAAAAATGACGCAGACGAGTGTCGATGATGATGATGATGATGATGATAAAGTCGAGAGATATCCCAAAAAGAGATAGAAGATGACCCGATTTTTTTTTGTGGTCGACAATGTAAAAGATTATCAAATAGACTATTGCTATTCAGTGGAAAATGCCCCAATAGACTGAAATTTATATTACCCCTCCAGAGGGATTTATAATGGAAAAATAAAAATAGCGTGTGGCGACTTAACAAGTCATTATATGGTCTAAAGCAGAGTGCTCAGTGTTGGAATACAGTATTCCATGATTATATTATTAAACAACAATTTAGACAATGCGCTGTAGACCCCTGTTTATATACCCAACAAAAAGACGATAAACTACTGATTTTGGTTTTGTGGGTCGAGGATATTTTAATTGCATCAAATTGTGACATAATGTTGACTGATGTTAAGAACAAATTAAGTAAAAGATTCAAAATGACCGATCTTGGAAAAATATCCTGGTTTCTGGGGATAGAATTTACTCAAAGCAAAGGACTTGTTACGATGACTCAATCGAGGTACATCGACAAAATACTATTAAAATTTGGAATGGGAGAGTGCAAGAAACACTCTGCACCGGTCGAAAATGATATTAATAAAAAGTATACACACAGAATCTGAAATAATAAATGACACACAATATCGCGAGATTATAGGTAGTCTTGTATTAGTAATACACACGGACGAAAAAACGCTTTGGATAATCACAGATTTCAAGGTAGTTCTACTAAAATAGCCATATTTTTTAAACCAAAGCACTTCAAGTCTTCAAATTACTACTGTTTTGTTCAGAAATGAATATACTTTCAAATGAATTAATAAATATGAATGTACATTATATATTTTAAGAGTGTTAAGCAAATAAAGTGATAAAAATGTGAACGTCATAAAATGGTGTTTCGGTAAGGTTTTGTAATGACCCCCCCCCTGTTTTCTAAAGGTCCGTACCGTGATTGTATGAAGAATTTCATCATGAAATTTGGGAACCAATTAGAAGAGGTGTTAATCTTAATACTGTCAAGTGTCTGAAATATTTTTGACCATTTCTTTTTTTGTTGTGTTAAAAATAAGACTTTAATATGACGAGTATCGAACATTTTGAAAAAAAAATTCTTCGGACACCCAGTAGTAAGTAAATCAATCTTTTTACTATCTTTATCAATTAAAAGTATTATTTTATGTTGAGTAGGACCGCGGTAATTGATAATTTAAAAGGACCTACCCGAAAAAAAAATTGTTTCTATTTCTCGAATTTGGTCAAATGAAGTTAGTATTACTAGAAGCAGCAGCAGCTCCAGCCTGTAGAATCAGCAATAGCACAGTATATAAACAACACGCGTTCTTTAATTTTTATTCAAGAACGAATTAAGAAAAACATGAAAATATGAATATAAATGTTATGTTTAATGAGAGCTATTTTGTTATCAGAATAACTTTAGCTTAGAACTATTCGGTTTTCAGAATGTATAATAACAATCCCAACCAATTCGGCATTATGAATCTGTTGCAATTTCTCACATTGCTCGTCAAATTTAAAAACAGGGTTAAAAAAACAAAAACTTTTGTAGATATATAGCTTGCATGCACTTTTATTCTTTAAATTAGTTTTGAACAACGAATTAAAACAATGTTTTACTGCGAACAGCCACAAATGTTTTTTTTTTTTTTCAAAATCAAAATAAGTATCAAAATCTCGTTTATACATAGATTCGAAAAAGTTGTCAAAAAACAAATATATAACAAATAAATTTTATCAAAGGCAAGATAAGTTACTTTTCTACCAAACTGGATATATTTTTTGTGTTTTTATTCAATGTAACATGTTTATTCAGCTCGAAAAACATACAGTGTTTACCGATGTATTGGAAAATGAAAAATGGCGCCCGGCCCGACTCTCTTTGACACAGTAAGTTTGAGAAAAGGAGTTAAAAATAAAAAAAAACTATACAAAATACTGTTAAAAACTCACCGAATATATGTCAGCCTACGTTACGGTAACATATATTGAGCGAGTTTCTAGCAGTATTTTGTCTACTTTTTTATTTTTAACTCTTTTCCCCAAACTTACAGTTTCAAGAGAGTCGAGCGCCATTTTAAATTTTCCAAAACATTGGTAAACACTGTTTTCAAGCTGAATAAACATGTTACATTAAATAAAAACACTAAAAAATTATCCAGTTAGGTAGAAAAGTAACTTGCTTTTGATAACATTTATTTGTTATATATTTGTTTTTTTGACAACTTTTTCGAATCTATGTATATAGTAATACAAACCCTCAAAATCTATATCAATATTCTTGAAATTTTAAAAGCAGTTAGAAAACACATCAAACTACAATTAGGAAGCTTTTTATTTCGTTATTTTTTTTTTTCTACTTATTAAGCGAAAGATATTTTTACAACCTGCTCCAGCGTAGTATAAACGGCCTATGGAATTAACACCTTCAACCTCGAAAATAGAAATCAACAAATTTTTGAACGCTCTCTTTGAAAAAAAGCTCTCTTAACTTCACCTCTAATACAAATTATGTGTGGCAAGTCTCCTCCTAAAACACTCTTTAACCCTAACAATAACACTAAGTTCGAGTGGCAAGGACCCCCAACAAAATACCTCTGTAAGCCACATACAAGCATCTAAAACAAACAAACAAAAAATAGATCCTTCCTTAAAGAAAAATACACATAAAAATAAATTGGTTAACTGTCCTAAAATGCTAGAATGGCCAGGAAATGATGAATTATTTTACATTAAATTTTTGTGAAACTAACCGCTCCCCCCTCTAATATTGTTTTTGTTAGCTTTGTCTCTGTCAAGTTTTCAGTATGTTCACACATAATTTTCCTTAGCCCTACAATTAATTCAAAGTCCAAATGGCAACCCTCCCCAAATTCTCATTGCATAGAAACCCTCTTAAAACTACACATAATCTTAAAAAAAAAAAAAAAAAAGCATGCATATTTTCCCATAGAAAAAAAAAACAATTAACTGCCCTAAAATGCTAGAATGACCTGTAATAGGAAATTATTTTACATTCAATTCTAAAATAATTTGTTTATCTTTCATTAAAGTTTTTCATGGCATTTTATACATAATTTCCTAAAAAGGTAGAATCACATTTTGGAGGGGTGGTCAGAAGGAGTTGAGTGGGGTTAAACAGAAGGTGTTAATCTACAATAATACCAAAGAAATATTGCAATATATTCATTTTTAAATGGTCTTATGTTTAGATTTAAGTTTTTTGTACATAAAGCACATTACAATTCAATTTTGTAGTTCTCCAACTTCTTTTCTGTTTATGGATACATGGCATTTTTAAGGAATTGCTGCATATTTATGCACATTTACTGCAGATTATTTGGAAACCATAAACTTTGGGAGATTTTCAGTTGCATATTCTGATTCCTTGTACAAAAATACACTTATATGGTAAATTTCATTTCTTCGTCTTGTGTTTTAACAAAGATATGACATTTTTACTGAAAAAGTAGTGTAAAAAATGTGACGAAACGCATATGGTCTTAAAGAGGGAAAAATATCCAAACGTGTGAGGCACAAAAATAGCCATAACTTCCTTAATTTTAATCAGATTTTAAAAATTTAAAAAGATTCTTTCTTAGCTCATCAAGCTCTTTCTATGCATACCAATATTGAAATATTTCAAGCTATTTCAATTTTTTCATGTGTATTGCTACTTGTATATTTGATGACTGCAACCAGGCCCGACGTGTGCTGTACAGTAACAAAACTGTCACAAAAATTATCACGACCGACAATGAAGGATTTAAACAGAGCTAAACAAGTCCTACGTTATTTAAAAGGAACTAAAGAACAGAAGTTAGTATTTAGAAAATCAAGAAATCCCCTAAAATTAGAAGGTTTTTCGGATTCAGACTGGGCAAACTCAAATAAAACTGATGACGAGGGGAGGTTTTGTCATGATTTTGCCATTGCCTATGACCTCAATCAGATTATTCACGAACCCACCCATGTGCCCGATACACCCGGTCAATATGCAAGCCTTCTAGACCTTTTCCTCACAACTTCCCCTGAGCTGTGTTCATGTTCCATTCTATCTCCTCTGGGATCCTCTGACCACTCTGTTGTAGCAGTTAAGATAAAAATGAAATGTAATAAATCTTCAGACGTACCTCTCCACCATACTGTATATCGATACTCTATGGCTGACTGGGATACTTCCGTACATTCATATCTTACCTACCTCTGCATTCCATGTTTAAAAAGGATGTGTCCTCTATAGTATCAGACCTGACCGAATGGTTAATTATAGGCATAGACCGATTCATACCATCAAAAAATTCCTACAAAAACCTAACAGCCAGCCATGGTTCTCCCCTGAATGTGCTGCTGCCATCGCGCACAGAAATCACTTTTTCCATAGCTACCAACGTAATAGATGTGCTGAGACTAAAGCTGCTTTCAGGACTGCCAGCAACCACTGTAAAAGAGTAATAAAACATGCAAGAGAGCTATATGCTCAGTCTGTTAAATCCAAAGTAGCTGAGCAGCGGCTTGGTTCCCACCAGTTTTGGCAAATAGCAAACAGGATCTTGAACAGAAGTGTGCGTTCTATCCCAACTATCATCAATGGACCTGAGATCATCTCGTCAGCATCAGACAAGGCCAGACTGTTTGCCAAGAACTTTACAGCTAATTCTACCCTATGCGACAATGACCATCAACTCCCTGTATTTCCTCCTATAACAGACAACACGCTATGCAACATACAAATATCTGTGCGTGAGGTCGCCAAGCTAATCAAAAACCTTGATTCCAGTAAAGCAACTGGCCCTGATGGCATTCCAGTTATAGTGCTGAAAAAGCTCCAACCAGAACTTGCCCCCATACTTACAAAACTGTTTAAGCGTTGCCTTAAGGAGAAGTGCTTTCCAACACCCTGGAAAACCTCATCATCAGTATGCTCTGTATTTAAGAATTCAGGTGAAAAGTCATCTCCCTCTCAGTACAGACCAATAAGTCTCCTGTGTGTCATGAGTAAGTTGTTGGAATCCATATTAAATAAAGAAGTAGTCAACCACCTCAACAGAAACAACCTTCTTAGTGACACGCAATATGGTTTCCGCTCTGCAAGATCTACACCAAATGTGCTAACGGTTATATCACACAGGATTAGTGAATCTCTTGACAAAGGTTTCCTTTCCAGGGCAATTGCTCTTGACATATCGAAGGCCTTCGATAAAGTATGGCATAAGGGCCTACTTCACAAGATTTCCAGCTACGGTATTACTGGAAATGTTTTCTCAATCATTAAATCATTTCTCTCCGATAGGCTCATAAGAGTAGTGGCTGATGGGCAGAAATCAGAGGCCCACAGTATTAATGCTGCAGTCCCTCAGGGGTCCATCCTGGGTTCAACTCTCTTCCTGATCTACATCAATGATCTCCCAAAACACATACTTAAATCATTCGTTGACATCTATGCTGATGACACGACCATCTATGGCAATCCATCAAAGGCTGTAAATGACAAAGTTCTCTCTAATTCTCTCTCCTCTGATCTTGAGCACGTGGTACAATGGGGGAAGAGGTGGCTGGTCACTTTTAATGCATCCAAAACCAAGCTTCTATCTGTACATCATCAACGCTCTGATCACCATCTGGCATCAATTGAAATGGATGGCTCTCGTCTTGGAGAGGCTCCATGTTTTGATAAGCTTCTGGGTTTGACCTTTACTCCTGATCTGAAATGGAACACGTACATCAAATCTGTTGCCAGGGATGCTGGGAAAATGGTGGGATCCTTCTACCGCTCCAGAAGATATCTCACTACTGATGCAATTCTCTATCTGTATAAAAGCCAAGTACGTCCCAGGATGGAGTACTGCTGCCATATTTGGGCAAGAGCTGCTAAAAACAGCCTATCCTGCCTTGACAGAGTACAAAATAGACTTTGTGGCTTAGTGGGGGATGCCCTTTTCTCTTCCCTGCAAGCTCTTTCCCACAGAGGAGACGTTGCAAGCCTGTCTTTGTTTTATCGCTATTTCCATGGCAGGTGCTCGTCTGAGCTCCAATCCCCCCCCCTCGCCAATCTTTCACGAGAAACACCCGTCTGGCTGAAACTACCGTCAATACTGCTTCAGACTAAATATGCAACATGATCATAATATTAGCTACTTGTATTTTCTCTACTGCTCTCCCTCAACCCAGGACTGTACCCTCACAGCATAGATATAGCACTCTCCCTCGATACTAGCGCACAAGTACATGTATTTGGTGACTTCAATGTCCACCACAGTAACCGGCTTGGATTCTCTAATTACACAGATGTAGCTGGTAACACAACACATAGCTTCCCATTCCCTATCTCAGACGGTTACATTTCTGACACGTTTCCCAGACCAGCAAGATCAACATGCCTCACTTCTAGATCTATTTCTGACAACAGTTCCTGATGATTGTACAACAAATGCCTACAGCCCACTTGGGAATGCTGATTACGCTGTGATAATGGTAGAAATCACCCTAAATTCTTGCCCTAAAACTGAAGACCCACTATTCAAAACAACGAGGTATTACAAAAAGGCTGACTGGGAAGCCATCAGGGAACTCATCAGAGATGCCCCATGGCGAAATATCTTTTCTCTTCCAGACCACTGAATGGTTCAAAGCTGCAATGATCCCACATGGAAATTCTACAGCAAGCCCCACTCTCCCCAATGGTTTACTTCTGCTTGTGCAGCTGCCATTGCTCAAAGGCAACATGCGTTCCGCAGATTCAGCCAAGATTCAGTTCAAACAGACAGAAGTATATAGAAGCTAGAAATAATTGTAAGAGAGTAATAGCGACAGCTAAAACAGATTACATTGAAACCACCAGAAAACGCATCGAAGCACAGGAATTAGGAACCCGTGATTTTTTGAAAATCTACAGCAGTGTAGTAAATAATGGGCAGTCAATGATTCCCCCACTATCAAACAATCATAAGGTTGCTTGCATGGCAACCGACAAGGCTAATCTGTTTGCCTCAAACTCCACACTGGACCCGGCACACCACTCCCTCCCCGACTTTCCTTTGCAGACAGACACCACACTATACGATTTGAAAATCACCCCTTCTCAGATACATGGTATCATAAAAACCTAGGCACGTCAAAAGCATGTGGACCAGATCTCATCCCGACTGTGCTATTAAAAAATGCTCTGCTGAGGTTGCTCCAGTTCTCTCCAAACTTTACAATAAATGCCTTAACGAATCTTGCTTTCCCGACTGCTGAAAAACTGCTTCTGTGGTACCAGTCTTCAAGAATTCTGGTGAAAGAACTGACCCATTAAATTATCGCCCCATTAACCTCCTTCCGCTTTTCGCCAAAATATTTGAGTCCTTAATTAATCAAGCCCTAGTCCAACACATAACAGCTGCTAAACTTAACAAACAATATGGATTTAGGCAAGCCCGTTCAACAGCAGATATCTTAACTGTAGTCTCTGAATGTATATACCTTTCACTGGACAAAACGGGAGGGTAGAGTGGTAGTCACGATGGTCTTCTAAGGAAAATTAGATCATATGGTATCACTGGAAGAATACATAATGTAATTAAATCTTTCTTAAGTAAGAGAAAAATCCAAGTTGTCTTCGACGGTCATACATCTAAACAATATGATATAAATGCTGGAGTACCTCAGGGGTCTATCCTTGGACCTTTATTATTCCTGATATTCATAAATGACCTCTCTGATAAAATTGTTTCGGAGATGGATATATTTGCCGATGACATCACTTTCTATAACAGGCATGAGGGGAAAACAAATGAACTCATATCTAAGGAAATGGCAGAAACACTAGAGGATGACCTCCAATCTGTAGTGGAATGGGTACAAAAATGGATGGTCACATTCAATGCTGCCAAGACTAAGCTTGTTTACTTCAATAATTACAAGAAACCTTCTCTACCACCAATAGTAATGGCTAAAAACACATTGCCAGAAAGTACTTCTTTTCAACTCCTCGGCCTAACATTTACAGGGAACATGAACTGGAATAGATACATTGAGAGCATTACCAAGGCTGCTGCAAAAAAGATGGGCTCTCTCTACCGTGCTAGAAAATTACTCACACCTGAAAGTATCCTGTACCTCTATAAGGCCACCATTCACCCATGTATGGAGTACTGTTGTCACATTTGGGCTGGTGCATCTGCTGCTTGTCTCTCACTCCTGGACAGGGTTCCTGAATTGTCATCTAGGCTTCAGCCTCTGTCCCATCGATGAAATGTTGCATCCCTCTGCCTGTTCTACAAGTACTTTAATGGTGAGTGCTCTGACGAACTGCAAGCACTGGTGCCTCCTCGACGTGACTACCCCCGACAAACCCGGCAGGCAACTAAGTCCCACCCGTTTACAGTAGAGATCCCTAGGTGTAAGAAAGCCTTTTACTCGAATAGTTTCTTCCCCAGAACTGAAAGTCTTTGGAACTCCCCTCCGGGATTCTGTTTTCCCAACTGTACTGATATGCAGAAGTTCAAGTGTAATGTGAACAAACATCATCTCCCTTCATAATACCCCCGCAAATTATGTTCCCGATAGTAGCCCCCTACTTCAAAGTGGCATTGTGCCTTGTTTGAGGTGAAAATTGAATTTAAAAAAAAAAAAAGGATAAACCAAAATTTTATTTTTTTTTTGTAAATAATTTCGCCACTGTATTTTCTATAAAGTAAATTTGTGCTTATCGTAGGTAAACCAAAATGTTTGTTTAAAAAAATGATTTTGCAACTCTATTTTCTATAAAATAGTTTTGTGCTTATGCACGTTAATTACCCCCCCCCACCTCTCTCTCTCTCTCTCTCTCTCTCTCTCTCTCCCAAAGATTAAAAATAAAAAATACCAAAAACCTTCTGTTCATATTGTTTTGAAGTAAAGGAAAGGTCTATAAACTTCTATGCATATTGTTTAAAAAGCAAAGAAAATGTTCAGTCTAAAATAGATAGGAAGTGTGTGTTTTTTTTTCTTCCAAAAGGTTTCTTGCTTGCTCTCTCTCTCTCTCTCTCTCTCTCTCTCTCTCTCTCTCTCTCTCTCTCTCTCTCTATGTAGGTATCAGTTTATCTGCCTCTTAGCATACCTCCCTATAAGTGTATCTTATGTTGATGTGTCCATGTGTATATTTTTACGAAATCTGTTGTTCGCCTGCTGGTATCGCAAACCACGAATATCGTGATTATGTTTTTGTTTTAATTTGCATAAAACAGTAAGTTGAAATGACAACAGTAGATGAGGTTAATTAATATTGATTAATACTGTGGGGAGAAGGAAAATGAAACAAAAGAAACCGTTTATCATCAATTTTTTTTTAACAGCAAATGTGTTCGTTTATTCAATAAGGTATCTATTTTCGAATAAGCAGGTTGAGAGGTAGCAACCAATGAGAAGGGATGGAAATATGTAAGGAAGAAATCATTATTTTGTGTAAGAGAAATGAAAAGTTAATGCTTTGTATAGGAGTTTATAATCCAATTATTTATAATTAACGGTTCCAATATCATTTGTAATTAACAGTTCCCATATCGTTCTATACTAAGTCTACTTAGTAATTGATCGTCACCCATCTTATGTACTGCTTCTTTGAGTCGTCTTGCTCTCCATCATTCTTCTCTTTCTATAATTTTTACTTCGTCTCATGAGGATAGATCATTTCTTTTTTCCCTTGTTATATTGGTAGAGAGGCTAGTTGATATCAGTTGATAAATTGGGAAATAATTATAACAGAATAAGAAATATTTTTTTTATCTCTTAGGGAACGCCTACGGTGAACGGTGAATTTAAATTCAAATAAATATGAACGCATGCACCCACCCTTGCCTTCGGCGAGCGTGAATTTAAATTCAATAAAAAAAATAAATAATAATCACAAACAAATAACGCACTAGCGTTCGAGGCGTACACACACACACCCCTCCCTCTCTATGAAAATGCAATGCGCGAGAGAGCCCACTATCAGCGAAGCTGATGAAAAGGAGAGAAAGAAAAAGTGAAAGTCGATGCGGACGAGTAGAGAAAGCAGTTTTGAACTGAGCGTTCATTTTAACGGTGATAAAGGATAGTGTTCGTATAAAAATATTGAGAGGCAACAAAACAAAAGAAGAAGAGACTGTAGAGAGCAGTGAAAGTTGTCAAATGGACCGGTTGTTTTGTTTACGTTTGAGCGAATAATAAATCAAAAAAAAAAATAACAAAAATTTGCTATGAGCCGGTGATGCTTAGGAATGCCCAAAGCGCAATGTAAACAGATTTCCCTAAAATAAACAAGGGTTGAATTCTTTCGGCTGAGAATCGACATCATGAAAAGTTCACGGCGAAGATATTAAAGATCAATAAGAAGAGAATTGCAACGAATAAAAATATTGTCATGTCGACGGACGTCCCCATCCAAGAAGTAATCAAACAGGAAAAATCTTCCGAATGATGAACTTTGCAGAGACATTATGAAACACGAAAGTCTAATTGGATAAAGTTAAGTGACTATTATGATTTCCCCATCCCGATATCCCCGCTCCTTGTCCTTGGCCGAACTGTCATACCATAATGAAAATGGTATATATATTTTCTCTTATATTATTTTTTTTTTGTTTGTCACCTTGTTTTCTTTTCTTTCTTTTATGATGGTTTTTTTTTATCATCCAACCTCACCCCAACCTATTGCGGTGTGATATTAAATTTAAGGATGCTGAATAAAATTCGTGTTTTAAGATTTTAGCGTTGTTGTCATTCTTGCTTTTCGTTCGGAACAAAATGTGCTAATGAGAACCTCAGGCAACGTGTCATTATTTTATTTTTATTTTTATATTGTGTTACGGACAACGTAGGGTGAAGCACTGACCTAGAGTCATAAGATTCTTACCAGGGGACATCCACCCCGACTCGGCTTCATACCGGTCCGTAACACCCACCATATATGGTCAGCCATACCTGTCTTTTCAATCTTTCCATATATTGCAACTTTTTGATGTTCTGGTGTTGTAGACAACAGATGATTCCTTTCTTTACATTATAAGGATGGTGGGAGGTAAAGTTTGGGTATTATCCATGAAAGTTGTTTTTCGGTATCCAGATGAACGGAAAGTGAGACAAACATTGTGATCTTAAGCTGGTGCCACCGGGCTTAATATTGAGACTACCATTCAGCTCCTTAAGAACACAAACGATTACAAAACCCGTAGGGCATGAGCTAGTCAAAAACAGAATGCACAAGAGCCTGTAGAAGAAACATCAATTACAGACCAAAATCTCAAACAACCTTGTCCCCTTCCAATATCACGGACTGATGACAAAACCCGCATTCAAGAATCTTTGGAGATATAATATAAGAAAGAATTTAAGGAAGTTTAGTCTCGCCAAATAAAAAAAAAATTAGAAAATTTGAAATGTAAGGACGTTCAGAATCCATGTTCACCATTCACCAATAAGAGCCAATGTCAACAAAAGTAAACGTCAGCTAACTCCCTCTGAGGAATTGGTGCTAAGCAAAGGTCTTAACTTCTCCACAGCCATCAAGCAGATTCCATCCTTAGATATGATAGAGGAGGCAGCTTTGAATAAACCCAAAGCACAAGGAGATGAACTAAGGTGGAAAGTGAGACCAGCATTTGAGAATTCAAAGCCTCCAAAACCGAACTTCTCAAAGGCAAGTTTACAGTGTTAATGGATGGCAAATCTAATACAATCTGGTGGCTATTATAAAGTAAAAAAGAATCTGACTTTGAAAACAGAAAGGAAGCTGTTACAGATCCTCAGTAAGAACGATGACCTAATACCATCTGCAAAATACAGACAGCCAGTTCAGCATTACAACAAACTGACACATTTACACGGTCTTCCTAAGATTCATAAAGATGGTATTGTCAGCCCTCGAGGTTCAGCATGCCATTCATTGAGTCTATTCCTGGTAGACATAACCACCCTAATCATTGTACATCAAAAATTAAGCTCACTTTGTAGAAATAATAAACAATGTTCTCATTCATTCCAACAAGATGGTGAATCTAGATGTAATGAGTCTATTCACGAAAGTACCCACTGATGAGACTCTGATGGTGGTACGGGATAAGCTGACTTTGGATGCTTCACTGAAGGAACACACTTGCATCCCAATTGACAATATAGGGGAGATGTTGACCTTTTATGTAGAAACTACATACTTTGTGATGAGATCTGATATATATTGGAAGGAAAAAGGTCTGCTTGCCAATGTATACGAGGTGCCTTCAATAAGTTTCCAGACTTTTTGTGTACAGATATTTAAAATTGTCATAGACTCTTGAAAATTCAGTATGTTATTGCTATATATCTTATGAGATGACTAACCAATTTTTATGATTTCAGGTTCAAATGAGCAATAGAAATTGAAATACACCCGACTGATTGTCAAAGTTGGTCAATTTTTAAAATGCAATCTGGGCATGAGGATACTTTAGAAGAACGATTTGCTATAAAATTCTGTTTTGAAATTGGAAAAAATGCCACAGAAACCTATGGAATGCTTCAGACTGCTTTTGAATTATCTTGTGTAGATTGAGCATCAGTTTTTGAGTGGCATAAAAGATTCAAGGAAAACGAGGAGTCTGTAAGAGATGATGAGAGGTATGAGAGGAGTAAGGAAATTAGAACAGCAGAGTTGATTGGCCAAATAAAGAATTTCATGGATAAGGACCATCATGTGTCAATAGACAATAAGTGCACTGTTTGATGTCTGCGTGGGAACTGCACACACAATTATTCATGAGGAACTGAAGATGTGGAAGATTTGTGCAAAATTTGTCCAAAGGGTGCAGTCCACAACCCCATCCTTGTCACAGACTATTTGACTAAGATGGGCAGCAAGACAGTTCCTCACCTTCCCTATCGTCTAGACCTTGCTCCCTGTGACTTTTGGTTATTTTCTAAACTCAAGGTAAACCTTAGAGGCTCTCGTTATCAGACAACTGAGAAGATGAAAGTGGTTGTGACGAGGCTCATAGACATGCTCGCACAAGAGGACTTCTATGGGGCTTTCTAGAAATCGTTGGAACAGTACAACAAGTGAATTGTTGCTGGAGGAGATTACTTCGAATGGAACTACAGTTTCATGTGTGTACTATCAATAAAAGTGCCCATATGAAAAAAGTCTGAAAACTTGAAGATACCTTGTATATGAAATACTTTGAGAGAAATTGTATAGGATCAACACCATTGAAGCCAACAACATGGCTGTGATATATGGATAACACATAGTCTGGCTCCACCAGGAAGATTTTCAAACATTACTTGATCAGACCATCTATACAGTTTATAATGGAAGACAGAATGCACAAGAGCCGGTAGGAGAAACCTCAATTACAGACCAAAATCTCAAACAAATTATCATTCCTAGATGTGATTATAAACAAATTATCATTCCTAGACGTGATTATAAACAAATTATCATTCCTAGACGTGATTATAAACAAATTATCATTCCTAGACATGATTATAAACAAATTATCATTCCTAGACATGATTATAAACAAATTATCATTCCTAGACGTGATTATAAGCAAATTATCATTCCTAGACGTGATTATAAGCAAATTATCATTCCTAGACATGATTATAAACAAATTATCATTCCTAGATGTGATTATAAACAAATTATCATTCCTAGACATGATTATAAACAAATTATCATTCCTAGACGTGATTATAAACAAATTATCATTCCTAGACGTGATTATAAGCAAATTATCATTCCTAGACATGATTATAAACAAATTATCATTCCTAGACGTGATTATAAACAAATTATCATTCCTAGACATGGTTATAAACAAATTATCATTCCTAGACATGGTTATAAACAAATTATCATTCCTAGACATGATTATAAGCAAATTATCATTCCTAGACGTGATTATAAACAAATTATCATTCCTAGACATGATTATAAACAAATTATCATTTCTAGACGTGATTATAAACAAATTATCATTTCTAGACATGATTATAAACAAATTATCATTTCTAGACGTGATTATAAGCAAATTATCATTTCTAGACGTGATTATAAGCAAATTATCATTCCTAGACGTGCTTATAACTCTCACTAGTTAGGGGTTTATGTCATCTGTATGCTGAAAGCCAACTTTCATTGGAAAGTACTTAAACTTGAACTCTCACTATCCATATAATGTAAAGAAATTATCCATTGCCTAAAACACCAAACAAAATGTAGTAAGAGCAATACATATCAAGAGGAGATGGACAGTTTAAGAGATACCCTCCCATGAAACAACTATCCAGAGAGCATGATCTCAGCTCTAAGAAATCTGAACCAGACACCAAAGAACTCCACTTAGAAACTCTCCACAGTTTGTATACCATACACGAAGGGTTTGTCAGAAAAACTACAAAGAATATGTAATCTGTATAACATCAGAAGCGATTTGACTTTCCAGAAACATCTTGTGTGAGTCAAGCTCCTTACAGAAAAAATCATGACTAATAACTGTGTGTATTGGATCCGATGTAAACATGGAAAACTATACAAAGGTGAGACATGTCTCCTAAAAGTAAGCTTAGAAGAACATCAAAAAGCTGTAATATGTGGTGTTGCATCTCAAAAATCATGTGCTATGTTGCCTAGAGTGTGTTTGAAGTCTTACGACAGAAAGTATAAACATCTCTCCAAAAGCAAAACTCTGAAGACAGTTTATTGTTAAATCAACAGGTTTATTGAAATAGAAGAAGGTAAAAACTGAAAACAAAGAAAGAATAAAACAGAATTAGCGTGAAGCTTGGGGTGGAAGAGAATGCAGTAAATGCTTAAAAATATGGCTGACTTGAATAAGTCCAGAGAAGAAAATACCAACAAAATAGAAAAGTAAGAAAAGAAGATCAAAGTCCCAATGAAGAAAACAAAAGAAAAAACTTACAGTGAAGTTCTGATGTTAAGGAAAGAAATGTTGAGGCAGTAGCAGCTAAGCCCTTGTGGTGGTCACCCCATAGAAAGGGAAAAGGAAAGCACTGGTGTCAGCAGTGAAGTGTCACAAATTGTCCCTCCAAAGAAAAGGAACAGTGAGGGGCAGTAAAAAGAACTGCGAGTCATGACATGTGGAGAGATTAAAAAGTCGAATATGGCTGTGACCATATATGAAGGGGAAAGAGAAACCATCTACTTTTATGGGATGAAGAAAAAATTATAAACAGAAGAACAATGGAGAAGCAGCACATGATGGGTGATGATCAATCACTTAGTAAACCTAGTCTAGAATTTATGAGAACCATTAATTATAAGTAATAGATAATATATATAGTATTAATAAAGCAATAATTTATGTGTGTGTATGTATATCCTATATATATGTGTGTGTGTGTGTGTGTAGTGATAATTACATCTAGAAATAAAAGAGGTTTAAGGCTCCTAAAATTTGTATTAGAATTGTCCACAAGCACTTGTGGGTCAGTTGTTAAAGTACTTGGAAAATTTGGTTGTAAAAATGACCTTTTTCTGAAGATTCATTCCTAAGTGTGGATGACTGCAAATTATCCGTTCATAGTTGACGGAACGAGAGCATGATATCGCTGTGAATTAAATAAAGGGTTTTGTTCAAAATTTCGATGCAGATTCCTAAGTTTAGCTCAAAGGTTCCTGAGTTCGAAGGTCAGAATTTATATCGACCTAAATGTTGTGAAAAATAAAACTCAAGATGAGAACAGTGGTCCGAAAAATCCACGTAATATTAATAATCAATCATTATATAATAATCCACATAATCAATGATTATCTCAAAAATGCACATAATATTAATAATCAATGATTATCTCAAAAATGCAGAAACATAATGTTTTAAATTTATTTTTGATTAACTTTTCTATTATAATTTACTTTTAGAACTTTTAATATTTTCTTTTTTATATCTATGTAAGGCTTACGTCGACGTACAAGGACTGCTGGACCACCAGACTCTTCTGTTTTACTGAATCAGTTACGGCAAGAGGAAGTCATCAAAGAGAAGAAAGCACGTAAGCGGCATACAGAAGAACGGCGTGCAGCACAAGAAGCTCATGTGCAGGAAATTATCGGGTGGGAAGAAGTCTTGTTGGAAGAACCATTGAATTCACAGATGAAGGCCATGTGGGAAGTGAGTTTTTAGATTAAATCTTTAATTTTTTATTTTCTGGTTTTCATTTTTAAAACGATTTTTAGTTTTACACACTAATAAATTCAGGGCCTAATTAATAAAACCTCAACTTTTTAAGGACTCAATAAACCAATAAATAATAATTAATAAAACCTCAACTTTTTTAAGGAATATTCGACTTTGTTCATCAACATTATCTCCTTCGCTGATGATACACCGATTCCAGTGCTTCTCTAACAATTCAGTACCGTTTTTGTAAAATGATTTGTCTTTTGCTTCAAAATATACATAACTTTCTGGTATCATTTCTTTAGAGCTAAATCTCTTCCCCTGGAGCATTCTTTTGTGGCTTGCAAAGAAACAGTAGTCGCCAGGAGCCAGATCTGAGAAATTCAGTTGCTATTCATGTAGTTTTATCAATGTGCGATCAATTTGAGATGGTGCGTTGTCTTATTAAAAGAGCACTTTTTTTTCATTTGTGGGTGTTTTTTTTTTTTTCACCTCCCCCCTTCAAATTCACCAACAATATTATATAATGTCCACTATTAATGTGCTTCCTTTCTCAATGTAATTGAAGAATAAAATACCTTGTAAATCACAAGATAGACCAGAATATTGCCTGCTATTGTTTATGTCTTTTGTAGCATTACACAGTTTTCACCTGCTGTCATTCACTAAGATGACTCTCGCTTTGAAGTGATGAACCATGTTTCATCCACTGTCACATTAACGCAAACTCCTTTTTCTTGCATTGTTGATGGTTTGTTGTTTTGGTTAACTATGAAAAAAATGTTGTATTTACTTTGAACAGTTTTCTCGTTGACAAATCTTCATGCAACAATCGTGAATACACTGTCTTATGATATCTTCAACTCCTTTACAATCAGTTAATATGAATTTGTGGAATTTTTTATGTTTTTTCCAGGACAACTGCTGAATTTGGTCGCTCTGAACATTCAGCATCATTTGTGTCCATACAACCGTATTTCAAATCAATATACTATCTGTTAACTATTGTTTCTAACAGAGCAGAAAACGAATAACGCTCTTTAAGTCATTGTTTTGCTTGAACAGTATTTTCCACATCAGAAAACAATGCTTTATCAACACACAATTCAGATTTTTTTCATTGTTTTCAAAATTTAAAACAGTAACTTTCTTTAAATAACTGTAATTTATAAACTAATAATCTTATTAGACTTAAATTGTGACATATGCCATTTGAAGGTTAGTACTTTAAAAAAAATTGTGGATTCTTTATTAGTAACACCATCTATATATCAAGCTTGTGACTCATTGAGTGATGTAACAACATTTAAAAAGAAACATAAACTGATAATGCATATTGTATAAGTTTATTAACTTCGAACAAATACAATTAATAAAACACTTAATTCCAACTTAAAAGATAAAAATGTACACGTCATTTAAAGGATCATATGAAGTTTCATCTTTTTAGCATGTATAATTAAGTTATTTAAATTTAATGGCATTTTTTTTAATTTGAATGTTTATAACTATTAAACAAAACATATTTTTACACAAGATTTAATGTTAATTAGGATTGTCAACAAAATAATTGAATAAAAATTTGTTTATTTGACCTTTTTATTATTGTAAATATGGTAGAATGCAATTTATTTATTTTTTGCACCATTCCAGTTACCACAAATTGGTCATTTCTTGTTTCTATGCCAAGAGCCTTTGTATTTGGCTGAAGTACCACAATATGAACTTGAACGATGTTTTCTGCTAACTCGTCAAAGTACAACTATGCAAAGAATTATGAGTTCCTTACTAAGTACTCCTCATCAAAGAACAAAGTAAGTTTTGTTTTCTTATAATTGTATAGAATAAGATAATTCAGTTGTTGAACTGAGTCAAATATTTGATTCTAATGAACTGCATACAAATTGTTTTTTCTTAAGATATTCTAAGTAAAGTGACAAAAAGTAAAACTGGATGTGTTCCAATGCTTCTGTTAGGTCCACTCCTATGTTTGGTTGTTCATAGTTATGTAATGCCAACCCTGCATCTGGGAGTTGCCATCTATACAGTTTGCCTCAAAAGCATGCTAATGACAGGGAATGCACAACAGACTAGAAAACATATAAATATGATGTTTGAAAAAGAACATTTATATCCATAATGAAAATAACACATCACTGAAGAGTTAGCATGTAAAATTCTTTTAAGATGTACTTTTTAATAAATATTAGATGTAGTATTGATATAGCATTACAAGTTGATTCTTTTCTTTTAAACTCATTATAATTTTAAATAAAAAAAAAAAAAATTGAATTGTGCAAATAGCAAATAGTATTAGTAGGTCAAAAGTTTTAAGAATTTGAAGTGCTAAAATTTGTTTTGATTTTTTTTTTTTTTTTTTCATTGGACATTTTTATGTGAGCCAAAATATGAACCTCCTCATTTCAAGAAATTTAGGTATTTCTCCACCATTTATTTATTTTTAGACTATTCTTAAAAAAATTTGGTACCCTTATGTAAAATTATGTGCTCTGATTATGCAGCAAGATTTTATATATCGCTTTACCTTAAGCCATAAATTATAAATTAAATTTCAATTTCAAAGTTTTAAAACAGATACATTGTATCATACAAATTGTGAGTCTATTAATGAATGTACTATATTATTCACTTGGTTGAAGACAATGGAAAGGTCCTCTATGATATAAATAGATAACATTAATTTCATTTAACAAAATATTTTTCAAAATAAATGTCATTTGAATTCTCCATGATACTAAAATGTTCCTGTTGCTGCTATTATTATTATTAATATTCCATGGCTTGTTCATACTTATTTCAGTCCAACATATACAATGCCCCATTTTATTTTTTCCAAATTCAAAAGAACACTACATCTTAAAAAATAATTGCATGCTATCAAAAATTAAATATTTACATATTATACATAAAAATAATTCCAAAATTATTAGCTATATGAAACTTAATGATATGCATCGGCTTATCAATTCCAAATATTCTGTGTAAACTTTGCACAGTTGTAAGTTTGTTACTAGTGATCATAGGAATACAAATCCAGTTTTGGTAGAATTAGTCAAATTAAACACCCTCTGAAATTTTTACAAAATTTAACCTTTTGCATTTTCATCAAAATCAAAATGTATGGAATTTTAAAATTCAACAGTTCTCAATTCTGTCAGGTTTTATCATTTTTTTTCTTTTTAATTGTTAACTCACATATAAAGGCACTCACATTCAATATGCATGAAATTAACATTATTGGAATCTTTATTTATTCTTTTTCTATCATTACAGTTGTTTTAAATATTTGGTCACAAATAAGAGAAATATGGCACATTATCTATGAAATTTTGCCCATGTCCAATGAAAATATTTTAGAAGCTTGTAATGCTAATTAATATTTGCAATATTACTTATTTTTAATAAATATTGGATGTTGTATTTTAATCTTGAAAAGCGAACAAAAATATCTATTAAAATAAAAAATATCAAGAAAGTGTAAAAAAAAAAATTCATTTTAAATTGATAATTTTGTATAAAACGAAATCTTCATTAATGTTTTAAAAATAAACCCACTGTGTTTAATATTTAATTTTTAATAAAAAATGTAAAAAAAAATCAGATTAAGTTTTCATATTTCTCTACAATGAAGTAGAAAGAGAATCTCTTTTAACCCCACCGCCCACCCCACTTTATTTATGCTTTCTGCTATTTTGTACAAGTTTTCTTTTTGTTTTAGTATTTTTTGTTGTTAAATATTTTGCAGACTTTATAATCATCGCCATCGAATGCCTTACAGAGTTTGGGAAGAGAAATTACAAAGCAAGGTGAAATTCTGGTATGATGTTCTTGAATCATTTGAAGGTGATGTTAACAAGGTAATTGTTAGAAATTGTTGACTTTTTTGTTGCAATGTTTCATTTAATTTTTTGGAGGGTAACAAGGTAATTGATTACTGGGGGGCACAGACAATTGTTGACTTTTTGACGGTAACAAGGTAATTGTTTACTTTTTTATGTTAACAAGGGAATTAACAGATTGTTGACTTTGTGTTTCAGTGGTTGATTTATTTTTTGTAATCAGGTAATTACATTTACTTTTTTGATGCTAACAATGTTTTATTGTAACAAGGTAATTTAGAAATTATTGACTTTCTGTTGTTCACAGGGTAATTTTTGTATGTTAAAGTAATTGCTTATAAATTTTTTATTTTTTACTTTGATAATTGTTGACTTTTTGTTAACAAGGTAGTTTTTAGAAATTGTTGACTTTTTGTTTCAATTTTTCATTCAAAGAGGAACAATTATAAATATATTTTCACTCAATATAAACTTCATTTTTTTAGTTTCGTTACTTATGAATACAAAATTGTATATTTTTCAGCTATTGCTACTTCCTTGTGATTTCAACATGTGCTAATCTTATTTTACCAAAATTTTATGGGCCATAATAAAAATTCTTATATTTTTCTGGATATTTATTTGCTACTTTATATCAAATATCATCATTGTTTTGAATATATAAGGTTTATATAAAAGGTATGCATAAAATCTAATAAAAATCAGGTCTTTTATTCGAGGTCTATAATTTAAAATAATTTTTTTTTTATTTTTACAGGCAGCAGAGAAATTAGGTCTTGATCCATTTGCCTTTGATGTTATGGGTAAGTAAACTTGAACTGCATTTGCTTAAAGTATGAAAAGTAATAGTATTGTATTTATAAAATAGATCTTTTCGTCTTTTAACTAATAATATTTCATTAAAACCTATTTGTATTCATTTTAATTATATTGTATACTAGCTTTCTCTAACCAGTATAGCCCAAAAGTTATGGTAATGTTGTTTTGCTGGCTATTTGTAAAATCTAAACAGCTTCCAAAACCTCCAGAACAATTTAGAGTGATTAAATGTACTAGCGTATATCTGGGGAAATGTACTGCGGAAACCAGAAATTATCAATTCATATGAGTTAAAAAGGATTTGAGAAGAGTGGAAGTTATGATCAGCTGGAATAAGATATGACATGAATACTAAAAATATTTAGAGTAATCTGTACATGTCAAAATTTGAATGAAAATCAAACTGAGTATAGGGGTAATAAAAATAACAAGAGGATTTGTTCTGTAAGAGTAAAAGTTCCAGACTGAGCTGACGGACGTGCTGTGATTCCCCCCCCCCCCCACTCAGGTGAGATACGTTCTTTATAACTCCGATTGAAATTTGTTTTATATTGCCATCCACAAAGATTAATAACTTGGCCAATTTAAAAGTTACGTCATAATGTGCAGCAACCGATTGTCCTTGGTGTGCGGGTAAGTAAAAATATCTTGAGATGGTTCTTCATCACGATTGTTGATGTTTAGTAGATTCACTGAGTGACTTTTTTCCTTTTTTGTTCCATCAGAGGTAAATTGACTGCTTTTATTTTTATCATTCTTTGTCATCAGTGATCTCTTCCCTTCAGCCTCTTTCTCTCCTCAATTACTATTTTTGGCCCTGGCAAAGGGGCATCAAAATACGATACTTATACTCTCTCTTGTTTGTGATTACTTACAAGTTCAATGATTTTGGGTAGTGTATGATGGTTTATGTTGTCTGAAGTAGATGGGTTTTATGCAGATAAGTATTAGGACTTGATGTGACTAGCTGATTGATCGGACCTCACCATCTAAAGGCAAAGTGATATGTGGGAAAGTGGGGGTGCTGAACCCTGACCTCCAACGTCTTCAGTCACCAGGATCTCATCCTAAGGCATCATCTTGCCACTTACAGCAAACAGTTTGTCCCGTTGAGAGACTTTTTATTCTCTGCAAAGGAACAATCGTTGTATTCTGATGCCCCACTGACATGGCCAGAAATAGCGATTGAAGAGAGAAAGAGGCTGTAGGGAAGAGATCACTGATGACAAAGAATAAAATGATAAAAAGAAGGTGGCAAGGGCAATCTATTAGTAAGGAAAAAACTACTACAAATAGGGAATATAAGGCCAGAAAAACAGAAACCTGAAATACTAACAGCCACTTACTAGTGTGAGTATACCTTCCTTGTATCTTAAAGACAAACGACCACTTATTAATATGATGAGCTTAAAATAAGGTTTTGTCTTTTTCGAAGTAAATCTAAGTTGAAAACTTATGGGAAACTTTATTCAATAAATTCAATTTAAAAATATACAATGGTACCCTTTTTTTTCCAGCTGATTTAAGACTAATCCGATGCGCTAAATCCAAAAATCACATTGGTTTTGCTCAGATCAAGTTTTGGAGTTATGGTCACATGTTGTTTTTTAAATTTGTGTTCACATGTACATATGAGATGCTTTAAATAGGTTTCCAGACTTTTTTCATATGGGAACTTTTATTGATAGTACAAACATAAACTCTAGTCCCCTTCAAAGTAATCTCTTTCGGCTGCAATGCACTTGTTGTACTGTTCCAACAACTTTTGAAAGATCCCATGAGAGTCCTCTTGCATGAGCGTGTCAATGACTCTCGTCACAGCTTCTTTCATCTCAATTGTCTCATAATGACAGCCTCTAAGGTTTTCCTTTAGCTTAGGAAATAATCAAAAGTCATAGGGAGCAAGGTCTGGACAATAGGGAGGGTGAGGAATTGTCTTGATGCTCATCTTGGTCAAATAGTGTGTGACAAGGATAGTTATGAACCGATGCATTGTCCTGGTGGAAATGCCACTGACTTGATTTGAAGAGTGATGACCTCTTCTGATGGAATCTATTCCTGAACTCCCTTAAAACCTCAATGTAGTATTCCTTGTTGATTGTTTGTCCAGTGTAGATCATACCCATACTGTCAAAAAAAAAAAAAAGGATTATCATAAGTTTCTGGGTGAATTTGCTCTGTCTGGCCTTCTTGGATCTGAGAGAGCCAACATGCTTCCACTGGGAATTCTGTCTTGGTCTCTGGATCATGGCAGTAGATGCAGTTTTCATTGCAGGTCACCAAAGCATTAAAAACTGCAGGATCTGAATTGATCAGCTTGACCATCTACCTGCTGTCATGACAAGGTCTGTCTTTCTGATCTTCTCTGGGCACCCTTGGTACAAACTTTGCGCAAATCTGCATCTTCTGTTCCTCAAAAATAATTGTGTGTGCAGGTAACACACTGACATCAAACTGTGCACTTATAGTCTCTATAGACACACAGTTGTCTTTATACATGAAATTCTTTATTTGGCCAATCAACTTTGGTGGTTCTGATTTCCTTACTCCTCCCACATAATCACATTTACACACCGGTTCCCACTGGATCACCAAAGTTAAGCAACATTAAACCTGGTCAGTACTAAATGGGTGACCATTTGGGACTTTCAGGTGCTCTATGTGCTCTCTGCTTATCTCGGCATTGTTTCCAGTCGTCCTAGTCTTCTCCTTGCCACTGTACTCAAGCAGTACCGATTCAGGAGAGGTGTGGTTGGGGATTGCACAACCCTTGCCTCACAATTACATGCGCTACTGCCCCTACAGGGGTATCCTTTGTATTTCAAGACTGAACGGAAGCATGGAGTCCTCCCACACCTCTCATCATCTCTTACAGACCCCCTGCCTTCTTTGAATCTCTTATGCCATTCAACAACTGATGCTCGATTCATGCAAAATGGTCCAAAAGCAATCCGAAGCATTTCATACATTTCTGTGGCATTTTTTCCAAATTTAAAACAGAATTTTATTGCATATCGTTCTTCTAAAAGTGTCCTCACATTCAGATTGCATTTTTGAAATTCACCAGCTGTGACAATCAGGCTTTAGTAGAGTGTATTTCAGTTCCTGTTGTAGCTTTTTATTTGAACATAAAATCATAAAAATTGGTTAGTCATCTCATAAGATGTATAGCAATAACATACTGAATTTTCAAGAGTCTACAAAAAAGTCTGGAAACTTATTAAAGTCTACTCATGTGTTGAGCATTTAAAAAAAATGTTGGTGGGGGTAAAATGTCATGTTTTAATTGGAAATGATTATTTTAATGACAAGTATTCAGGTTCAATTGTTCTGGGTGATTATGTCAAAAAGAGATCAGTTTGAAGTCATAAAACCTAGAAATCTTTCAAATATTAGTGCTCAGCATACACAAAGGACTGGCTTGCGTGGGAGGAATTTATGCCTAGCAAAGAAAGGAACGTCATCAACGACCCTCTGGTAGACAGATAGAATATTCTTCCCACTGCTGCACATCAAGCTCAGCTTAATTAAGCAGTTCACCAAGGATGGTGACTTCACTTACTCATGCCAGACTTTTCCAGAATTAACCACGGAGAAGTTAAAAGCTGGCATTTTTGATGGTCCTCCGATTCAGCAGCTTATCAGAGATAAAGAGTTTGAAAACTCAATGCACAAAATGAAAATGGAAGCATAAAAGGAATTTCTTCTCGTAGTGAAGAACTTTCTTGGCAAGGCTAGAACTTAACAACAACGTGCTGACTGCTTTTAGAAATCTGGGCTGCAATATGAGCATCAAGATGCACTACTTATTTTCACATATGGACCAGTTTCCTGAGTTCAATGAGTAACAAACAGGAGGAGAGATTCCATCAGGACTTGAAAGAGATGGAGATCAGGTATCAGGGTTTCTGGACACAGTCATAATTGGTTGACTACTGTTGGAATCTGAAGAAAGACCTCTCTGCTGCTGAGCATTTTAGGAGTTGGAAGAAACAAAAGTTCAAGCCCTGAAGTTTGAACAATGATGAAGCAACATGTAATTTATGTGTATTTACCTTTATTAATGTCCACCATTCAGTTTACAGTAATTGATATTTCTCATCTGATCAGGTAATCTATATATGTTTTTCACAAAACATATTTTTCTCTTAAAAACATACTTCATCCTAAATATGGCTTGGTTTGCTTGAAGCATTGTTATAGAATAAAAGGTATTTTTGAAGGCTTACAATGCAGGAATGTACAGGCGTTATGAGTAGATAACTAAATAAATGAATGATAAATAATTCAATAATTTTTTTTAATATTATTTTTTTATTTATATTTATTCATCTACCTGATTTTTTTGTAACTGTGGATGGTACTTATTCGAAAGGTCCTTTCCCATCATTGGTGGTGAAATAATCCTCTTTCTCTCAGCTGTAAATTCTGAAGTGGCTGTTTTGTTTAGATTTTAAATCCAAACGCTCAAAGATCAATTAATTCCATTGCATTGTAAGCCTTCAAAAATACCTTTATATTTAGGATGATATGTGTTGAAGAAAAATCAGCAGATAATACCACAAAAATAAAATCAATTTTGTCACAAGATCTGATTTTTTTTTTTTTAATCAACTTAGCACAAAAAAGCTGATCTGATCTGATGGAGAGAAATGGATGCCAGTTCTTGATTCAGCAGTGCAAAATTACTCTAAATCAGTTGTAGACATCTAGACAATATTCAAAAAGTAATAAAATTGTGGTTCAGTGTAATTTGTTAGTTTCATATTTTAACATGACTTAGACCATTTCTGTACATTGTTTGAACAACTTTCACAAACCACTCTTTTGCCCCTAGTTTGCGTAAAAACCCACTAGACAGCATACCTTGGCACTCTGTCAAAAGCTTCTGCTATATCCATAAAAGCAAAATAAAACATAAACTGATCATGTTTCATGCAATATTTACCATTTTTTTGTTTTCATATTTTAATTGGAAAAAACTATTTTTGATTTTTAAACATAAAATGCATAACAAGAATGTATTAATGGTACATAAATAATGATTTTTTTTACATCAATAGCAGATATAAACTAGGAAATGAATTTTTAAAAAACATCAATGAAACTTGTAATATTTATTGAAATTCCTTTCATTATAGACTTACATTTTCTGATGTCATACTTTGCTTTTTTATTTGGAAATATTCTATACTAAAATGTAAAAACATTAATTTCCTACATTTATTATTTCCTATTCTAAAAATACATAGTTGTAATATTTTTGTTTATCTTCCCTCTTATTAATAGAACAAATGTTGATAAATTTTGATTTTATGAAAATCTATCATGTTTGCTTGATAGTAACAGCATTGCCAAATGGTTTTTAAATCTAATTTTGGTGTTTCTTTTATACAAGTGAAACATAAAATTTAGTAAAACCACCCATCTCTAATGACCAAATTTAGATTATTTACTATTGAACATAGCTTAATTTCCAAAGTTAAAAAGAAAAGAAATAAAATTAATATAACTTTCAAATTTATATCATAAAAATGAAAATATGTGCCAAGTATATTATTGTTTAATTTTTATATTTCTTATCTTTTTTCATACTAAATTTTTGCATTTTTCATAACCTAAAAGACTTACAGATCCTTGATCATTGTAAAACTTATTAGTTTCTGACTGACATATTGTGTATAGTAAAAAAAAAAAAAACATAACAAAGTCCCAATACAAAATAGCAATTATTTTTAGTAAAAAGAATACATTTTTGCAAAAATAAAATCTTTACTCAGTGAAATTATTGAAAGTATTTAATGAAAACATTAAATTTTAATTTGACTGAATGATACAGACATAATAATATATGACAAGTATTTTAATATTGAATTGGTTTAGTTTTTTATTGGTACATTTTATTAATTGTAGGAAAAAAGAATCCACTAATTGGAAAGAAATATCATGAATTAGGATTTTACAGGAAAGTCTGGATAATGAAAAGTGTTTGTGATCATGTTTTGGTAAGTGAACTTTATTTTTGCATAAAAAAGTTGGTTCTTTTTTTTTGTTTGTTTTTTTATACTTTTAATTCATTTTTATAACATGAACCAAAGTTTGTCATTAATTTTTATAGCAAGCAAAATACAAACAATCGATTCCATTTTGATTTTATGACTTACGAAATATTTTCACATGGAAATTAATAAATTATTAAAGTCATTAAACAAAGTTTGTCTTTGAAAACATATCTTTTAGTTTAAAATTAAATGTCAGTACCAAAGAATATAATGCACAAAATCTAGTAAATGAAAAGCATTGCTGTTGCTAGTTTTTAAAGTTTTCATGACATTTATCTTCATTAGTATAGTTGATCAAAAAATAAGTTAATGCTAATAACAGAGGCGATATCTCTAGGTATGATTAAGAAATTTGTTCTTATTGTTTACTGAAGCCTCGAGTCTGACACACATTTACATTCGGTTATGTTATCATAGTATGCTCTACAATAAAGCCTCTTCATACTTTCAGTTTTGTATGATACATCTCTTTTTATTGGCATAGTGTCAGTGGTTTACATAAGCTATTTTTAAAGAATTCAAAAAATAGTTAATAAAAGAGATATTATCCACCAACTAATTGGATGATTGCCTGAAGAGACTACTAATGCATCTTTTGACTCTCATTCAAACTTGTGAGTACAAGAAAAACTTCATTCAATTCATCAGAGAGTCCATAAATGAACTGTTTATTCGATTTTATACATATCTGTTGCTTAAGTATCTCTCAGTATTTCTGTATGCACCTTGAAGCACTGGTGCCTAGGAAGGAACAAGACTATCTCTTCCTTTTGAGGCATGGAAAAACAATTATCCCTTGACTGTATGCCCCATTACTCGAGGCTAACTAAGAGAAGTCACACCCACACAAGAGTTTCATAAATGCTGGTATGGAGGTAAATGATTTCAACAGACTCACTCCCGTCAAAAACAAATATTGTCCCGATGATGTTGAAACAAATTACTGCTGTGACATATGAAGTGTCATTGTCAAAGTATCCACATTTCTTAGCAAAAGTTTGGCAGATAAGACAGCAGTATGCCTTTCGGATTAGTGCCTCATTTCCTGAATTTTGATTCCATAAGGTTTGTTTCAGAGATTAACAGCCTTCATCAATGACTCACTGCTAAGCACTCCCACTCATAGCAGACATAATGATAGTCTCTCTAACAAGGAAATCACCCCCACATTTGGAGAATTTAATAGTCTTATAAATTTTATATGCATGTTCCTCTTTCGCCAGGTTTTAAGTTAGTAACGCAATATTATGGAATAGCGGTCATCCATATTGACAGCAATCAAATGTGAAATCTTCCTGGCATTCTAGCATTGGATTCTTAATTCTATGGGTTAGATAATTAGACATTCATGAATTCAGCATTCACGACATCACATTGTGACACTAGGAAACCTTAACCAAAGAGGACTTGCTTACCATGTAGTTAGGAAAACATTTCCTGAATCAGGTGATCAAAATTTGCCAAATTACTTGACATCCTTGTTGATATTTTCTCATTTATCTCAAGACCTTAAATGAACAACCTGAAATAGACAATAGAAATATAAGTTCCTCCACATCAACATGTTCACAAATCACCACCCCATGAGAATCGTCATGATTACTGGTGCCACATAGAACATGATTCAACATTCCACAAGTGCCATGATATGAAGATAATGGTAACTTCCCAGTCCTCCAGACTATTAGACAATTTATCCCCACTTTATGTAGTTAGAGAAACCTGGTTAGCTCTGGAAAGGGAACACAATCTGCTATTTTGAAGGCGTAGTGAACAAAGATCTCAAACCAAGATACTTAGTGATATTCCATTCATGCGCAGAAGCAACCTGTCAATTAGACCTGCTAAATCAAAGATATGAATTGACAACATTCAGATAACATTAATATCAACTAACATGAGATGAGGTGGTGTGCTGCCACAAAGTAAAACTACAATTGTATCTTATGAGTACTTCTATACCTGATGGTGAAGACAAACAGTTTGCCGTTAAGCATCATCAGAATTCAGGTGGCATAGTATCAGTCAGAACTTGGCCACAACCCATCAACAACAAGGAGTGCAGAAGGCAAGGGGTAGTTTGTTAACATTAGTAGTAACCCACAACATATACAGCAATCACAGGCTGTATCTGCATTCATTCCAAAAGCAACAGCTTCTGGCCTAATCCCAATCAAATCCCAAGAGAATATTATTCCCTGTATGGTCATCGATCTTAATGACCTGTTATCCTTGTCAGAAAAGACTAGATTCCAACAATGTTGAATTCTCTGGTGTATTCAGATTAGATCTACCTAAGGTAAAGATTCATCTGATCACTTTGAAGCCACAAATAATATAGATCTGACTCGACCATCCCACACTTCCATCCTACAAATCATTGGCAGAACAAACTTGCTTAATTTGCCAGCTCTTGAACAGTAATGTGACATGCCAAGTCTGCTCCTTAGCACCAGAGGACGAGGCCACCAGATTTAGGACTTCACTTGTAGAAATCATCAGAGATTCTCAAAATTCTCTCACACCAGTAGTTCTGAACATTCAAACTTCAGATAAACACTGGCACACCTGCAGGGAACTTTCTCTTCGAAGAGACTTAACAACATCAGGGACATGAAGAGGTATCTTCAGACCTCCACATTGGCTCATGACATCCTAAGGGTTGTTCATCAAAATAATTTCCTTCTCTCACAACAGACTACAATCATTGCCTCACAACATACTCTCTATACCTGACTAACAACATTACATATTAAACTAGGGCACCTCACCAAACACTTTTATGCATTGAATTTGGCTTTTATTCGCATATCGCCGATGTGCATCCTTGAGAAATTCTCCACTTGTAGCTGTACCTTACCCCAGTGGAGACCCCACCTCCATCTTAACCGCTCATGTAGGCCAAGTACAGAGTGGATGTACTTTCATAGAGATCTGACAAAAAATACTAGCTGGTGTGATCCAATAAAATTGTTGGGTTTATTCAGAAGTTTGCTGGTTCCCATTTAAGGGCCAACATATACAAAATCTACAAGGAAAACTAATCCCGAATCAAGGTTACAGCCCAGGGCTTAATCCTAGACAACAGGGACGAGGACAATAGCAACTTGATTACTAAGCTTGTCATCAGTGTGGCCAGCATTTAATACCAGCAGGCATTCAACCAGCCATCCATTTTGACTGAGGAGGCATATGTTCCACTGACCCCCCCCCCCTCTTCCCAATAGGGTAAAGATAACACACTAGACCTCTTCAAAATTGACCTTTTTCTTCAAACATATGGAAACTGCTATTATTCCCATTCTCCAAGGTCTAAATTAACTAAATATACCAGTTATTGTGATCTTGGACCTTGGCTATGCCTGCCTCAAGAGCCATGTAATTTTATTGTTGACGTTTTTCAAAAACGCTGCAAAATAGGGGACATTATGTCCTTATTTTCATTGTAGCTCTCTAGAGGTTGATGCTATAGCATTGAAAGTGGTACCAAATGAAAGCTAATAAAATTTTCTTGCATATGGTAGTAAGCACAATAAAACACATGAACACCTGTGTAAATTTTAACTAATTTTAATGCACAAACAGCTGGGACACTACAAAAAATCAGTTTGATAGTATGATAGCACTGCACTGACACATATATTGCATAAGAAACTGTCAGATAGGATGTTACTAATACATGTATTATCACTTGTTCAATGTGGCTTTTTTGAAACTGTCAAATTTTTTCCTGTGGTACTCCACAACTTGTAGTAAGCAGCTTCTTTGCTCTGGGTCACTTGTGATCTGAGTTGCAAAGTCACTCGTTAGTTTCACACCTCTCTCAGCCACATCATTGGTCACTTTCACTGACCTCACAAACTTCTGTGCATTCCTGTAGCTGTCATTGTCTTCCCAGGTGTCAGCAGGAGTAGTGAGCCAGTCACATTTCACTTGAAGAGCATCAAACAGAAAGTGAGACTCTGGCCCTACCAGGTCTGTGAGAACTGTAGCTGCATTGATGACAGGAAACACTGGCTTGCCTTTCCTGTAACTCTCAGGTTTCTCTGTTTCTGACAGCTTGACTGCGAGCTTCTCTTTTGCAGACTTGGTCATGCTGGCATGTGAACTGAACAAGGTGAATGGCACTAGTTCCTGGGTCAGATACCAGCGGTGGTTGTTCATTTTCTTGAGAACAGAGGTTGCCAGTTCATAGTCATACTGCTTGTATTGCAGCATGTTCTTCATAAGCTGGAGGTCATGGATAGGTGCATCAGCTGCAGATGTGGTGGTCACCCAGTGGCTGGTGTAGAATAAGGCCAGGAACTTGTTCATCCTCTCCAGCTTGAAGATAGTGTCCGTGTTGTATTTTAGTTCCTTGGAAAACATGAGCATCTTCATACAGTAAATGTTCCTGGCTATCCAGCGGGCTTGGTGAATGGCACCTGGCTTGGCCCAGTAGATACCTCGAGGAGGTTCCTCACCAAGCAGGGTCAGGCACAGCTCTGCCACCTCTCTGTAATCTGCCCTCGGACTTGCTTCCTCAAGGAAATTGCTTAAGACTGCAATTGTGCTTGTCTTCTTCTGTTTCAAGTCTTGTTCAACTAGGCCCAGAACTCTTGGGCAGTCCTTAACCAACTTGTCCCACTTCTCTTTCACATTGCTGAACATTTGGTTGTCAGGACTCTTGACCTTGCTGAACACAGCTTCCCATGCACTTCCAATTATTACCTCTGATATGTGATGGCGACAAGCGAAGTAGAATACCTTTTTGCCTAGTTTTTCTTCAATAAGCTTCGCTGCATCCTTTTTGATGCCACTGTTGCTTGCTGTGATATCAAATACCAAGCCTACAATGTTGTCTGTAAGACCCCATGCTTCTATCAGTTCCAATGTAGCATTACACTGTTGGATTCCTGTGGAACTTTCTATGAAGGGCACACCAAGCAGCTTCCCTTCTTCATACTGTGGAGTACCAGAGACGAGCACTGCAAGACTTTCCACTGGGTATCTTTCACCAAGAACATCCCGTAGAAGTTTTCCATCCCAGTGTAGTGTGCAGTAATCTGGCAGATTTTCTTGAAGTTATTCATGTAACTTTGGCACGTTATGACGAGTGTTTATCCTATTTCGTCTTGTAGTAGAGGCTGATATAACAAAGTCATCAAGATCTGCGTCTCCTGCCTTCAACACTGCAGACACCATCAGAGAGTGACAACCGATCTGCAGTGCTACAAATCTCTTCACTGGTCATAACTGAGTGTGGAAAGTGTAAGGTTATCGTACTTGGTTTTGATGAACAGCTTGGTGTTGTCTCAGTGTATTCTGAACCCTCACTAGTACCAGAGCCTTGACTGTTCTCTGGGTCTTCATCACTTGAAATTTTCCCAACTTCTGCTGCTGCAGCAGTCACTGATGATAACATTCTCTCTTCTCTTTCTTCTCGGAAGCTTTTCTCTCTAGACTTCTTCTCAAACACCTTATCATGACCTGACATGTGTGGCCGGCGAGTGGTCTGTTGGTCCAAGTAGAAATTGATGTCCTCTTCCTTGGTCTCCTTTGTGAGCAGCCTGTTGCTTCTTATCTCCTCCACAACATCCTTTGCTCCAATATCAAATAACTTGTCTAAGTCCTTCAGAAAGTTAGCTCGTTTCTCTTCCTCTGGTTTGTTATTTCTTCCCTTGTTTTTAACAATTTTCCTGTACTTTTCATGGAGGATCATGAAACGGTTGACTGCATTTGGTCTAGTTAGTGTTTTAATCCTTGCCATATTCCAGAATGGCAAAATGACATCCACTGTATCATGGGCTAAAGACCTATTGTCACTGTTGGGATTATCATTCCTCAAATGCAGGAAATACTGGAATACCTGGCGATTAGTAGGAAGTTGAGAGCCCCTGATGCTGGAGCTGGGTTGCCCAATGAGATACACATCACTGAATGACCTTGTGGCAGGAGTTGCCACCTTTCTTCTCTTTTCAGTTGGTTCATCCCGTTCACTTGTATCGCTGACCACTTTCCCACAGCGTAGTTGTCTTCCAGATGCCATGTTGTCAGCAGTTCACAAATCTTAACAAATCAGCTTTAACTTACAATCTGAAATTAAGAGATAAAACATACTTAGTGATAATAAATTATATACATGCATTAAGAGTAACATTTTTGAGATAAAGTTATGTATTATATGATGGCATCCTTTCCAAGCATAAAAAATATATATGTTTGTGCATTAAAATTAATTAAAATTAACACAGGTGTTCATGTGTTTACTACCATATGCAACTTACAACAACAACACTTGGCCTTTTGGTCAAGATCAAAGTGTAGTATCTGTTCTTCAGATGCTGCACTTCATTTTCTTGTTCTCTTTCGGTGGAGGAGAAATCCTTCACGACTGAGACAATTTTTATTTTTGTACCTTTTCTCCACGTTAAAAAACGACCCTGGTGTCTAACTCTGTCCCGTGGGGAGGCATAGTAAATAGGTACTACCATATGCAAGAAAATTTTATTAGCTTTCATTTGGTACCACTTTCAATGCTATAGCATCAACCTCTGGAAAGCTACAATGAAAATAAGGACATAATATCCCAAATTTTGCAGCGTTTTTGAAAACCGTCAACAATAAAATTACATGGCTCTTGAGGCAGGCATAGCCAAGGTCCAAGATCACAATAACTGGTATATTTAGCTAATTTAGACCTTGGAGAATGGGAATAATAGCAGTTTCCATATGTTTGAAGAAAAAGGTCAATTTTGAAGAGGTCTAATAACACACCTTGTCTTGCTAACTCTTAATACATATGGACACACTGATCACCTCAGACCAATCTTCTTGAATACTATGTTACAAACATTTAGTTTCTAAATGTGCCTAACCCTGTTAACTATTATTTTAATAAAATATGAGAAAAGGAAGAAGCATCACACCAGTATAAGCTTATAGACATGGTTAACAGGCAAGGGCGATAGTTTTAAATATAACTGAGCTATTTGTCATTATCATCTGCTAAGGCCCTCATGCTGTATTTACGTTTACGTAATACATTCACAATAAAGCCTCTTTGTACTTTTAAGCATTTTCATGTGATAAATCTCTTTTTATGTGTATAGTCTGTTTTATTATTTAATCCTCAATTACAATATAACTATGCTGTCTGAATAAAACAACTATGGCTTCAATTTAAAACTTTAGACAAATTTCTGCTGTAAGTGTTTTACTTTTGATATTATAGCTTAAATTCTATGACACCTGATTCTGTCTTATCATCCCAAAGGCAGCTGTTGTGAATGGATGAACTGTAAATTGTTCTTTTAGCTGGCTTTTCAGCTGAATCATTTAAAATGACTTTATTAGCATCTTTCCAATTTGAGTCCATCGTTTTTTCATTTGCTTTGGAACAAATTGTTTAGGGTGGACAACCATTTTACATTCTTTATTTCTTGTTTGTGTGTGTGTGTGTGTTTTTTTTTTTTTGTTTTTTTGTATTTTGTCGAATTTACACAAATTTGGAAGTTTTTTATGTTTTGATTTTTAAAAAAAAAGTTGTGGAGAGAAAGATTTCACCAACAGTTCATTCCACATTTTTATTATTTTTAATTTCATTTCAATATGGAAAACTGAAATTGGAAAATATACAAAAATTATTTTGACCTGGTTAAACCATATCTAAATAGTGTAATTATTCAAAATTAATAAAATATTAGGTACTTGTACAGTTTAATCAAGACATTAAAAATAAAAAAAAATTATATTGTACGTATCCATTTTGAACTGGAGATCTCCGAAAAAAATTTCATTTAATTTGATCGAGTATTTTTTTTTTTTTTTTCAGCAGAAAAACATGTTTATATGAGTGCGTGTTGAAGTCAGCCATTATGGAAATTTTTAACACATCACGGGGAGATAACTCAATGTAAAGCGTCGAAACTCCCTCTCCATTTTTATTATTAGCTTTTCTTCCTAAAAATTGAACCTTTTTTCTTGGTATCATAAATTGGTTTTTCGCTGTAAAAAAAAAAAAAAAAAAAAAAAAAACTACTTGATGAAATTAAGTGAATTTTTTTTTTTTTTTCGGAGAACTTCATTCCATAACGGATATGTACAATATAACCTTTTTTTTTTCGTAGTACCAAACATTAAAATAATTTAAGTTAATTTTTCTGTCATTTTTTGGTGTACACTAATATTTTCAACTGATAAGCAAGTATATTAATTTTTTTTGTGAATTGTTATATTCTGCATGTTCCTCAATATAAATAAGCACTGGTTTTTGCTTGTTTGTTTTATCATTGGAAGATGAACTATAATTTTGTTACTGATTTTCCTTACAGTACAAAGTTTATGAGATATACACCTAATAGATAATTAGGATTAATAGTTTCATTTTGATTTGTAAATGTTGAAATATTTTTATTGCTTTGAAATGTTCAATTTTGTTTATACATTTTTTTGTTTTTACTGTTTGGTTCTTTGTAAAATTGAACTGTGTTCTGATTAAGAATTGTATTTGTACTGCATCTTTTGAATAAAATTATTTACACTTTTTAAATTAGATGAAATTTAAACAGATAATTTCATAGGTTTCATTGTCAACACACTATAGTGTATTTTAAGTGGATGATCTTGAATAAAAGTGTTCTTTTCATACTTTCTCTTCTATATATACACATGGTATTTTAAGTGCTGCTTTATAAGTGCATTCATATCTGCTGAATAAAACGTTACTTTTCATTATTTGTATTTTAAGTATATATTTAATATTCAGAAATCTTGCCTATCTCCAGTTCCAAGTTTGCTTGGTAATGGCCTTTAATGATAAACCATCCTTTCTTTTAATTGTTGCTTTCCTATGTCTGATAAAAGTACCCAAAAAAATGATAAAGTTATAAATTAATCAGAAATATTAATGCCACAATTCTATGCAAATTCTTTATGATGCAAAAATCAATGTTTACATCAGACTTCATATATGATAATAATTTTCAAATTTTCAAAATTATTACAATCCTTTTACAGGAAATCCAAGATTCGTTGCGTGAAGCAATTGAGTTGCAACCACCTGAAGATCAGCGAGAATATAATCTGGGCTCTGATGCTGAAGGCAATGTCTATATTCATTTTCCTCAATTCTGTGGGGCAGACTTAAGAGTCTATCGCCATAAAGCTTTTCCTGATCCATTCTTGAAAAGTGAAGATGAAGATGAGAACGAAGATGAGGACGAGAATGAGAGTGAAGATTTTCAAGCAGACTCACCTGAAGAGCCTAAAATGGTAATCCAGTTTTTTTAAAAAACATTTTTTTCTCCTATTTCTTTTTACAATAACATTCTGTTCCTTGTTTATTTTTTTTATACTTTGTTTAGGAAAATGTTGAGAATATCAACCTTTCAAAGAAAAAAACCAGCACAAAATCACAAGTTACTCCTGAAGTCATATCACCCCCTTCAGTCCGACCAAGTAGACTGAGGCAGGTAAGCATAATTTACTCTGAAAAAACAAATGTTTTTTTCATTTTAATACAAATCTTTATATATGTTTCATTTTAATACAAATCCTAATACTTATACGTTCAATATCTGTAATATTTTGATATTTGTAGCTTCCCTCCATCTTATCGTCAACACTTTTTACTAAAAAATATCTAGTTCTCCGCATTAAGTGATCATAAAGTTTGACATGCCATCCATAATCAGATCTATTCATAACATTCCTAGGATAACATCCCCAACACTAACATAAGCATCTCTTATGACTTGGGAATTAAACATTTCCAGTAATTCTTCAAAATAGTTTAAACATATTAAAAGTTCAAATATGTCAATGCTAACTTTAGAGTTTTTTTTATACCTACTATGAAATTCACACTGGATGTATTGAACTGGCTTTATTACTACAGATTACTATATATTAGTAGCTTTAGCAAGGGCACAGGGAGACAACCAAGCAAAATTCATCCCAAAGCGGCAACTATGTATACAAATGTAGGCAAATTTGGGCATATTTTATTGGTTTGAAAATATTGGTTCTTTTTTACTAATTGTCATAAAATTTTAATCATAGTATAGTATTATAATCTTCAAAAAGCCTGCAATTTTTATGTAGTTTTGTCTCATAGAAGATATGAGCATTTCAATATTCAATTTGGCTATAAGTGTGTGTGTATATATATATATATATATATATATATATATATATATATATATATATATATATATATATATATATGTATATTAAGAGATATAAGTGGTAAAAAAGGATAAAAAGTGCTCAATACATTAATAGAGCTGAATATTAATTTTTATTTATTGCGGACTATTATTCTAATCTTTTCTTAGTTGTTTCATAATGTTTCGGCCTACTATTCCTCTGGCCTTCGTCAACTTGAAACAGCTATCTAGATGATAGTCCACAATAAATAAAAATTGATAAATAATATTCATTTCAATGAATTCCAATTAAAATAATATGTATACCATTCGGTACGGATCCGACCATGGAAGATCAGATAATAAACATGAATTTATAAGACCAAAAAAAATTCAACCTTGATCGCCCTTCGGGGCACGTGGCATAGTTGATAGACATTGAATCTCTACAGTTCCAGGTGAGAATTGTCTGAAGATAGCAGTTTCAATCCTACCCAAAACCGGCCAGAGGCTTCCAAAACGTGGTGAGACGACAACACCTACGGAAGGCAGTAATTGCAGTGAATGCAGTCAGGAGATTCAGAGTTCCAATCTGTCGTGGTTACCATCTGACGAAGGCCAGAGGAATAGTTGGCTGAAACGTTGTGAAACAACTAAGATGAGGATAATAGTCGGCAATAAATAAAATTAATAAATAATACTCATCTCAATGATGAATTCCAATTAAATAATATAGAGCTGAGTATGTTTTGTATTTTACAGCCTGAAAACATTAACTTGGTCTGTAACAATTGTTTCTGCAGACAAGAAATCTTGTCTGTTTCCTCAGATGATGAAAGATAAAATGAAAAGGGAAGAGGATACATTATTTTGGGGGCACATGTGGAAATTAAGAGAAATATATATATATATATATATATATATATATATATATATATATATATATAGAAAGAAAAATATAATTATAAAAAAATTAATATAAAAAGGAGATAGAAAGAAAGGAAAACAAAGAAAAAAAAGGAAGTGTAGATATGTGCCATGTATAAAATCAATCAGATTAAAAGGTGACGGGTGTGTGTCAACATATTTGAAATGAGCCAAAATGTGTCATTAAAGGCGGATGTTATTTGGGTTGGAGTGGGTGGGAGGATGTAAATAAAATGGAAAGGTTTTCGGGGACGTTAGTCATTGCCGCAGTGCTAACATCCATCCATCCAATTGTGCTTAAATATACATCCTTGTATAAAAAGGGTGTAGAAATTTTGAGCCAGAAATAAAATATATGGTAGATATTTAACATGTATTAAAACTAAATACTAAAACAAGAGCAATAACAAGAAAAAACATTTACTAAACTAATAAACTTTACTAAACTAAAATAAAAAAAAATTTTTTTCAAATTATCTAAACTAAAAAATAGCAAAAAAATTGTTACACTATAAAATGGTCTAGGGAAGTACACATCTACACAAGTGATTAGAAATAGTGGTGTTTAGTTCCAATATAGTATGAATAATTAGAAATCGGACGATATAAAACGATATGAAAAGTGTAAAAGATGATGAGAGTAGGAGGAATTAATGATGGGCAAGTAAATGGTTGTAATTTTTATTTATTTGTCAGCAAAGTAATAATGTTAAGGTGTGTAATTAGTAGATTAAGGTAGTTATATTAGATGAACTTTATTTTTTTGAATGGACATCTGGATCATTTCGTGTGGGACAGATTCATAGGCATTTGCCAAGTCAAGCCATATGACATCAAGATTTTCTTTTCTGTTTTTGCTTGGCTTTTTGAATTGCATCCCAGATCATACCGGCATGCTCTAAACATCTGAGAACCCCTGAAATACCTGAAATATATATATATATATATATATATATATATATATCTTTATATAATTAAATATATTCTTTATACCTACAGACACTAGTGTTTAATGCTTACACAATCATTAGTGTAGAGGGTAACAATTTCTGGGGGTCATGAAATTTGAACCCAACCACGAAACACCCTTTTGCTCCATTTGCTAAGCCTTTACCTCTGGGCCACCAAACAATTGCCACAGGAATGAAAAGAATTAAGAACTATTAAACGTCACTTTCATGCGAATACATTAGACAATGTAAAGTGTTTGAACGAGCAGAAGTCGTGAACATTGCATGAACACTAGTTGACTGCCTTTTAGTTATTATTCCGCAGACAGTAGCCATCCTTAAGTATTTTTAAGGGGGCTTGATAATAATGTATACAGTGATTTGTTATCTATTATTTATAATTAATGGTTCCTGTATTGTTATAAATTCTATACTAGGTCTACTTAATAGGTGATCGTCACCCAACATTTTGAATTTATTAGACAAAGTAAAAATTATATACAAAGAATGATAGGGAAAAAGACACATAGAAGCAGCACATATGTTGGGTGACAATCACCTACTAAACAAACCTAGTATAGAATTTAACACCATATGCGAACAATTAATTATAAATAATAGAAATTCACAATTAAAATTTTTTTTACATGGGAGTCATCACTTATCAAGGCCCGAAAGCTGTTTGAAGATAAGGGTTAATCAGTGTGTACAGTAGTCACTGAGAGAACAGTGTTTTAATAGTTAGTAGTGGAAATGGATTATTTAGGGTTTTCACTTTCAATTTCTTTTCTCTCTGAGTTTGTTAATGTGTTTGTAATATCTGTTATATAATTTATATATGTGTAAGTCTTATCAATTTGTGGTTGAATAAATTCATGATTCATTGAATTGGTATAGAAAATAAGTCTCGAAAGACCAAGGATACTTCTTAGGGGCAGCTGCGCCTGTAATTGTGATGTAAGGGTTGCGTAATTCCAATCACACCTCTCCTAAATCTGCACTTTTGAGTTCAGTGGCAAGGATAAGTCCAAGATGACTGGAAACAGTGCCGAGATAAGCAGAGAACACATACAGCACCTAGAAGTCCAAATGGTCACCCATTTATTACTGACCAGGTTCAACATTGCTTAACTTTGGTGATCCAGCGGGAATCAGTGTGTCTATGATTATGCCATATTAAGTACTATCTTGTAAATAGTGCTCTGGATTATAATAGTCTTCTGTCTGGTATCTTTAGTTTTATGACTGAAGATGTTACTTTTTGAAACCAATACAGTCTTTCAAATGATGGTTTTTAAAAATAAAAAACAACTGTAAAAGTATATTAGTTTGAACAAAACTAAGTGAAATATATCTTAGAGGATGGTTTATTTTCACTTGCTTGTTCAGCAATGTCCAGTGAGTGATATCACCAAATTTGGCTGGCTTGGGTCCTAGTTGATCTCCTGGTGCTCAGCGATCACTCTAGTTAAGGCTTTGGGTATAGAAGGGTCCTGTCAGACAAATTACTAGTCTCCCTCAAAATTACGGCCCTGTCGGTGGGGCATTAGAATACGCCGACTGCCCCCCCTGCAGAGGGTAAAAGTCCCTCAATGGGGGTCCTGGATATGACCTTAAACTATATCCAGTGGTGAGGCCCCAGCTTGTGGGTTTTGGGGAGTGTAGAGCCACTCTTTAATTACCATTGCTCCCAGGTCCACTCTGACCCGGAGTGGTAGTACCTGTTAGGGTCCCAACTATGGGTTAAATAGAAACCGACGTGAAAACAACAAATATATTCTATTAAAAAAAATTTTTCTTCAAAATCTTTGGATTCGGCATTAAATAACCTGAAAAGGGTTGATATGCCGTAAAACAAAAAACCAACCAACCCTCAAAATTACAAATGCACTTTCTTTACTTAATCCCTTATCAAAGTTTCATCTTTAAAGAAATGGTTAATGGCAGTGTTTTAATTAACAATCAATGCCATGGCATGAGTGAGTGTGGTCCTTTCAGCCTTTTTGATAAGCAATTTATCTATTTGCTTAAGAATTCGGTTTGCCTCATATCTTGTTCCACCGATAATTGGTGTCTGAATAACAATCCGCTATTGTTTTATTCTTGTTTCAATATTGGTCAAGAGTATTATGTTCTTTGTCTGGATATGGTTCTTGTGACAAGACCACCAAGCCTGAACAGAGTCATCATTCGGCTGTCAGAGACCCTTGAAAAGTGATTTTATTACTGAACTAGCGGGGACACCTGGTGTTGCAGTCGTAAAAAAAAATAAATAACTATGACAATGGGGCAGAGGAAAGTGGGCGTCGTTTGGGTGCTATCAGCCAGAAGTGAAACTAAAAGCAAAATTTTGTAACCGTAAAAAAAAAAAAAAAAAAAAAAAAAAATTAGTGTGGGTATTCGGCGTTGCCCGGGTGTGGAGAGATTTTATGGTAATGAGCTACAGAGCCCTAAATTAAATTAAAATAAATAAAAAATTAACCAATCCCTTAAAAAAATTGAAAATAGCAGTGAATCCCTGTTGAAGTGCAAAAACAAAAAGTAGCATGCAGGCAGGCTCGAACTTGTAATAAAAAGGAGGGGGAAAAAGCCTCCCCCCACACACACACGCACACCCACTGTGACAAATGACGTCGGCAGGTTTCGAAATAAGGCTAGTCATTGCAAGGTGTATGATGACTTTGTAAAAATGTCAACGAAAAAAGTGACCCTCCCCCACCCCCTTCTTGTAAAAAATGGCCCAGTTAATGGTGAAAGAATGAATGTTTTTGGCCAAGTTTTGGATACTTGTTGGCCGAGAAACTGAGCTTTACAGTGATACCAATTTTGACCATGTTGGTCGCGTGTGTCAAAGGTTTGAGCAACCCCCAGAAAAAAAATTAGACGCAGCTCGGGTGGAGAGAGGTGTGAAAAAAAAACAAAAAAAAAAAAAACGTACATGAAAACCAGTTTAAGCGAACTTGAAAATAATTCAGTTTTTGTTTTAAAAGGAAAACTATCACATTACATAAGCCTAGAAATAAGAAAAATGTTATGGCAAATAAAAAGCTTTTTGAACCTGTTTAAATGTTAAAACTTAAAAAAAAAATAAAATAAAAAAAACATAAAAAATAGACCAACGTTACGTGGGCTTGAACGTGAAAATTGAAAGCTTACAACCCAATCTAGTTAATCACTACCCCACGACACTGTCAGTGGAATAATGTCGCTTTCTTTTTTTTTTTTAATTTTACCAATTCAAGAAAGAATGCCTGATGCGCATGCATTAAATGTTTTTTTTGGGGTAATGTAAAAAGAATTTTTTATAAATTTATCCAAAAATATTACATTTGATTTTTTTTTTTTTTTTTTTGCATTTCATTTTATTGAATACATATTAAAATACATTTAAATATTAATATATTTCATTTTATTGAATACATATTAAAATACATTTAAATATTAATATATTTCATTTTATTAAATACATATTAAAATACATTTAAATATTGTTAATATATTTATGCTTATCTAGAATTCAACCTAAAAATAATAAAAGCAGAAAAATCTTCATGCTGCCACTGAATGAAAATGTCA
This sequence comes from Euprymna scolopes, assembly GCF_053919585.1. Lineage (NCBI taxonomy): Eukaryota > Metazoa > Mollusca > Cephalopoda > Sepiida > Sepiolidae > Euprymna > Euprymna scolopes. The sequence continues at coordinate 80,795,431 of NC_136486.1, forward strand.
TATTCCAAAAGTTACGTAAATTGATCATGCATTGAAAAGTATTTTTTACAATTTTTAGCAATTAATACTATATTGTATCAATTACAAGACTTTTAAAATGTTGGTAGTTCAAATTAAGTTGTCTCCCTTCATTAAATATGACGGATCAGAGCACATCGCTTCTCACAGAGTTTGATTTTCTTAGTTAAAAACAAAACTATTTGATCAATTTACATAATTTTCGGGAATGACATTTTCGTTGCCTGACATGTCCGTACATTCTAAATATGTTTTGGTCAATTTACAGTTTATTTCCAGCGCCCAACGTTGCGCTGTCATAAAAAAAATGGAAAGGGGGTAGGTTGGCTGAACGTAAAATCCGCTTTTAATTTTTAAAAAAATGTGAAAACGGGGTGTCGTTTGGGTGCCACCAGCCAGAAGCAAAACCGAACGCAAAAAAATAGTATGGGTATTGAGCAACCAAAGTCCCTATGAAAAATAATTAAATACCCAGCAGTACCCGTGCAAGTGCAAAAAAATAAAATAAATTTAGCCGGGGTATCCGGCATTGCCATAGTGTGGAGTGGTTTTATGGTAAGGATATTGATCAACGGAGCCCTAAAAAAAAATGTTTCAAAACCCACTAAAAAAAAAAAAAATGAAAAGTGAGCACTCGTGCGAGCGCAAAAATAAAATACGAAAAAACAAAGTAATAAGCAGTCAGGCTTGAACCTGTAACACTAAGAAGAAAAAGAATTTGAAAAAAAAAAGGAAAGTGTTTAGTCCTCTTGGACACCCGACTTGTGACGTCACGAGCATTCCAAATAACATTTTATGCATATGTCGCAGGGCGGAATGACTTTGCAAAAATGTCAACGAAAAAAGTGACCCGTCTTTGTAAAAAACGGCTCAGTTGATGGGGAAAAATTAATTTTTTTTGATATTTGTCAACCAAAAGACTGAGCTTTCAAACAATACCAATTTTGTCAGTGTTGGTCGTGTATGTCGAAAGTTTTAGTGAGACATACATACATTCACATAAACGAACGATTGAGATTTATATTATAGACTATCCTGAGTGCTCGGCATTGGTCGGGTGTTTGGAGGTGTGTGTTTAGCAAAAAAAAAAAAAAAGAAAGAAAATATGGTAGTAGGCAGGCAGGCTCAAACCGTGAAGGAGGAAAGGAACGTGAAAAAAAAGTGATGTATTTGCCGTTGCTTTCATCGGCAAACCGGAAGTGGCAAAATTTTAAATTAAGGCTATTCAATCGAAATGAGGGAATGACTTTCGAAAATATCAGTGAAAATAGCGACCTCTCCTTGTAGAAAAGTGCCCAGTTGAGGGTGAAGGAATTAATGTTTTTAACAAATTTTTTTATATTTTTCATCTGAAGGGTCGAGCTTCAAAACGATACTGATCTTGTGAAAATCTGTCACCTCTGTCGAAAGTTTTAGGTAGACATACATACAGACAGACACACAAGTGCAAATTATATTATAGACTGCTTTGGACCGTATAAACAATGAGAAAATTGAATTTGATTTTGAATATATTTGTTATTCTTTGGAGAGAGGAATTTTTAATGTCTATGTATCATTTGCTATTTTGAGCAAAAGAATATTTTCCTTACCTAGGACGGGTATTTCACATTTCACATATGAAATAATTGTATCTTACCTAGGGTAGGTAATTTACAGCATGTATATGAAATAATTTTACCTTTGCAAGGACGGGTAATATACAACACATACTTAAAATAATTTTACCTTCACTAAGATGGGTAATTTAAATACATATATGAAACAATTTCACAAGCGTTTTTACCTCAAAACGCACATTACTCTCTACAATCCAACCCCCAAAAGAAAACACAAAAATGTTTAAGATTAACATAATCATGCTTCTTTCTACCCACCACTACAACCATCACATCATTCCTGGATAATAACATAAAAAATTCCAAAAAAATATAGATTACCTCCTAAAGAAACTGGCCTAGTAAACTTTCATAGAAAACCAACAATATATATGTATTAATCTAATTTTGAGATAGAAAATTGTTTAAGCCATTCACGGTACAAACTTTATATTCTGCCACCCTCATTTTATCCAGAGCGACGCTGATTATTCTGCTAGTATATATTTGCACCTATCTCATTCAATGCTGAGCAACGCCAGGAATTTTGCTAATATATATTTTCATCAATCTCCTTCAATCCCGGGTGACGCTGGAGATTTTGGTAGTAAATTTTCTCACCTATCTCATTCAATCTTGAGCAGCACCAGGTATTCTGCTAGTGTATATGTGCAGCTATCTAATACAATCCCGAGCGATGCCAAGTATTCATCTGTTCTGTATTTGTACCTATCTCATTCATCCCCAGGTGATGCCAGGTATTCTGTTAGTATTTATTTGCACTTCCATTATTAAATCCCAGGTGATGCCTGGTATTCTGCTTCTATATATTTCCACCTATATTATTATATCCTAGGCAATGAAGGGTATTCTGCTAATATATTTCTACCGATCTCATTCAATGCCAAGCGACGCTGATAATTTTGCTCATATATATTCTCACCTTCTTCATTCAATCCCAGGCAACACCGGGTATTCCACTAGTATATATTTCAATCAATCTCATTCAATCCAAGGTGACACCAGGTATTCTGCTAGTATATATTTCAATCAATCTCATTCAATCCAAGGTGACACCAGGTATTCTGCTAGTATATATTTCAATCAATCTCATTCAATCCAAGGTGACACCAGGTATTCTGCTAGTATATATTTCAATCAATCTCATTCAATCCAAGGTGACACCAGGTATTCTGATAGTATATATTTGTATCTATCCTATTGGATCCCAGGCGCCCGTATATTCTGCTTGTGTACATTTGCATGTCTCTCATTCAATCCCGAGTGACTCTGGGTAATCTGCTAGTATATATTTGGACTTATCTCGTTGAATCCCATAATTCTTGGATATGTTACTAATTTCAAAAATCGTTTTTCATAATTTAACCCACATATCCCCCCCCCCTCTTACTAAAATTATAACTTTGATACATTGTCTTGGCTGTTTATTTCATTACAAACACACCAATAAAATAACTCACATTTCATCATTTTTCAAAAGTATTGGATATGTTACTAATTTCGACAATCATTTTAAATGATTTAACCCACATTGTCGCCCCCTCCCTTATTAAAATAATAACTTTGATACATTCTGCCAGTATATATTTCTACCAACTTCATTCAATACCGAGCGAGGGTGGGTACAAAGCTAGTATATATTTCTAGCAAGGTTATTCAATCCCAGGCCATGGCGGGTATGCTTCTATTATCTATTTCCACCTATTTAATCCATTCAAGGGCGATTCTGGGTATTCTGCTAGTATATATTAACACCCGTCTCATTCAATCTCTGGCTGCATCGGGTATTCTGTTTGTATATATTTCCACCTATGTAATACAATCACGTGCGATGCCGGGTATTCTGTTAATATATATTTCCGCCTATCTAATCCAAACCAGTGCGACGCCGGGTATTCTGTTTGTACATATTTCCACCTATCTCATCCAATCCCGGGCGACGTTGGGTATTCTGCTAGTACATATATTCACCTATCTCATCCAATCCTGGGCAATGCCGGGTATTCTGCTAGTACATATATCCACCTATCTCTTCTAATCCCAGTCAATGGCGGATATTCTGCTATTATATATATCCACCTATCTCATCCGATCCAGGGCGATGCTGGGTATTCTGCTAATACATATTTCCACCTATCTCATCAAATCCCGGGTAACGCCAGGTATTTTGCTAGTACATGTATCAACCTATCTCCTCCAATCCTGAGTGACGGCGGGTATTCTGCAAGTACATATATCCACCTATCGCATCCAATCCCAGGCAGGTCCTGGATATGACCTTAAACTATATCCAATGGTGAAGCCCCAGCTTGCGGGCTCTGGGGAGTGTGGAGCCACCCTTTAATTGCCATTGCTCCCAGGTCCACTGACCCGGAGTGGTAGTACCTGTTCGGGTTCCAACTATGGGTGTAATAGAAATCGACTTGCAAAAAACAAATATATTCTATTAAAACTTTTTCTTCAAAATCACCGGATTCGGTATTAAATAACCTGAAAAGGGTTGATATGCCATAAAACAACCAATCAATTCCAGGCAATGCAGAGTATTCTGCTAGTACTTATTTCCACCTATCTTATCCAATCCCGGGCGACGCCAGATATTCTGCTAGTACATATATCAATCTATTTCATCTGATCCCGGGCGACACTGGCTATTCTGCTATTACAAATATCCACCTATTTTATCTGATCCCAGGTGATGCCGAGTATTCTACTAGGAAACATTCCACCTATATCATCCAATCCTGGACAACGCCAGGTATTCTATCAGTACATATATCCACCTATCTCATTCGATCCCAGGCAACGCCGGATATTCTCCTAGTAGATATTTCCACCTATTTCATCCAATCCTGAGCAACGTCGGGTATTCTGCTAGTACATATACCCACCTATTTCCTCTAATCCCGGGCAACGACGAATATTCTACTAATATATATATTCACCTATCTCATCCAATCCAGGGCGACGCCGGGTGTTCTGTTAGTACATATTTCCACCTATCTTATCCAACGCCGGGTATTTTGCTAGTACATATATCCACCTACCTCATACAACCCCGGGCCACGCCACACACTGGGCCCAGATGGCCAAAGTTTGGAAATAAGAATGGAAGTTGTTCTGACTATGTTTTGATAGGTCTAAATTAGTTTTTAGGGATATAGATGGTAAATTGGGCCTACTGAAATCATTTTTAATCCATTTATATTACCATTTGAGCCCTTTCATGGGGAAAATGAGGATTTCCGAGCCAACGCTTGTCGCAGACGACGGAGGATAAAAACCAGATTTTTCTCCGACCTTGAATTTGTTATAAAACGACTTCCTGAAGTGCTAGAGGATTAATTTTTTTTTGTTTTCTCAGTAATTTTATGAGGATTCCAAAATTTTTATTAGATAAGAGCTAGGCGGATCGCATTCTTGTCAATTTTAGGGTAGGATTGATGAAAATTTGGCTTATTTGTTGATCAGATTCCCCGGACCAGAATGAACAATAGTTATTAAATAGGATTTAATGAGATGATTGTAATTGCAATCAAAGTGCAATCCATTTTTTGTCAATTCTAAGCATTCAAGTAACCAACACTAGCATATAAGTATAAACTGAATGACAAATAAACTAACAAGAAATCAATGATCAACATAGACTAATCAAGAAGAATGTCTTCTTAGGCAGACTGAACAGTCGACTGTGCGAGCGAATTGTGTGGTCAGTACCGCCACATTCAGTGCAGAACTTCTTCGGCTGAAACTCTGTTGCTATGCTGTTTATTCGTGGATCTGAAGGTTCCAGAAGTCGAGCCATGGCATCTGTCAATTATTGGATTGGGTCAGTTTTTCGTGTCCGTAATTGTAAGAAGTTCCGAATGTCCTTGTTGTTGGACTCCTTGGACAGAGTTTCTTTCTTCCCTCTAACCTAACAACTCATTACTAGTAGGAAAGTAAATTCCTTTGGCAGCCAATAAGTTTCTCATCTTCCTCATCTGGTCCCTGCTTAGTGTCAGCGAGTGCATAATAGCGATAGCCTCGTCCACTTCAAAGGAGCGTGTGTTCGTGATGCTGGAGGTAAAGATCTCATGACCGACTTTGGCAATCTTCTTCTCGGACTGAATGTTAATTCTATGAATCAGATATCCAAGTAGCTGGGTGACACGCAATTCAGGGCATTCTTGTTGGACATAGTCACTGATGTGTTGAAGAAGAGATTCAGTTCTTTCCTTCTGCATCCGGGAGCCCAAATCAACAAAACTTTTCCTGCGTTTCTTTTGTGGTTCTACTGAAGGTGGATACTTTCTTTCGAAGTCGGTTAATTTTGAAGCCTGCTCGAGGATTTTAGCGGTTCCCACTTTAGCATTTTTCAAATGCCCGAAACGCTTCTAACCTGTCATAAAGAATGTTGTCACTTCTTCACACTCCTTAATACCATGCGTGTCCATGAAATGTTGCAGACATTTTTTATACTCAGGAGATTTGTTTCTGCTGATCTGAGAAGCCACATCAATGATTGACTGGAAAACGTGGTACTCAGAAACAGCTGTGCGATCATCATCTACAATGGATGCCATCTTTGATCTGTTGATAGAGATATACAGATAATCAATTACAAGATGATATTGATAAAGCATGAAACAACATTATACTAACACTAGATAATGCCACGTTATCTCCCCTTGCTAATGATCTATGATCCTAATTCTAAATGCAGGCAAGTTGATTAAACTAAATTATCACAATCAACACAAAGAACACAAAGATTGAATGTTAGCTATTTCCTATGGAATTCACTGGAAAGAGCTTAATGGAGGAAAGATACCATTTTTTTACAGAACTCAAAAACCTTGTCTTGTTCTTAAACAATGTGAATTTCAAAATTGTCAAAAAACCTTGTTTCGCCAATTTGGCTCCAAATATAGATAAATTGAATTTCAAGGTAATTTTTCAACAATAAATCGTATTCAAACCGCTAATAGTGACAAGTCAAACTGAACATTTTTTAAACCACCTCATCCTAAATTTTTCAAAACATATATGGTTTAGTATGTCACTATCAGCGATTATTCATAAATTATTGTGCACTTTTTGCAAAAAATATGGCTATTTTCAGTCATTTTTTGCTAATTTTGGATAATTTTTTGGCCAAAATTTGGATTTTTATCATTAAATATAGTTTGAATGGCCTAAATCACATATCTAAAGGTATATTAGTCAATTGATGATACGATCATAAGTATTTTGCCTCTTCTACCATAGGAAATTCGTAATCTGAACCGATCAGCAATTTTTACCAATTTTTAGCTTTGTCGTCATCATATCGTTCCGCGACGCGACGCGTGACTGAATTTGGCATGATTTCAAATTGCGATAGAATCTCTCCACGATGTGCTAGAGACCTAATTTTTTTTTTTGGTTGATTCAGAAATTGGATGGAGATGACGTTTATAGCCTGTAAAAATCTTTGTTGAGACTTTTTTATTTTGGCTATTTCCACCTCTGGGCCCACTGTGCGCCGGGTATTCTGCTAGTAAACATTTCACCAATTTTATCCAATCCCGGGCAACGCCGGGTGATCTACGAGTACATATATCCACCTATTTCATCCAATGCCAGGTATTCTGCTAGTACATATATCCACCTATTTCATCCAATGCCGGGTATTCTGCTAGTACATATATCCACCTCATCCCGCGCAATGGCAAATATTCTGCTAGTATATATCTCATCCGATCAAGGGTGACACCGGGTATTCTTCTGGTACATATTTCCACATATCTCATCCAGTCTAGGGCGACGCCAGGTATTCTGCTAGTACATATATCCACCTATGTCATCCAATCCTGGGCGACGCCGAGTATTCTACTAGTAAATATTTTCACCTATTTCATCCAATTCCAAGCGACGCCGAGTATTCTGCTAATACATAATTCCACCTATCTCAACCAATCCCGAGCAACGTCGGTATTCTGCTAGTACATATATCTACTTACCTCATCTAATCCTGGAAACGGCGGATATTCTGCTAGTACATATATCCACTTATTTCAGCCGATCCAGGGTGCCGCCAGGTATTCTGCTAACACATATTTCCACCTATCTTCTCCAATCCCGGGTAAGGGCTGGTATTCTTCTAGTATATATATCCACCTATCTTGTCTAATCCCAGGCAGTGCCGGGTATTCTGCTAGTACAAATATCCACCTATTTTATCCAATCCCAGGCGACGCCGGGGTTTTGCTAGGAAACATTCCACCTATCTCATCCAACCTATTTCATCCAATCCCGGGCAACGCCGCATATTCTGCTAGTACATATTACTTCAACATGAATTCCTTAGTGTAGTTTCAGTCTCAGCTTTTAATTGACTTTAATCCCCCTCCTCTTTAACTCAGGATTACTTGATATATTTACGGGATTTCTGAAATGTTACAAATATCAGCATTCACTGATTCATTACCTGCTTTTTTTTGGAATCGGCAGTTCAGCAATGTTATTTTCGGAATATGACATTTTGTCTCAATTTAGTACATGGTAAATATATAATATGCATCTTTTTTTAATAGAAGATAATGTTCGGTAGGAAATTATGCTATATAATACAGTTACTTTGTCCTTTGGCTAAGATCAAAGTGTAGTATCTGTTGTTAGAATTCAAGCGATCTCATTTTTCTCTCTTTCCCCTTTCCTGTTAAACAGTTATGATATCATATTGTTACTAATACTAAAAAGAAAATGGCTGTTTGTTTTTTTTGTTTTTTTAAACATGCCGACTTGTTCTTTACATGATTTTTTAAATGTTACAAATAAATCCCCAGCGTGCACTGATTCATTCACTTGATTTCATGGAATCAGCAGTTCAGCGATGTGATTTTTGGAATATGACATCTTGTCTCAATTTAGTACACAATAAACATATAATATGCATCTTTTTTTAATAGAAGATAATGTTCAGTAGGAAATTACGCTATATAATACTTCCCAAAAATTGGCCCAGGGAAATTAGTCCACCAAAAAGGGGGAAGCAACCACAACCTCCCACAAGAATGACTCCAAGAAGAAGGGAGCAGCCAAGAGAAAAGGGGAACAGAGCGTGACAACACCCAGCACCTCCCAAGAGCAATGGCCCGCTCTGGCTCCAACCAACCAGCAGCTCCCATGATCTCTACTCCAGCCCCCCAAACCAAAAAAGGTTCATGAGGATAAACCGGATCAGGCAGAAAACAGCCAGCCAGAAGAAGGAGCATCAGCAGCCTGGGGACCTGAGGAACAGGACCTATCACCACAAGAATACAGGGATCTGTTCAACTCCACCTTCAAGGAGTACGTGGAAGGGAACATCATTAAACCCCTTCCCGGCGCCTTGAAGGAACTTTAGCCGAGAGTCTTATCCCTCGTCAGCTCAGACTCCAGGACAAAGGGCCTGACTGGAGTCATCAAGGAAAACATGGCGCAGCTTCTACATGACCTCAAAATTCCAACCAGCTACATGTACAGATGGAGCTACGTCATGTGACAGCTGCTGCTCTCAGACAAAGAAATGGCCACCAAACTTTCCAGATCGAACATGCACTTGAAGAACATTGACCTAAAACCGAAATACCAGGGGAGGAGGACAACAGTATCAGTGCTGGGTGTATCGTGTTACTTGGGTCCCAGACAGCTTGGAACAGTTTTCAGCCAATATGGCGAGGTGGAGGCCGTTCAGGCAGTAAAGGAACCACAAAATGTCCTTACCAGAGAATACAAGCTCTTCATGTGCTTAGACCATGCCGGTTTCAACAACATACCGGCCTGGATGAGCTACGATCAATGGTCATTCTCCATTATAGCGGAAGGCAGGAGGCCGCATTGTTGGCACTGCCAACAGCAGGGACATATGTCCAAGGACTGCCCAAAACACAAACCATCAACCACAGTCCCCACGACAGTAGCACAACCAGTCAAAAAGGCTGCTAATACCAGCATCCCAGGAACAGAGGAGGGCTGGAGCACAGTGGCCAGGAAGGGCAAAGCAGCACAGAAGACCAAGCCCACCGGCATCCAGTCCAGGAACGCAACCAAGCAGGATGAAACAGAACCAATACCAGCAAAGGCCAGCAACCCAGAGCTAAAAAGGAAGCTCCAGAATTCCACAACAGAGTCCGAGGGGGAGAGCTCAGCAGAAGAGGAGGCCCCTACCCAACTTCAAGCTTCAAAAGCAACAAGGAGGCAACGGAAGAAGAGTAGCAGAAGCCCGTCTGTCAACTCATCAACCCAAGAAGCCACCCCCGAGACTCGCCAAATGGAGGAGGACGCACCAGGGAAGGACAGCCCCCCCCAAATGCTCAAACCCCAACTACAACTCGGGCCGAGCGTCCCAAGTACATGTTATGGTCCCCCTCCCGCAGTAATACTGTGAGGAATGAACAGGAGAGAGAGCAACAAAACACCCCCAACCCCACGAACTCGCCAGCTCCGGTCAGATCAGTACGTACTAAATCACTGCAGTTTCTGCCCGGGGACAAAATCTGTGAAGCCGACCTTCTGCAGGCCACGTCAGACCTGAAAGGCAAGCAGAAGGAGCGGTTTCGGAAGTTAAAAGCCCTCACCCACATCCAAGAGAAAGAGATCACTAATTTCAAGGATTTCCCAGACACACCCAAGATGCTTACAGTGGTGAGGGCGAACAAGGACCACAGAACCCAGCCTATGTGGAACTGGATCCTCGCAGCTCAGAAAGAAGTGGATTCTCCCGTATTGGTGGACCAGGATCATCCCTCCCTGATCAAATTCAGATTCAAGTGTGAAGGAAGAGTCCCCCTGTATGTCCACCCATCTTTATACAGAGCACTCAAACTAACCTTTCCCCTAGATGTGGGAGTTGCTGCTCAAGATGGGCAACTTTCGTCTGAACTACTTACAGGCAGTCTCGACCAAACCTGCTGAAACCTCACCTCCGAGGACTTCAGACCCGTTTGTGACACTGCTTAAAAGGTTTAAGCAGTGTCACAAACGGGTTTAAAAGGATGTCTTTAAACTTGGCTATTTCAATATGAGGGGCATTAGGTGTTGAAGCAAGGCCTTGTGCGTGCTGAGAGACCTGGTGTCCCTTAAGATATATATTGCCGTATCCAGGGGACCCACTTTGTTTGTGATGGGGATTGTCAGGTGCTGGTAAGCGACTACGATGTTTACTCAACATATGGCAATGCTTATAGTCATAGAATCTCCTTGCTAGTGAGTCGCACCCTGTCAGCGTCGGTGAATGTCGTTCACACGGACGAGGACGGACGGGCAATCGTTGTCGATGTAGCCATTAATTGCAGTGTTTTTTGGATTGTCGCTGTTTATGCTCCCAATTCTGCTCTAGAGAGAGTATCCTTTATTCGACGGTTGGAGGGCTTCCTTGAGGATCCGGAACAGGTAGTTTTAATGGGTGATTGGAATGCCATCTTTGATCCCAATATAAATAAGGTCGGGGGACTAGCAGGTCGGTGTAGTGTGACAGCAGTCTGTCTGACCTGATGGTTTCATGCGACCTCGTTGACAGATTTCATCTGAATCACCCAGGGCAGATGTGGACGTGGCATGCTAGTGTGCCTTCCCATCCGAGTACTTACTTGGATCGGATGTTATAGTTAGAAGAGGCGATGTAAACTTTCTATCTTGCCCACGTTCCACTTTTTAGGACACTCGGACCATAAACTTGTTATGGCCTGTTTGAACCTAAATTGATATTGGATGTTTAACAGCTCTTTGTTGGAGCTGGAAGATTTCTGGTTGAAGGTCACTGAATTAATTCAGCGGGCACTAGTGGGGGTGGCTACAGGAAGTAAGTGGTGGGTTAGTCTTAAGGCCAAAATTAGACGCTTCTCCGTCCAGTACAGCCAAGGCATTACGTTAGGCAAAGAAGCGTATAGAGGATAGGCTAATCCGGGCGGTGGAGGGATGGGATCCCCTAGAGATAGCGCTAAATAAACAAGACCTCAGCCGCTTGGCTAACAAGCAGTATGAAGGTCAGATAGTTAGGGCTAGGTTAATGAAAGACTCTAATGAAGCTGTTAATGTTGACGCTGTTGAGCGTAAGGCTGCTCTAAGACGTGGTTCGGATGGATACATTTGGAAAGTACATAACCTGGAAGGACACACCCTCGTGTCGACTCGGGAGATCTGCGAGGGGTTTCGGGAGCATCTATCAGAGCGCTTCATCCAACTACCCAGATTCAAGGTCAAAGAGTTTGGCAGTTATTTGGCCGACTTGCCCCGCCTCTCAGAGGCTCAAGCGGCTAGCTGTGATGGTCTTGTTACGGAACATGAGGTCATTACTGTGTTGAAGCAGGTCAGCTCCAACAGGTCCCAGGGGCTTGATGGTCTACCCTACGAATTCTACTTGAGGTTCTCACCCATGTTGGTCCCTATTCTGAAGGATGTTTCAACCATTAGTTTGCTCAAGGTTCCATTCCTGGACAGGTGACTAAAGGAGTAATCACATTACTGAGGAAGGTCAACGGCATGGTGGGGCGGAAAACTTTGATGATTTTAGGCCCTTGACTCTGCTAAACACTGAATTAAAGATTTTGGCAAAGATTCTTGTGAATCGCTTGCAGATTGTCATCACTGACTTGATTGAACCGGACCAGAGCTATGCTTTGAAGAAAGATCGATTCAAGACAATTTTCATTTGATCCGCACGATCATAGAGGGAATAGAAGACGACATCGAAGCTATGCTGATCAGTTTAGATCAGGCCAAGGCATTTGATAAGGTCGACCATCGGTTCCTCGGATCTGTGCTAGAGGTTGCCGGTTTTAATCCGGACTTCCGCAAGTGGATGTTTGTCCTGTATGATAGGCCAACTGTAGCGGTGCATATAAACGGTAAGCTGTCGGAGTCATTCGCCGTCTCTTGGTCGGTGCGTCAGGGTTGTCCGCTGTCACCTCTTTTGTACATCCTGGCGTTGGAACCCCTCCTTCGCAAGTTAAGGAACAAGGCGACTACACCAGTCCTGCACAGAATAGCTCTCCCTGGAGGCATACAAGCAGGGTTTCCGCATTCGCCGATGACGTTGCCGTGTTCGTGTCTTGCCCCACCAACATTCACGTGGTGACCAAGGTGCTCACTACGAAGAAGTTACAGAGGCCGTCTTCAATGGGTCTGCGGTTGGGTGCCTGGACCGGAGTAAATTCGCTTCCGGACATCTTCAGTTGGACCGACGGCCTGGTCCGAATTGTCGGTGTGTGGTTTGGACCGAGTCTCCAGCTGAAGAAAAACTGGTCGGAAGTAGAGACCAAGGTCGACTCGTCTCAAGACTTGGATTCAAAGGAAATTGTCCTTGAAGTGTCAGGCAGTGGCGTGTGCCACATACGTCTTTCCGGTCATCCTTTACTGTCTGTACTTCCCCTCCCTGCAAAATGCTGAACCAGCTTACAGGAGCACCTCGATGCACTCTTGTGGAACGAGGGTAAGCATTATGTTTGCAGAGAGGTGTGTGTTCAAAGTACGAGTGAGGGAGGCTTGGGACTGCCCGATCTCCTGTGTCACAAACACACAGAGAGGTTGGCCTTCTTGAGCCGTGCGCTATATGAGGACTTCCATGGGCTACTGCGGTTGGAGCGCATTTCCAAAACCCAGTTTTTATACTTTATTTTGCATGAACTTTTTTCTAGCTTCCCTTTTCATATTTTATATTCATAAACTTTTTTATTAAATGAAATTAAACTTTTGATCATACACACAAACACACAAAAAAAAATGCATACACAAACATACAGATAATTTTTACAAGTTGTAAATATGTTTTTTTCAAAACGCTGGGGATTTATTAGTTAGATTAGGATCCACAGAATGAGGTATTGTGGTAAATGTTGTCAGTCAAGAGTAAGACTCCAAAGTCATCATCCTCACAATTTTACTATAGTCACAAAGACCCTGCCCCTTCCCCCTCCTCAATTTCTTATAGGCCTTGTGCCTAAGTTTGTTGGTTTGTTGTTTTGAAGCATTGTAAAAAATTTTCAAGAAAATAAATTATAAATAAGATCAAAGTGTAGTATCTGTCCTTAGAATTCAAGCGATCACATCTTTTGCCCCCCTTCCCCCAAATAGAATTAGTACATATACACCAATTTTATCCAATCCTGAGCTACGTCGCATATTCTGCTAGTACAGCTATGTAATACAATCCCGGGCGACGCTGGATATTAGGCTAGGAAACATTCAATGTATTTCCAACTATGTCGGGTAATCTGCTAGTACATAATACTTTTATATGAATTCCTTAAAACCCTTCCTCCTTAACTGAAGATTATATAAAAAACATAACCTCCCAATACTAAGAATGGCTTTCTGAATAATAATGTTTTTATTTAAGAATTTGGAATCAGCAGTTAAGCGATGTGTGATGTTTGGAATAAATATATAATATGCACCTTTTTTTACTTGGTCTTTTGGCTAAGATAAAAATGTAGTATCTGTTCTTAGAATTCAAGTGGTTTCATCTTTCCCCCCACCCCCACTAAGAAAATAAGGAGGAGGTCATGCTTTGCATGTCAAGCTTTAGAGAAACAAATGTCACTCGAAAATAATAACTATAATAATAATAATAAATAAACTTCTAAATAATAATGTTTTTAGTTCAGATGTAATTTTTGGAATATGACATATTTTCTCAATTTAGTAATCGATAAATATAAATTATGCATCTTTTTATAATAGAAGAAAATGCTTGGTATAAAATTAAGCTGTATAAGACGGTTATTTGGTCTTTTGGCTAAGATCAAAGCGTAGTATCTGTCTTAGAATTCAAGCAGTCTCACCCTCACCCCCCGCCTTCCACTAAGAAAATAAGGGGAGGTTATACCTGGGATCTCAAGCTGTAGAGAAACAAACGTTACTCGAAAATAAGGAGGATTTATGCCTGGGATGTGATCAAATCCATTCACTCTTATTTCGTATATGTAATGTTTTTAGATGCATTGTTTACATTTTAAAACATAGTAAAATGAATCTCGTTTCCTGTCTAGACATCTCTCTCTCTTTTTCTCTCTCTCTCTCTCTCTCTGTGTTTGCGTGTATGTCTCTCTCCCTCTATATCTCTCCCTCTCTCTTCATCTTCCTTACTTTAAAAAGAAATAGTGTTACTAAAAAAGAAAATGGCCTTTAGCTTTGTTTTTTTGTAAAAACATTGATCCTTAATATTTTTTAAGCATATTTTTTTTTTACTTCACATTTTTGGCTTGTAATTTTTCGTCTAACTATTTTTAACCTGCTAATAACTTTGGTAACGTTTTCATAACGTGTAAGTTAATATTGTAATTTGTATGATAGTCGCCTTATGAAATGTTTTTATATACAGACCGCCATTACAGCTTGGTGACGTCATGGTCACGTGACATGACTCAGCGTTTATTAAATTACTTATAAATATCGTTAAGATGTCACTTTTTTTTTATAACTTAGAGTTGACCTTTTGCGCCAAAAATTTGATATTTGTCGTCCGGAGGGTCGGGCTTTAATATGAGACCAAATTTGTGAATTTTTGTTCTGTCTGTCAAAAGTTTTTGCGAGACATACAAACATACATACATATATTTTTACTTTTATATATATATAGACTAGTGGGGGGTACCTGGCATTGCCCGGGTGTTTAGAGGTGTGTGTGCTCGGGGGGGGGGGGTAATCAAAGCATAAGAATAAGCGAAGTAAATATTCTTTTAAAAATAAATGTTAAAACTTTAAAAAATTGGAAAAAAACACAAAAAATACTAACGTACGGCAAACGAATGATGTTAAATGTAAAACTCAGAAAAACAAACGTTAAAATGTCTTTAAAAAATCTGAAAAATAAAAACCAAAAATAACACTAACTTAAATAACCCTGTTTCAATATTAAAATTAAAAAAAAAAAAAAAAAAAGACATCTCCCACCACGATTCGGACCCAAAACCTTAAGATAATGAGGGTGCCCTCTAAGCAACTGAGCTAAGACGAGTTCGACGAAATTGGATCGGTTTTATTTTATATTTAAAGTAAATTATGTTCCGATGTCATTTGCACATGCGTAGAAGCGAACTTGTCATGAGAGGACGGTTTTTGCTGACCCCTCCCTGTAGAAAACTGATGATTTTAGGGTGAAGAAATTAATGTTTTTGGCCAATGTTTCGATATTTGTCGGGCAAAGGTTGGAACTTTAAATGATACCAATCTCGTGAAAATCCGTGACCCGTGTCGAAAGATTTTGCGAGACATACAAACACACATACATACATACAAACACACATTTTCGCTTTTATATATATAGAAGATAGATAACAGACTTTGCCAAATCTTTGGGAAAGGCACCCTATAGCCAAATTCCATTTCCTAAATCTTCAAAAATGAAATTCATTACTGAATCAATACTTTTTTTTCTTTTTATTGCATGGGCCTGAATAATCAACATGGCCACATTGGGGAAGAAACTGGATAATCTGTTATCAATTGGGGGTGGGAGGTGGGATTAATACTTCTCTAAGCAATTAACACACTTTCAACCCCTTTCCTTCCATTTCTATTTCGCCCTGTCCTTTCCACTAGTCTGAATTTTGACAGCATATCAACCCTTTCCGTTGTTCTTTTTGGGTTTTTTTAACCTGCCAATATTGTCACAAAATACCTGAAAAGAATTCTGTATATAATATAAAATATAATTCCAAACATAATGTTGAAAAAGTAAAAATGAAAATACCAGCCAAAGAAGTGATTCAAAACATTATTTCTTTGTGAACTCTGCAAGTTCAAATCTTGTGGCGAAAAATATTACAATTAAAAAAAAAGAAAAAGAAAAAACTAATACCATTCATTAACCTGGATTAAATTAATTAAAATATAAGCAAGTCGAATTAAGTTTAAATTTTACTATTTTCTATTAGGAATCAAATCCAACTTAAAAAATATTTTGATATGAGAACAAAATAATAATTGGTTAAAAAAACATTTTTTTTCTTGCGCAAAAAAAAGGGTTTCATTCCTTAAGAATTTCTTTGTTAAAGAAAATCTGAACTTAATTTTATATTGTTATTTATTCATCCATTGTTTACTTTTCTTTTTTAGTTTGTTGTATTAGAGTGACTGGAAGTTGGATATAGATTCTCAAATTATTAGCATTCAAATCTCAAATTGTTGAAAACAAAAATAGATATGCATTATTTGTTTGGTATGTAATGGTTTATGATGGCCTTTGAATATTCTAAAGCTAGTTTGAACAAAAATGTTAACTTTATTAAAACTTAATCCTGCAAATAATTACAAATTGTTCTGTAGAGTTTTGTATTTTTCACTTTTTAAATTTTTTGCAGAAAATTAAAACAATTTTACCACCAACGATACCAATTAGTGATGATGACGACGATGATGATCATGATGACGAGGAGGAGGAAGAGGAGGAATGTGATGGAAAGAAGAAAAGGGGGAGGAGGAAGAAGAATAAAACCAATGATAATGATTACATTGATCCATTATTACCGGTTTTGAAAAAGAGAGGTAGAAAAAAGAAATATGTTTCTCAGAGTAATGTATTTAATTCTTGGATTACATCAGCTCAACGGAGGTATAAAAAAAATGGCGCTTTTAGACTACCAACCTATCTTACACAAAATAAATCTTTAAAATACTTTAAAAATAAAAAATATAAATTTTCTTCTTGTAAGAAACCTAATAAGTGTATCGACCATTTTGCAAACAATAATCCCAGCATACCTACTTGTAAATTACATCCCAACTTAAAAAAAGAAACTGAAATGAAATCTGATCCTGAAATGTCATGCAATGCCAACCTTGTCTGTAATGGAATAAAGCAAGAAGTTTTATGTAAATCCTCTGATTATAATGAGGACAAAAATGGATTTGATTGTACATGTGTTGAGAGCCTTGACATAAAAAAGGAAACTGTAAATAGTGATACAGAACAGTTGAGTGAAACTAAGACTGATATTTTAAAGGCAGAAAAGAAAGTCTCTCTTTCTAACATGACAATGCATGTAGGAAAAAGGAAACCTTACAAAAAGAAAAAGAAAGGATTTAAAACAAAATCTTGTCTTGACTCTATTCCAATCAAGGAAAATGAATCACAAGAAAATAGTCTTTCCGCTCCAAATGATGCAGAAACATACAAAACAGAAACTGAGGAAACAAGTGAAGAATTGGTAAGTAATCTCTTTCTGTAGACATAATCAAGGTGATAAGTAAAAATTTTGTCCAGCATATTCTTCACGTGCTCTTCCCATTTTGAATTTGAAAAACTTGTTCAATTTCTAGCAGTGAGACAATTTCTGCTTATTTCTATTAAATTGAAACCTATTAACTTTTAAAGACAGGTGTATAAAAATGTTCACACAGAAACTATTAGCACAAAAGATGCATGCGACAGAAAAACTGAACAGAAGCGGGAGGTCTAATTACTATCAAATTGAAAATTTTTAAATATAGAACTTTTTGGTCTTTAGACTCAAAACATCAATTGGTGGTCAACTTTATGGTACGCTCCCCACTTTGGTTTTTCACTGAAACTCAGTTTAATGTGAACTCGTCCAGCATCTTAATGATATCTATGCCAGTTAGGAAATTGAGGTTTAACAGTAACTGTCTATGACTTAGACTTTAGCTTCCACATTCAAAAGTTGCCTATTACCAAAATGAGGGTTCCAATCGCATAACATAATGCACACTAATGTGGTCACAAGAGATCAAGAATCCATCAGTATGATACACTATTATATATACAGAGCTTCATATACAAGAATCATTTTTTTTAAACAAATCAGGAAGATATTTGTTTTCTACCTTTTGTCACCTATAGCAGCACATTTTTCAAATGTTTCCTTCTGTATAAAACAGCTCTCTCCACTCTGATATTGGCAGTCTTTTGTTCACAGGCATTTAAAGCATAGAATCCTATGACTTGTTGGTAATGAATTTACTGTGGCTGATGCTCTGCTCTTTCTTGTCCAACATAATACCATGGGCTCTCATTAAAATTTATCCCAGGGTTATGTCATCCATCTTTGACAATGCTTAATGAAGTTAGACAACATTGAGCCTGGCCAGTATCATACAAGTGACTATTTGGGAATACCAGGTGCAGTATGTGGGAGGGTGTCAACATCTTGTAAGAACTGCAAAACCTATCATTTCCCATGACTGGGATATACATGCAATAGGAAACTGCTTGTAAATTTAATATTCCCTAGAAACTTCCTCCTTCAGAGGAAGCTAAATCAACTCGTCAAGGATTGATACTGTTTTGTTCCATTTTTTTGCTATTGACAAGTCCTTGGAAAGTTTATTAAATTTTTATTCTTTATTTCAATATTTTCAAACTGAAATCATCTGAAGTGTTTATAGCAAGTATAGCAGTTCAAAGTTTGTGTCACAGTGACATTTTGTAACACTCATTAAAGTTTTGTTTTTATTTTTGATGACTGATCAAATGTTAAATTTAATAAGACATTTTTATTTCATTGATTTTGATATTCATGCAGCAACCTGAAATTGGAAAATTTGAGTTGATTGTGGATTCTGTTCAAGAACTGAGAGAGTTGGTTGCTCAGTTTGAACCTGCTACAAATTCTAAACGACGAAAAAGTAAAGTAAGTTTTTCTTGTGTGTATGGTTTAATTTTTCACATTTATTGAAATAAGAAATATTTGATGTTGAAATTTTTTAAATGGTTTATATATATCTATATATACTGATGATTTTTCTACGATTAGTGTTTAGTAATTAAATAGAGTGCAAAAGGCATAAAAAGCCATCTTCGGTGATGCAGTAACCAATTTCATAAGATATAATTTACATATAATGAACCTGTATGTCCATTTGAAAAAGCAGTTATTTCCCTATGATTAATGCCTAAAGAAAATAAAACATTGCATTGATAAAAACAACCTTTTAATGACTTTCCAGTTCTATATTTATTTTTTTTTTTGCTGACTTTTAGAAATATTAATATCCTATTTTTTAATAGTTTTGTTGAAATAAATTTTGATTATCTTATAAAAAATATCTCTTCAGTAAACAGAATATAATTTTTTACTCTTATTAAACAGTATTATCTTTGATAAATTTTAGAATAATTTTCATGTATGGAAAATGCTTCCATTTGTTTGAAGTAACTTATTTTAATTGAATAACATTGATTTCATATGGGTCACCATTAATATAATATACGATAGGACATGATTCTTGTCAGAGTTATGAAAAGCACTCATCAAAATCAGGAAAACTGATAACAAAATAAAGTTCAGAAATAAATGCTAAAAACATTTAACTCATAACAAATGTAGCAAAGATGGTTAAAAACTAGAAGTAGTAAACAATTTCTACATGAGACAAATGAGGATAAAAATTCATAGTCCTTGCTTAATCGCAACAATATCGAAATTGAAACTAATACGATCACTAACTTAAATAGGATATAATGTTAATGGGCCCCTTCCATCAATAGCAAAGCTACAAAAAAAGATCCAGGTATTGGTGATAAAATTTTATCATTAGATACTTTCAGATTCACAACATCAGCAAACACTTTATTAGCATTCTTATGACCTCATAATGGTGAAAAAGAGAAAGTTGAAATTTTATAACTATGTCACAAAATCGATTGATCTTATAAAAATGATTAATGCACCATGGAAAAAAAGTAGACAATAAAATATGCACACATCCAATAGTTGACTTGAAAAATATTTGTGTGGAAACTTAAACGATAGTGTCTAACGTGATAGATGTGAAGGGATCAGGTACTAAATAACTCTAATCTAAATGTGATGACTAATCCACTTGGGGTTAATGGGTCACATTATTTCTGTTTGGTTAAATTTACATATTCAGTAATTAACTGTTTTTTAAATATCTATAGAAGCAGCTAGTTATGTGTATGCACACGGTTGATTAAGAGTGGAGAGGTATCATGTGCTCAGATTAAGAAGTAATTTTTATGCATACTATATACATTATAAATTTCATAAAAATATATCTGATAGATTTTAAATCAATTTCTTTTCAAGAGGTATGGGTCTCTCTCATCTACAAAAGATATCAAATGTATCTTTTTATGCTCATTATCTATTATTATCTATTATATACTAGCGGGGGGTACCCGGCGATGCCCGGGTGTCTTGAGGTAAATCAAAACTCCGGGGGGGGGGGGGGGTTAAATAATAATAAAAAAATGTTTTGGTAGGTGAGTATGAGAATCGAACCCATACCCTTGAGTTGGAAATTAATGTGTGAAAAAAAAAAAACGTGCAATGTTACGATTGGGCCACTGCGACATACAGCCTAGACATGAATTTATTTATCTAACTATAACTATAAAAACAGGCGTGCGTAATAAAAGTTAACTTTGCTGCTTCTATTTGACCTAATTAAGAAGGTCAAATAGAAGTCACGCAGCGTCAGCGTCTGAGTTTCTTTATCGAAATTTGACTGTCTGATATACAAGATTGATCAAAGCTGATTGCTTCTGGACGTTTTTCCCGGCGCAATGCCGCGAACACATCCGTTTGAGTTTAGTTTCACTTTATTTATACTAAAAAGCCCAATCAACAAGCGAGAAGCCAAAATAGCAATAATTTTGTAAAAATCTATGTAAATAAATCTATACGCTACGCGCTTTCCTAATTCCTAGATATTATTATATAGGACCTATATGCACAGTTTTAAGCGATAGTAACGACCCCGGGAGCATGTGCGAGAAAAGCCTTTTGAAGACATACACGAAATGGTCACACACATTTTGCCTTTTATATATATAGATTTCATAAAAAATTTGTCCAGTAGTTTTTCTTCCTAGGTCTTTACGTTTCTTATATAGATTTGTTTAAACTTTTAAGAAAAAGTTCAGTTTCATTTTCAGGAAATTTTTAATTTGCGCATGATGCTGTTTAACTGACTTTGAATTCTCTGCTTTTCATTTTTTTTTTTTTTTTTTTTTAAGTTTTTGTGTATGCAAAAACCAATAGAATTCATTATTCCCTTATTTCTAGCTTGTAATCAGATGGAGCTATTAAAACTGATGGTGTCATGATTGATGATTGCACAAATCTATAATTTGACAATTTCATATTCTTGTTGTTCATTTTATCGAGTACATCATGAATTTAGCTGCTACCGTTTTACAACATCTGTCACAGATGTTTTCTTTTTTTGTTTAGACTAAACAGCCTGCACGGAAGAAATGTGTTACAGAGTTACATGCACGCCTCACTTATTTGCTTAAAGAGCTGGAACCATGGGAACAAAAGCTTATTCAAGCAAATCAGAAAGCCAGACGTAAAATGAAAAGGGAACAAGAATCTTACAAAGAAGAAACTCCACGGAAAGAATTAAGAACAAGAGTAAAAGTTTTTTTTGTTTTTTTTTTATGCTTTTCTGAACGTTTTCTTTTTTCATAGTTGAATGTTTGTGAAATGTTTTCTTTCTTTTTTCATAAATTTTTGTGAAAGCAAATTAATTTTTTTTATTCACTAGAAAATGTGAAAATAATGGGCTTTTATTGATAGCCAACCAATATCTTTCAATTACAAACTATTATCAATGATGCTCTTATTGGCCTCAACTCAACATTATCTTCAGTTAACTCAGCGCATGTAACTAGAAGTCTATGCTGATTTAATACAGTCCAATCTCAGTTTCTAAATATAAACACAGATCAATTTATAACATCTCATCAATTATACATGTAATTTTCTAAGTAAATTTATGATTACTCCACCAACCATGTAATGAGGGGTTATCAGTCTAGTTTCAAACTGTCAAAATCATAAGAAAAATCAGCATAGTGAAATAACATTAATCATAATTAAATCTATGGAGGATTCATGGCCAGGAAGCACAACCTGAAATATCATAGAAAGTCGAAACATCAATGTTAATATGAACAAATATGGAACAACAATGCGATTGATGAGAAGACAAAAAAATCTTGTCAAATTAAAGAATTCTAATTTTATTTATGCCAAACAAAAAATCTGTTAGGTATTATTATATCAAAATATCATATAATATCAAATTAGTTTGAAAATATGAATCCAAATTCTTGGCTTCACTAATTTGGAATTGTCCAAACTATTTATTAACTATGTTTCTTTTGATTAGTATTAAATAATTTTTATATTTAATAGGATTCTTAAGAAATTAAAAAGGAAGTCATGTTTGTAATATTAGTAAAATAATCTTTTTAAAAAAGTCTTGTTTTGAATATATCTTATATTATTATTTTTCCTTTTTGTTTTGTTTTTTTATTATAAACCATTGAAGTTTTTTTTTTTTTTTTTTAACTTTTAACAGGTTTATAATGGTGTTATTTCCTAAATATATTCATCCTTTTCATTTAAAAGAAATCATATAAAAAAATACTGCAATTGTACACATTAATTCAAATATTATAGAAATATATTTAGAATTATTTTTGTTCTTTGTGTATTTAAACTGAGATTATTATTTTTTATTTTTGTTTCTAGAACAATCAGTCCTGTCAAACAGGTGAAAATAAAAATGC
This sequence comes from Euprymna scolopes, assembly GCF_053919585.1. NCBI lineage: Eukaryota > Metazoa > Mollusca > Cephalopoda > Sepiida > Sepiolidae > Euprymna > Euprymna scolopes. The sequence goes on from NC_136486.1 coordinate 80,818,576, forward strand.
TGGTTCAGCGAGAGTAAAAAGAAATGTTCGAAGTCCTTCTAAATACAGATTTGGAGTTTCCTCATCTAAATCCATTTTAACTCCGGTAAAACCTACTACTTCATGTGAAGATGAATCTCCAGATGTAAGTTCACGTGGAAGATTGCGCAAACGTAGAATCATTCCTAATAATGTTGAAAATGAATTAAATGTAAAAAAAAGAAAATCTCCACGAACAGTAGAAAAGGCAAAGAGTAAAAGAACTAGTGATACGAAACCATTAGAAAAGGCAGCTTGTTCGTCTTCTGTTAATACTCAGTCGGGTGCAACGAGCACAGCCAATATCAATGTGATATCTTCTGCTTTTGCTGATAGGAAATCTGTTAATCCGAAACAAACTTCCTATCCTGTTATTCATCAGTTGTTGTCACATGGACAAGCTGCACATGATATGGCTGCTGCGCAAACAGAGATAAAATTGATTTCTTCAAAAGGGATTTTACACTCTCAGAATGCATTTACTAATCAAGCAGTAACGAAACCGTCTAATGTTGCTACTAGCATCCATCTTTCACCCACACTCTTAACTCCACAATCAGTATCTGCTAACTACTCTGGACAACTAGCAAGCAAAGGTAAAATTCAGTATTATACGCAACTTTCTAATTTAACTCCACAGTTAGTCCAGCAACTTTTAAGAAATGCTACCTTTACGAAATCTACTTCTGAAAATGATCCAGACAACAAAGGAAGACGAACTTTTGTCTTATCTTCTGCTGCAATAGGCCATCCGAACAACCTTTCTGATCCAGATAATAAATCTAAGAAAAGTCGAATATTAATTTCATCCACTCCTATTCCTCATTCTTCTGCAGCATCATCTACTGTGATAGCATCTGTTGCTGGCACAAACACTGGAACAAGTAAACCTGCCCCACAGAATACAAATATGCATCAACTCTTGCCATCCCAATTTCAAGTTTTACTTCATCCATCTGCTCCATCAGCACGAGTTTCAACATCTTCAAAAATTTGTAAAACCCAAGCAAAAAATTTGACCAAAGTCCAGCAAGGACCTGTTTATGTGATTTCTAAGCATGGTGTCGCCTCACATATCCTTGGGGCTGGATCCAAATTGACTACAAGTTTACCTATCAAAACTGTACAGTCTTCACAAACTGTACAAAATACTTCGGCAGCAATAATTTCCTCAATTCCATCTTCCAGTTTTCTGAATACTACTGTTCAATCTTCGCTTTCTTTTTTACATGAAAATAATGCTACAACACCGACTTCTACAGTCGATTCAGTAATGAAAAATGCAGCTGTTGAGCCTCAGTTTTTCAAAAACAATCTACCCAAATCGCCAGGTAAATATGGCTGCAATGTTACAGTGAAAAGTCTTCTAGAAAACAGACTGACGAAGAAAACTGTGGAGGAAAATTCCGAAACTGCGCAAGTTACTAATGGACTAAGTTTTACCAATAAGCAACCAGTATCGCTTTCGGATACAAACTCTATCAATAATGCTCTTATTGGCCTCAGCCCAACATTGTCATCTTCAGTGAATGATTCAGCTCATGTAGCTAAAAATACGTGCTTGTTGAATACAGTCCAATCTCAGTTTCTAGATGTAAACACGGATCAATTTATAAAAATCCCATCATCAATTATGCTTCCTTCCGTTCAACCTTGTAAAAGCATCACTCAAACAATTCAAAGTAGTAAAACTCCGATTACTGCAACACCCCCTCCAACTCATTTGCTATCAACAGGTGAAGACTCCAAAAATAGTAATCCGCTAACACAAAACCAAGCAAGTGTTTTACAATCAGGATGCAATTTGCGACTTAATATTCCTCAATCAGCCCTTTTAACTCAACCTGCTCTCATGTCTCTTAAACAATCACCAGGACGTTCAGTAGCTTTTTTGCAATCTGGAACATCTCTTAGCAATTCTAAAAATGTTATATTAAAAGTAGTTCCTCCAAATCTGGTAACTTCTACCACTTCAGCAAATGAACAATCAAACATAGTAATTAATGTACCCAAATCAGTGGGACAAGTAAATATTCCCCCTGCAAAAAAAATGACACAAAATGAATTGATGCAAGTTGGATCCCTGCCACAGCACATTTTGACTACAGTTACTCCAAATGGATCTAAAACTAAAACACAAACTACAACTGTACAAAATATTTTTTCTACGTCAAAATCTCTACCAACGTCATCAAATGTTGGATTGCAAATTGCATCATCTGCTATTCCATTGGCTCTTCAAAAATCAGCCAATCAAAGCCTTCTTCTCTTGAGTTCAAAAGATCCAAATGTACAACAAAATCCAATTGGGGTTATTCCAGTTCAAGACCAATACAATTCAAAAGATATTTTCAAAAAGCTATCCACTGTTCAACAAATACAAGGACTAGCAGGGCCAACTTTGCAAATAATACCATCGCAAGCAAACACAGCTGCTGGCTTAAATAATATTACCACTATTCAAGGACAGCTTTTGCAATCAAAAAATGGCAATATAATTCTAACACATGCTGCACCTTCTGTACCTAACACAGGAAATATCACTCAACTTTTGCACTCTTCATTAAATAATCATTTAACAGTAACAAATCTCAAGCATGATGCTCAGTGCAGTGTTAACAATGCAAGCCCAACTCTTGTCCAAACTGGTAATGTCACTTCTAACGTAGCTGTAAAAGGGCCAGAACATTTGAAAAGTTTGAAAACTATTCTCTCAAACACTGGTGCTAGCATTCAATTGAAAAATGAACACACTACTTCATTCCAATCGAGCTTACAAATAGATAATAATTTCTCTCATGTTTTTACAAGTGATAATAGTTCTTGTACTAATCTGATTACCACTGGATTATCGAACCCTAACCTGCCTACTAGCATCATGTCTGTCGCATCTCATTATGTACAACCAAAGCTTATATCATCTGTAATAAGCTCACCAATAACTACTAATGCAACACAGATTGCAACTCCATATTCTGAAGTGGCAACACTCAACAAAGCCATAACTGTTTCAGTTCCACAATCTGTTTCTGCATTATCTAAATTAGCTGAGACATCATCACATGTACCTATGACATCTATAGCGAACAAGATTCCAGTTCCTCTAGCTCAACCCACTCAAGTGCATCAGAATGTTTCGTTCATCAGCAGCAATTCTAGTCATCAGTCTTCAATTATTCCACAACAAAGAGTTTCTTCAAACAGTATTTCATTAAAAGACACGGATGCTATCTTAACACTAAAATCAACTTCATCTTTACCAGTCTCTGTTGCACCTTCAATTGCGACAACTGTAACAGATATGTCAAAGATTATAACAAAACTCTCCCCCCAAAATAAACAAACTAACACTTCACAAATGAAAGTTTTGGCCCCAGTTGTGCAATCGTCCATCAAAAATAAACATAGTCTTCTACAGCAAAACTTATCCTCTCCTTCTCCTCTTTCTTCTTCTAATGTTCAGCCAACAAAATTACAAACATTAGTACCACAAAAAACAACCATTGTAAGTCAACCTCAAGCTTCTGTATTATCTAATGCAAACAATCTTCTCAGCATTGGGCAAACAAATACTTCACATGTTGGTATACCTCAGTTAGTTTTGTACAATATTGGGGGTCAGTTGGTTACTCCGCAAGGAATTCCCGTGACATTAGAAAATGGTGTTCTAAAAATATTGACATCACCAATTGCCCCACAAAACCAGGTGATGTTTGTACAGTCACCAACGAACCCTCCTCAAGTTGCTTCCTCTCCAATTCAGTCAATTTCAACACCTTGCTCTGATTTGTTAAAAACTATTAAGCCACCGCCGCCACCACCACCACCACCACCGCCTCCATCTGTTGCTGCTGGAACACTTTTACTTTCTGATTCCACATTTAGTACAACTTCGGCTCAATCTACCATGGATGTACCAAATCAAATGACCTATGCCGTCCCTGCTCAGGGAATTCTGCCATCAGGAACAAAGTTTCAACAGCATTATTCTTCTAAACTTATCCCCCCTGTGCTAGCATCTAGTGCACATGAACCTGTTATAGAAAATCCTGTAAACATTGCTGCAACCAATGCTCATAATAAAGCACCTTCGACAATGCTAAATAAGGACATAAGCATAACTACACAACTTGTAAGCTCTTCACATGCAAGTGACATATATTTGAAGAAAAATCCATCTCTAAGTAGCAAGCCAGGAACTACTATGATATTCATGGATACCAATAATCTTCAACCAAATCATTCCATATTCTATCCTGTTAATCTATCTGATAATCAATCCATTTCCAAACCTGTTGGTGAGAATGTGGCACAATCTCACACTACAGATGGATCCGAATCTGCACCAAAAACCCATGAGAAAGAAGATTCTTTTGAAAGTGCTTCTATTTTACTCAGTTTAGCTCGTCAGCCAACAATGTAGCCATTGCCCCTCCAGTTTCCTATGATGAGCTAAAGTCTGAACCATCATACTCTGATTATTACAAAAGAGAACATATCTTAAATGGTTATGGGCAGGGTCATGTCGTTTGAACAATTTGAGTTAATCCCCCAAACATTTTTCATGAAAGCCTCTCTTTCATTGCATAATTTTCATATTCTCTAAATGATGTGCACTTTTTTTTTTTATCGTTGGTTTTATTTTTCCTTTCCTTAGATTTTATTCTAAATAGTGTCTGAACACTCCAACTTAAAATGACGTGTGACCATGTCAACACTTTTGAAAATATCAAAGAAAACAATTGTAAATTCTTCTTGTGCCTTCCACATGAAATCTATAGTCAATCGTTATCAGTACACGAATGTTATGATTTCAGTAGATTTTATATTCAAGTAAATATCTTTCAGTTAAAATTGTAAAAATTCATTTCTCATTATAACCCCCCCCCTTTTTTGGAGAACAAAAAAACAACAAATTTAGAGGCTTGAAACGTAAAGGAGGAGCGAAAACAATTCACATCTAATTTGAAAAATTTGTGAAAAACTTTTCAACTTTTGCTTTTCTACCTTATTTCTCAAAGTGTACAAGTGTTTTTTTTATTCGATGTATAAAATCCTGCTAATGTCTTGAGTGAACATTTCGAAATGTGTTTCTTTTTTCTCTGTTGCATAATGCAAATTTTGAATTGTAGGCATCACTGAAAGAATTGTCAGCTGATTCTGATTTATTTTGATTTTATTGTTTGGCAGATAAATTCTCCCATTAATATTATTTTTTTAACTTAAAATTAATTTTAATTTTTAAAATTTAGATTTTTACTCTTCTGTATAATTTTTAAGATTTAGAATTTTTCTTTATGTTGAACTTTGTACAGATTAACAAGTGGAACCAAATGAATCTGAAGAAGGCTGATAGTCTTTGAAAATAATTTGTTTTTTAGATTTTTTGATCCATCCTATAAAAGTTAAGGTATTTTTTAATACTTGCATCAATATTTATTTTCATTTAAAGAAGGAAGTTATTCATCAATTATTTTCATTTTTTGTAATTTTACATTGATATTAGGTTGGTCCAAAAATAATGTTTTTTGACGTTCAACTTCATGTCAAAAAACGACATTACTTTTGCACGAACCTAATATGTGTTAAGGGGTCTATAAAAGATTGGATGAGTTTATAACTGTTATTAAAACGAAAAACAAAATGTTTTCATCAGTAAGACATTCCTTGGTTGTGATTGAAGCTAATATAAAAATAAGTTTAAAATATTGTTCATGTAGCCATAAATATTACACATACACACACACATACATATGTATAATGTTTATTTAAATAATAGTTTATCACTTTAAATTCTCTTAAGATGTACATATTTTTTCAATAAAATTCTAAATATTTAAAAGAGAATTATATTATAATTTAATGGCATTTTATTTTTGTTTCAATCTTGAAAAGATTTTTAATGTTTCGGATATTGCAATAATAATTGGATAAAAATAATTGCATCTGAATTAAATAAATTATTTTTAATTTAAACATTTTTAAAATAACGAAATTGTTGATATCTATTGCAGAGTAAATGGGAATAAAAATACAAATTATTTTTCAAACAAATGATTTTCACCATTTTGGTTCTTTATTCTCATGATTTAAGGGATATACAAGATGCATTCTCTATCTCTAAAATTATCATTAATTCATTTGGGGGAAAAACCTTTTGATATTATTATTGATTAAGCTAAAAAAAATTTCAAATTATAATTTTTGTTTTACAACCAATTTATTCAATTTTTAGTTGCGTGCAAGCGACTCTATAAGTCACTCCGTCTATGGGTCTATCCGTAACACGTGTTTGGCCTTTTTGGTTAAGATCAAAGGTCTATTGTTAATACATGCTGTTCTTAGCTTTTTAAGCTTTTCTTGACCAAGATCAAAGTGTAGTATCTTTTTTGTATTTTTTGATATAAATAAAAAATGTTTTAAAATTGGGTTTAAGTAGGCCCCCTCCCTCCCACCACACACACATAAATACAAATTTTAAAGGGGTAACCATGATAAAAGATGCTGGCCGAGAGAAAAATTACAACAGAGACGAGATGGATCAACCAACCTCACCATCCCCCCTTCTTTTTGAGTTGGCCTTGTGCCTAAGTTTTTTGTTCATTTTCCCAACTGTATTTTTTTTTTCCGGTGAATAAAAAAATTTAATATCTCAAAGTGTAGTATCTGTTCCAGCAGATACTGCAAGCAAAGACCATATGTGGGGGCAACCCCACAGATAAGACCTTGGTCAATGTAGGGGCAACCCTTCATACCAATTGTCACTATCCAGCCCCCCTACTCCCCGAGGAGTTGGTCCCCATTTCCCCTTCACTCCTCACATAAAAAATCGGCTTTGTGCCTAATTTGCTGGGTGGGAGAGCAAATAAATACCCTTTTCTTGGCCTTTTGCCCAGGATCAAAGTGTAGTATCTGTTCTTACTACATGCTGTACTTATGTTTGTAACTTTGTGATATAAAGTGGGAATCACTTTTCTGTGTTAATTTAATGTAAAATGATCACCCACTTTGCAACCAGTCAGTCTCAAAGCCATTCAAGTTGTTTTTGAAGGATTCCAGTTATTTTTTAAGCATTCAAGTCATTCTTAAGGTCATTCAATTCATCCTTAAGTTCATTAAAGTCATTCTAAGTCATTTACTTTTTATTTATTTAAGTCATTTCAGCCCATTTTTCGGTCATTTTAGTTTATCTTTAAGAATTTCATGTCAATCCTACATTCACGCATTCATTCATTACACGAGAGCACGTGACCAATGGCTATTGGCCTTGTTATTAAAAGGTGGGAATCTTCAGTTTGCTATGTTAGTTGAACATAAAATAGTTTGTATTTCTCACAAACTTGTTCACAAACTTTCTAATATTTTTGTTATTTAATTATTATTTTAACTATACTGATTAAACTTCAAACAAATTCTCAAATGATAAAAATAATGTAAAATGTGAAAATAAATTTAGAATTTTTGTTTGACATGAAGGCAGGTTCCATGATGTAAATGTAATTTTTTTTAATTTTTTTTTTTTTTTAGAGGAGTGCACCTGGATTTAATTGGCAACCTGTGTGTTGTGTTTTTTTGTTTTTTTTTCGCCTAAAAAGAATTTAGAAGGCAACATCAATGTAAGTAAATAAGAAAAGGAAACAAAATAAGGATCATAAGTAAAAAAGTAGAAAAGAAATATGAGGAAGAAATGAGAGTGATTTCATAATTTGTTTTTAAAAAACACAAAAGTATGATTCTGGAAGTATATTTTGTATTTTGTTATTTTGATCAAGTAAATGTATTCATAAACTTAAAAAAGAAAATAAATGAAGAGCTTAACTAAACAAATATCCATAATTGAAGTAGAATAAATAAAAGAAATTAGAAATGGTCTTAGCAGATATTTTTTGTTATTTATGAAAAAGAATCTTAACTGCTCGAAAATAGAATAAAGTTCTAAATAAATAATATGAATTTACTTAATTTCTTTGGAGTGCTCAGTGGATAATATTTTTTGTTGCCAATCAAATTGTTTGATGCTAAGAATGTGAAGTGAGCATTAATGAAATGAAATTAATACAGGGTGGAATGATAAAATTGTCGCCCTAGAAAAAAACATGATTCCATTTCTGTTTGATGAAAACCAGTTTTTTTTTTTTTGTTGCAGACCATCTATTAGTTGATCAATTGTGAACAAATCCAAAGAGCGATAGGAGCTTCTATCATGTCTGAAAGTGACACAATGTTCAATGAGTGAGAATGGAGATGCACAGCTATACAACTTGTGTTCTCTTCAATCCAAGGTATGACAACAGGACCATTGCCAGCACCCTCAAAATGCAAATCTGGACAGTTCAATGCTTAAGGGCACAGATCCACAAAGTTTCCAGCCACAGTTATAGTTTTTGGTTTGGTTTCAAGTGAGGGCCACATCTTCAAAATCGGCTTGAAAGTCAACACTAAAGTGTACCTGGATGTGCTGAAGAGTATGGTGATCTCCTGGTGCAATCAGATGGCAGACCCTGAATGTGGCAGTAGGACTCTGTGTCGGTCCACAAGTTCAAAGAGACCCAGGCTTGACCTTAGGAGTGCTACGACTTTGTACTTTTTTCTAACTACCCTGCCCCCTCCGACTTGAACCTGCTGGACTACTTTGTTTGGTCATACATTGAGAACATCACCAATATAACTTCCCACAACACCAAAGCCAGCCTGATTGTCGCCATCTGCCAAGTATTCGCCGAGCTCCCACTGTTACTTGTGGAAAAGGCATGTGTCCAGTTCTGTACCCGTATTGAAGCGGTGATTCGGGCTGAAGCTACATTGAATAGATGTCAGCTCTACTACATAATCAAGTAACCTAAATTGTTTTTTCTTTTTCGATAAAACTTTTAAAATAAAGCTGCAGTGTTTCCTTTATGGCAACAAATTTATCTTCCACTCTGTATGTATTGATACAGAAGTAACCACGTTATAAAAGTACACTTATTTAAAATATATAGAGAACTATTGTATATCTTAGCTTGATGAGAATAAACATTAATACTTTTTTATGGCTTTAGCATCCTAAATTACAGATCTATTTTAGGAAATACATATTTGGGACACTGAAAAAACACTGATCACATGACAAAGCATTTGTTTGTTTTTTAGCATCTTTATGCAAAAAATAATCGCCAGATTTCAATGTTTTATGTTGAGTCAGGGATGTCTTAAATTCTGAATGTGATCTAGTTTAATAGCTGAATTTAGAAATTTTTGAAAGTTTGGAAAATCGATATCTTTTATAATTGTCAAAATTTCAACAAGGAAAAAAAAATCACTTTTCAGTCAGTTTATTATTATTTTGAACCCTGCAACATGGGTATCAGACGTGATTCTACATTACTGGTTCAAATTTCACCTAGATCTCATACAGACTCCAGACTTGGCAGCAGTTTCATTTTAATAAAGAACATCCTTATCTGATCAATCTCTGCCAATCTGGCATTTCGCAACTAATCTGTGTAAACTTTTCAGAGTTTATGTAGCATCTCATTTTTTTTTAAAAAACATTGCCAAATTTCATCTGCGTAGTAGAGTAACACAAATTTGGCAAATGGTTGTGCTTTCAGAGTGCTTTTGTTATTTGATTATTTGTTATCTTCAAGCACTAACAAATTAGCACTCTCTGCATGGTGTTGAATAATTAAAAAGATTTTTACATGTACAATGTCGGATCAAGTAAATAAAACTTTCTAATGGTGGTATTATGACACCATTGATAACCATATTTGTACTTATCAGTATACATGCGTATTATGGAATTTTGCAGCAACTGATGTTAGAAGCAAGACATTTAATCCACTGAGATTGTTTTTATCTTTTGGGGAAACCAATGATGATGCAATTTCTTCAAATTATTTTCTAGCATTTTTAATACATCTTTTTCAATCTGACAGAAGAGCTCATCACAATGCTGTAAGCTTGTACTCGCTTTGAATATTCATTTGTGTCACATTCAAGAAATGGTAAATGTCCGAACATGCTGGCACCAAGATTTCAAACAGATTGTCAGAACTCCTTCCCACCAACTCCACAATTTATACCAACTCCTTGTAACTCAATTCACAAAATGAACTCTCAATGACTATGCTCTCTTTCGGCTTTCAAAAACTTGATTGCTGTCCACTCCAATTTGTTCTCATAGCTACTATTTCCGTGACATGTATATAAAGAATTCATTGACAAACACAAGTTTTTCTTTTTTTCCTTTCCTGACCCCATCACATGACATTTGAAATATATGCATTGACACTTGTTGTGAGTGCATTTTATTTGCTTTTATGTTTTAGACCAAACGTATATTTTAACAACAGTTTCAAAAATAGCATTCAGAAAACATCCATATAAATTTGTTTATTAGATGTCCATTTTTATGACTAAACCAAAGTGAATTCAATGATGCCATGTTTTACTGAACATTATTCACCATAACGATCAAAAAACAATGTTGCATTTGCCATAGTTAATATATACACAAGATATTTGAATGTTAAACCATGATGCTAAATGATCCGATATAGTAATGCCCGTCCATCAAAAACAAAGAGTCTATCAATGGGAAGTTTGCATTCTTAATATCAAAGCTGGTTCCAAATTGCTTTTCTTGCAGGTCTGAGAGAACCAGTGGAATCAAATATAGATATAGAACTACACAATTCAAATAAAAAAAGGTTTTGTATCTTAAAGATTTGTTTTGTCGCAGCTAATGTTATGCATTAAAACAATACTTGTTGATGAATATGCACTGCTTCTTTGTTTATAATCACATTTGTTTTAGATCTAACAACCACTCGCTTTTTTGTTTTTCACTTGAAGAATTTCATAGTCAACCTTTTACTGCTGGATCAACTGAATTATATACAACAGCTGAGAAAATGCTGCGTAGTGACTTGTCGAATGAAAAGATTTTTGGCTTTCAAAAATAAGTTTTTATTGTTGCAGCTTTCCTTTGTTGTCACTTGTTTACAATCAACATTGCTGCAAAACTTGACTTCTAAGCAGGTTGGTAAAGATTTAATCCACATGACTTTTTGTTTTTCTATCCGTTGTGAGTCAACCAGTGGATTTGCTGCATTGGTTGACATCAGAAAAGGCATCTGGCCTATTAAAAAATTGCCTCAAGTAGCAAAATGACTTCTATAGAAAATCTATTGCATTTCAGATTGTGTAATTTGAATAATGACCTGGAAAAGAGATAAGTTAGCTTTTACAAGTTTACTTCCAAACTATCCAGTACATGTAATACAGACATAAAACTGAAGATGATGCATAAGCAATAAGGTCAGTAGAAAGTCCTGCTCAGTTCTGCATGATCATCACACAGTCTTTTATAGTTGAAAATGATCAGGCTTTCAGTGCTTTATCCTGCAATGTTGTAGCATTCCATGCTCTGTGTGGAAAGTTTCCCTACAAGTAGTTATCAGGGTTGTGCATTTGGTAATATTTATGTTCAGACGTGACCTTTATTTCTGCCTTTTCTTTGCGAAGGCTACTGCGCCAACAACTTTGGTCTGCTGCTAGCTCTTCCCAATTTTTTGTGTTCATATTCATTACCTTTAGGTGATGCTTTGTCACATTCTTGTAGTTTCTACTCACTAATCTTTCTGTACCCATTTTCCAATTCTTCATACGATATGATTTTTGAGATATGATTGCTTTCCATTCTGGCTATATGTCCAGTCCATTGCAGTTGTGTGATAGTGAGTGCAGCTTCTATCCTGCTCAGTATCGCTACAGAAAACATGCAAACTATTCTTTAAAACAGAGTACAAATCTTGACAACATCGCCATTTGTTGAAGACATGAAAACCTAAACACAAATTACAAATTATGATCTGAAGCAACAAAAACTGGTAGCATGTTATACAATGGAACAAGATGTTGAGTTCAATTTTCTGTTCTTTCAACCCAAATAAATATGTACCATTTTTATATATCACAAGGAGTACAGTTTATTAAATTTTCATCTTTTTTTTTCAGGATTGATTGCTATAATTGTGTATTCATCGATTCTATTGTCTACCATTGTATCTGGATTAGCAAAAAAGTCATGTAAATATTTTTTCAGCTGATATTATCCATTTTTCTGCTAGCCCTGAGCATGGCTATTGCAAAAATGGAGAAACTATCCATAGAATATCAAGTAAATATGAGGATTTAGAAAAATGATGACTAGTTCAAAATTATTTCTGTGATAATGGTAATAATGAATTGTTACTTCTCAAGACCAAAGTATCTCATTAGTACTTACTGGAAATCATGTGTAACAAATTTACCTGACGACAATACCCATGTCATGAAAAATATCAAGGGTTTGTATTTTTTGCTCAACATTGTCTACTACATATAACAATGACATTTTTTTATGTTACAGAAACATTTCAGCCAAATTTTTGGGCATTTTTCATATGAGCTACAAAACCCACACGCAAATTTTATAGCAAGCCCTACTTTCCCCAATGGTTTACTTCTACTTGTGCAGCTACAATAGCGCAAAGGCAGCATGCGCACTGCAACCGTTCAAACAGGGAGAAGTATATAGAAGCCAGAAGTAACTGTAAGAAAGAAATAGCGACAGCTAAGAGAGAATTTACTGAAATCACCCAAAAATGCATTGAAGCACAGAAATTAGGAACCCGCGACTTCTGGAAAATCTACAACAGTGTAGTAAATAATGGGCAATCAAAAATTCCCCCACTATCCAACAATCATGAGGTTGTTTGCTCTGCAACTGAGAAGGCTAACATGCTTGCCAGACAGTTTGCCTCCAACTCCACACTGGGTCCTTCCAACCACCCTCTCCCTGACTTTCCTTTGCGGACAGACGCCACACTAGACGATGTGCATGCTATCATAAAAACCTTGACACTTCAAAAGCATGTGGACCTGATCTCATCCCGGCTGTGCTATTAAAAAAGTGCTCCGCCGAAGTAGCTCCAATCTTCTCCAAACTTTACAACAAATGCCTTAATGAATCTTGCTTTCCTGCCTGCTGGAAAACTGCTTCTGTAGTACCAGTTTTCAAGAATTCTGGCGAAAGAACTGACCCAGTAAATTATCGCCCCATTAGCCTCCTCCCACTTTTCGCCAAAATATTTGAGATCATAATTAACCAAGCTCTAGTCCACCACCTTACAGATGCTAAACTTCTGACTGACCAACAATATGGATTTAGGCAAGCCCATTCCACAGTAGACATCCTAACTGTAATCTCAGAACGTATATACCATTCACTGGACAAAGCAGGGGAGGGTAGAGCGGTAGCTCTAGATATATCTAAGGCTTTTGACAGGGTATGGCATGAAGGTTTTTTCAGGAAAATCAGATCATATGGTATCACTGGAAGAATACATAATTAAATCCTTCTTAGATAAGAGAAAAATCCAGGTTGTCCTTGACGGTCGTACATCTAAACAATATGATATAAATGTGGAAGTGCCTCAGGGGTCTATCCTTGGACCGCTGTTATTCCTAATATTCATAAATGACCTCCCTAACAAAATTGCCTGTGAGATGGGTATATATGCTGACGACACCATGCTCTATAACAGATACGTCAGGAAAACAAATGAACACATATCTAAGGAAATGGCAGAAACACTAGAGGATGACTTCCGATCTGTAGTGGAATGGGGACATAAATGGATGGTTACATTCAATGCTGCCAAGACTAAATTGCTTTCCTTCAATAATTACAAGAAACCTTCTCTACCACCAATAGCAATGGCCAAAGACTCTTTATCTGAAAGTACATCTTTTAAACTCCTTGGCCTAATGCTCACAGGAAACAGAAGTTGGAACAATTACATTGAGAGTATCGCCAGGACTGTTGCGAAGAAGGTAGGTTCTCTCTACCCTGCTAGAAAGATACTAACGCCCGAAAGTATCCTATACCTCTATAAGGCCACTATTCGCCCATGTATGGAGTATTGTTGTCATATTTGGGTTGGTGCATCTGCCACTAGTCTCTCGCTCCTAGACAAGGTTCAAAAGAGAGTCGCCAATCTGATAGGTCCTGAACTGTCAACTAAACTTCAGCCTCTGTCCCATCGACGAAATGTTGCATCCCTCTGCCTGTTCTACAAGTACATTAATGGTGAATGCTCTGACGAACTGCAAGCACTTGTGTCCTCTCGGCATAAATACCCCCGACAAACCCACCCCTTCACAGTAGAGATCCCTAGATGTAAAGAGCCTTCTACTCCAGTAGTTTCTTCCCCAGAACAGCTAGACTTTGGAATTCCCTTCCGGGTTCCTGCTTCCCCAACTGTACTGAGATGCAGAAATTCAAGTGCAATGCGAATTGACATTTTGCTACCCAACTCCCCTACACAGTACCCCTGATGCCTATGCCCCTGATAGTAGCCCCTACAACAAAGTGGCAATGTGCCTTGTTTGGGGTGAAAATGTAATAAAAAAAAGCCCATGTTGCTGTGATTATTTAAAAACCGGCAAACAAAATGGTGATGCATATGCTGAGCTAACGATAGTTGTCAAGGAGCATTTACCCTATTTGGATGAATATTTTAAATGTTAGTGATGTCTGCTCCTTCTCTATATTTTTCCTATTACAATAATCCACCTAAAGTAAGCAAACTATCAAAGAAATGCCAACATTTTTTCATCTATGGATAATTTGAATTTGGCATCATATAATTTATTTCATCATTTGCCTGTCTGAAAGTTGGTATGGCACCTTTGACGATAGGCTGCATGTTTGGCATGTTAATCATTTGCAGAGGATGTGGTATTATGGTGATTGATGATTCTACTAAACTGGAAAAGGAGGGTGCATATCACCCAGAACTCTTGAACACCAAAAGATATGCTCTCCTGAAAGCCTCAGAGGAAGAGACTGCACCTCTAAAAGACAACTCCCTCAAGAGGGCAACAAAACAACCAATGAGAAAAAGAGAGGTCACACCACCCGGAATTCTGGCACACTAAAGAGGATACTCCTCTGAAAGTACCCAAAAGGCAACTTCCAGCCAACAAGTGAACACACCCTCTCCAACTCCCAATAATCTCTCCAGGTCCAGGATGAAAACAGCAGCAGGGGTAAAAAAAAAAAATTAACCTTGATGCCAGTGTTAGTCAGCACTCCAAGAGACTGACCCACCCTATCAGATCATGTAAATATGTAGGAAGCTCCGCAGCAGCAGATAACAACCTCGATATCTTCATCTTGCTAGCGCGACCACAAAAGACCGTGCCAGTAGCAACAATGTGAGGATCTCAGTCACCCGAAGACTACGGAAACCTCTTCCACACCAAGTACGCACAGTACATGGAGGGCAACTTTCTGAAACCTTTGCCTGGTGCTTGGGAGAGCGTTTAGAAAAAGGACGCCATCCTTTATCGCATCAGACACAAAAAGGAAGGAACTGACAAGGCAATGATGATGGAGCTCGTGATGGATTTGCAGTATCTTTGCTGTAGGACTTATGCCATATGGGACGTACTACTCCCCACCTCAAAAGATGCAGAGAAGGCAGCTAGCGGGGACTGCAGGTGGAAGCATATCAAAATATAGCCTGAGTAGCTGAGTAATAGGTGGCTGACAGTCTCCACCCTTGGCATCCTGTCATATATACTGACTGAACATCTCTGAGCCATCATGAGCCAGTACAGGGACATAGAGGCAATCGTTCCTATCAAAGACCCCATCTGGATAGGACAGCTTCAACAGCATGCCAGGCCTGCTCAAGTACGAAACCTGGATCCTGTTTGTTATAGTGGAGGGTCGATGACCATACTGTTGACACATGGCCAAATCCTACCCCCTAAGAAATGGGGCACCTGCTGCAGTCACGGCACCTGAGACCACATCCATGATGTCTGAAAAAGAGGTTTTTCCAAATACAGAAGGCTGAAATACGGTGGCACAGTGAGCAAAGAAACCCGACAGAACTAGCACCTAAACAAACAACTAAATAAACACAACAAAAAGGCTCCTGAACAGGAGGCAAACAGAATCTGTCAGCCGCCTCCTCAGAATCAGGAGACGAAGCACAAAGTCATCCAAAGTTAATAATGTTGGACATCTCAAATGTCCAGTAGTTATTCAGCCACCTAAAAACAAAAGAAATTTTTAAAATAAAGAAAAATGTATCAAACAATAATTTTGTCATTGTAATTAAGGACAAAAATATAACTACAACAAATGTTTTCATTATAAAACTAATTTGTATAGCCTGAATTATCTCTCATGGGTTAATTCGACAAAAAAAAAACTACTTAAATATGACTGCCTGTTTTCTTCATACTTTGCACCTGGCTTATGATTGGCAACTTCAAATAGATACCTTATGTTAGCACTTCCCAAATTTTCAATAACACCATAAACTACTATATCCTGGAAGCATTGCTACTTGTATTCAACCAGCCATTTTAGCTGCTGTTGATTCTACAAAAATATGGTGTTACCAGTTTTTATGTTAAACTCAGCCATTCTATTTCTAATGAGAGAGAGAGAAAGCTCTGCTATTTGGCATACATCTTACTTCAAGATGTAATTTCATAGATGTGAAATTTAATCATTTCTCTTGTCGAGAAACTGTATGATATACTTCTTGAAAAAGTTATGTGTGTGACAATGTGAACACATATGCTATATCAACAGTTTGAGAAGAAAATCCAAGGAGATTATAAAAGTTGGTATATATTCTTCCAGCAAATACCAACACAATATAAGGTGGCAATTGCTGTGCAGGACAAATCTACACCAATTCAACAATTGACATTAACATAGTTGACAAACTTTTCATGCAATCATCATTTGTGGCTAGTCCTGATGACTCCTAAAAATATTGACTTAGTTACAGAGATTAGAATTTCACATGACTCAAGTAGCAGAAAAATTAGTATGTTAATCATTAAAAGAAAAACATCACAGATGAAGTGATTGCCATGGCTACTCGTGAAACATGAACAGGACAAAGCAATACTTGAAATTCTTGTATAAAGGGCCAGGAAAAGCATAAACTGAAAGAAGAAAGTGACATTATCTGTCTGTATACTTCGTTCTGGCCACTTACTTGATAAACAAGAATAGCAAAACATCTTTAGTTGACAGTTAAGTACAGATATCCATCATTCCAGGAATAATCCTCTCCCTATGAATTGTTACAAGCCATAGATGGTACTGTTTCTCCAGGATTTGTAAAGGAATATCCTTCCATATCTGTTCTCTCTTTTCATTAGAAAGTTTTTATCATGTCATTAAAAGGAACCACCTATCCATAGTAAAACAGATATTGAGTGCAGAGCTATAAAGTAAATAACCTCTTTTCCCAACAAGAAATTCAATCTCTTGCTATTTTTTTCTTTTTCTTTTATAATCTGAAATTTTGATCTTTAACCAACATCTGAAGATTTTTGTCAGTTAAAAATTGGACAAAGTTTAAAACAAATAGTTGAGAGTTGGGAGACATGGTGTGTTTTTGAAGCTTTAATTTTCTATTAGTTGTAATTTTGTCAAAATATTTTAAATAGCAAACAATTTAAAAAAATTTTCAGTCTTAAGGTTGAAGGGAGGTGAAAAAATTATAATCAGAGAAATATTAAAATCTGACATGGCCGGATATGTATGGAGAGGAAAGGATAGGACACAAGTTGTGTGTAATTAGACGAAAGCTTTTCTAGAAGAACAGGAAATGCCATGAATTAGCACAAAACTTTGCTGCTTTTTAAAACTTTTTCAACCTGAGGTCAACTGCTCTCATTCTGCATCTCATTTGGAAATCCCTTCCTGCTCCCGACATTCAGAAATTTAAATGTAATGTAAACAAACGTCTTGCTGCACAACTCCCCAATTAGTATGTCCTCTATAATGTGGCAATGTGCTTTGTTGGAGCAAGTGGTACGGGTATATAAAAATAAAAATTTAAACAGATTCATTTATGAGATTTTCATTCAAGAATAAAATTTTTTTATTAAATAAAATTTTATAAATAAACTTTTCCCGTATTTAACACTGGTGTACAAATATGCATTTTAGAGTTCTTGAACAAACAAACTTACAGAAATAAATGAGATTTTATATTCATATTAAAACTAAATTGTAGAAAATGACAAGAAAAAATTCATTTATTTCTCGATTGTTTATTGCATTTTTGGTTTACATATAAGATTGAAACTCTGTATTTATGCTGCACTATTGTTGTATCAAACAATGAGTCACCAATCTTGTAAGTCAAAAGAAATAGAACATAAAAGTTAAGATACTTATACCATGCAATATGAAGCACTTTTTCATGTGAACATTTAAAAAAAAACTTATACCATGCAATATGAAACACTTTTTCATGTGAACATTTAAAAAAAAACATATATTCCAATCAGCATTCATGAAGAACACAAAATAACTAAAGTTTTAATTTGAAATCCAAATCTGTGAAAATAATTCTATAAATCAATTTTCTATTCATGCAACATCCAAAAGCAATTCCTCCCCCACCCCCCATTTTTTTTTTAAATGGAATCAGTTACATTAAACAAATTTGAGCCCATACTTTATAGGAGGCAAAATAATTATTTAAATTTAAGTAATTTGCAATTATGCAAGTATTCTCAATTTTAATGTGGTTTAAAGCTGTGAGTATAAAATGTATTTGATGGCAAGACATGGCAAATAAATATTGAATTTTGTTTACTGTTAAAGATTTCCGAGAGATTTCAAATGAGAACAGTAAATAAAATGAAAATGAAATCTAAAATCACTTTTTAAGATTGGTATCCAACTGAAACAAAATGCATTTTAATTGAATCAATGAACAAAGTAGAAAAAAAATCTCCAAACAAACTATTGATGGAGAATGTGAATAACAATCATTGTTGTTATGTTTTAGATTTACTCAAAAAGAAATTGTTTGCAGAAATATGACTTTAAAACAAATATAGAATACAAACTGGATGCATTTTAAACTGAAATTGATGACTAACAGTAATTTTGTTGCATACAGAGTGCAAGGTTAAAAAAGTTTCAAGTGTTGAATCGTCTCATGGACGAAATCTGCTACAGACTTCTTTTTTCATTTGATCTCCTTTCAAGGAACTACCACTAATCAGTTTGGACTGTATTCTCTACATTTTTTAACAATTAAATTGAAGTTATGATTTTATTCTTTGAATTAAGATTTCAACTTAATAAGTTGTTGCAAACTGAAATATGTTGTTATTTATTAAAATAGTTATTAATATAATTCACATGGAAATAAAATTAATTTCAACGTATCACACAAATTCTGTATTTCGGAATTGTCAAGTTGCTTTCATTTTTGATGACTCATTTTGTTTCATTTTCATGTTTAACAATCATAAAAATGGTTGAATGTTACAATCTCATTCAACTACAAATAGTGACATTTTCTTGCAGAATAGGAAATTAAAAAATAAATTTTCAAATAAATTTAAAAAAACGAAGGAAGTTATAGAATAAATTAAAAAATTTTGAAGATTTGACAAAGAACCTTGAAATTTTGTAAAAACTTCGGAATTTTATTCTGGTCAATCTTAATTTAAAAAAAAAATTGTTGCGAACTAAAATACATTGATATTTATTGAAATAAAAATTTAATATAATTCACATGAAAATAAGATTAATTTTTAGGCATAAATTGTTGCACCATTTTGTCTTTTAGCAGATAAAACAAATATATTATGCAATAAGTATTTCTATTAATAAAACTTGTAAAATGACTTCCAAAAATTGTAATTAATAATGAATTAAAAAATATAAAATAACTTCGCCTGAATCTACTAAAATAATGGTGGAAAATGATTCCATTTAAAAATTCAGACAAAAATTTGTCTTAAAAGAAAAATCAAAGTAAATAAATTATAATTCAGTGAAACTTGATTTTCTTGAAGTAATTTGTAATCTATCCTTTCAGTTGGCATAGAATTTCCAATTTTACAAATTTGTAAGATTCTTTAAAAACAATACTTTAAATAAAATGATTCTATTTATATTAGGGAATATATAAGTTTAATTTTGAAACATACTTTAATATAATTGTGTTATTGTGAAGATATCTATCACTCGATAGTTGCATTAATTAATTTTACTATGAAAGTATTTAATTTCTATATAAGTGTTATTGTGATCATTTTAAAAAGACAAGTTAAATCTAATGAAAATACAAAAAATACTAATATCAAAGATAAGAAATGTTTTATTCTGAATTAAAATAGTACATTCATGCTTATAGAGAGAAATAAGTTATAAGGTTTATATGACTGGTTATTTGGGAAAATAATGAAATTCTATGTTCGTGCACACATACAAACCAGAAAGATTTCCAAAATAAAGGTTATGTGATGTAAAAGTCAACTGTAAACGTGACAAAATCAAAAAAGATTTTTTTAAAAATGACTAGTTTCAAGTTTAGGCTTCATTCTTGATGTAAAAAAAAAACTTATAAAAGTCAGAATATATCACAAATTCATTGAAGCCGATTTCATTTCAGCAGTTTTGTTTTTGTTTTTGTTTTTTACTTCAATTTTTTTCTCTTAAGAATCTTACTTTTTTCTTAAAATTAAATATTAGTAATTATTTTTTTGTTGGTACACTCCGTTTTCGCAATATGACATTATCATCTATGCAATTTTCTTCAGCTCCGATATCTTCCACGTCAACACCAGTTTCGGCAAGACTTACTTCATCACAGTCTGTCTGCTTTGTGTTCAAATCAGAGTTTTCTTCCAATTTGGAGGAAAGTAAATTATCACCATTTTTTGACATGGCGGCACTTTTGATATCAGGTTGGTTTTCATCAAGTTTTCCACCTGTGTTTGCTGCTGCTGAAATATTTTCTATCTCAGGAGAATTACGGGAATCTCCGTTTTCATTGAGTAAAGAATAGTCACTGCCATTGCCGTTTGTTGCTAAAACTTCATAACTTTCAAGGTCAGGATTAGAATCTGAAGGGACAAAATTGCTCTGAAATTGAGAAAATATTGAAAGTATTATAAACTAAAGTAGAAAACATTTTTCATCTTTTCATGCTTGAGTGAAAATAAATGAATAAAATATGAATTTGTTAAAAAAAGAAAACAAGAAAAAAACAGTTTAAGCATAAAATTGAAACATACTTTTTCACAAGATTTATCCTCATTTGGTGAAGTTTCTTCATATTTCTGTTCATTAGTATCCGGGTGTTCTTGACTTTTGTCAGGAAATTGTTCACTGTCTGTCATGTTGTGAGTGTTTCCAGAAGCTCGATCGACCACACCACTCACATGCTGCTGGACAGATTGCATAGCCTGAAGAATCCGTGTCATTTGAGTCTCGGTTTCTTCTAAGCGTTGTTGTAATTGACGCATTTCAAGTTCAGCTGGTAAAAAAAAAAAAAATATTGTCATTTTCATGCTACAACAATCGGTCATCAACTTTGAGGATTCATTTGAAATTAGTATTTAAATCGATCATTACTGGGGCTATGACAACAGCATATTCTTTTCCTTGTTTAGATTCTCAGGTATATATCTATTGATATCTTATGTTTTTATGTAGAGTGATGTGATCTTCGGTTGATTAATTGTGTCTGTGTCGGATATCTACTTGAGAGTCAAAACAATGAAAAGAATATGCTGTTGTCATAGCCGTAATCATCAGAAACCGATAAAGTCAATTATAGAAGAGGTTTTATTCTTCATTTGAATTCTCATTCGTATACTCACTTAGTCTTGATAAATGGTGACTCATGTGTAAGAGATATTTGAAGATAAAAGTTTATATAATGAAATGATTGTCAGTTGAAAGATGAAGAATTAATCTTAAAGAGGATTGAAAATGATTAATGGAACAAAGTTTGATTATTTATAGCGACAAGTACTTGTTAACATTAGATTTGAAGACGATTGTCGTATGCAGGGAAGCAGTCCATCAAAAACTTTCACCTTCAAGGAAGCACTATTCATTAAAATTCTGCCTGATGTTAAGCAAGCAAGGAAGAAAGCAAAGAAGTTTTGTTGTGTGTTAGAAGACAAATTCTTGCTGATAATCTCTAACAAGAAGCACGTTTTATGGCAATAATGACAAAACAGAAACAACTTCTGTGAGGAATGGAAGAGGTCATCACCCACTCGATGTGAAATCGATTTTGCATGTAGAGTGCTTTGAGTAGCATGTCCATCTTTGAACATATCCAACTCTTATATAGGACTAGCGAGGGGTACCCGGCGTTGCCCAGGTGTTTATCGGGGTATGTGAAAAAAACCCGAAGCGTTGACGACGCGCAGTTGGAAAATAGTAAAGTGTTAAAAAAACAAACAGGTGCGCGTTTTTGATTGACGTGACGGCGATAGGTATTCAGCAGTTACGATTTTGTGCGGGACAGTTTTGAATAAATCGGTTGGTTTGTTTTTAAAAACCTGCTCCCTGTTTATTAGGAGGAGCGAAATGAAAGCTACAGTCTGATATGACGAAGTTGACATTGAACAAACTGGCTTTCGGCCTGTGATTAGAGTCGAGTTTCGCTTTTTTTATACCGAAAACCGAATATAACACGTGCCGATGCAGGAAATGTGGAATAATTAAGGTTTGAAAGTCAATAAAATTAAATAGACAGGCGAGCTCTGTGGATAATTCTGAGGTATTACAATTTATAGATGATATAAAAAGTTTTAAGAAGTTGTGAAGCGAGCAAGCGCTTCTCTGAAAGAAGCCTTTCGTGGACATCGAGGAAAAGCGAACATACATACACACATACATTTTCGCTTTTATATATATAGATTGCATCACAAGTCCTTTATACTTCATGGAGCAATAGAATGATCCAACAATTTTAGCAACAGATTAGATATCCATCTTCCATTTAAAATCAAAAGTTTAAGTCAATCGTACGAGTTTATTAAAACAATGGATTTCCATAAAAAGAGTAATTCATTTTAACTAAGGCAAATATTTTTTTGTTTTTACTCTTTTTCACTCCAAATAAATCATGTTATCACTTGGATGTAAAAGACTACTATTTGGAACCATGTCCACTGGGGACTATGTGATGAGATGAGCAAGATGTTTGTTTACATTACACTTAAATTTCTGCATATTAATACAGTCAGGGAAGCAAGAAACAAGGAAGGAATTCCAAAGTCTAGTAGTTTGAGGAAAGAAGCTATTAGAGTAGGTTTTTCAACATCTAAGGATCTCACTGGTGGAGAGATGGGATTTGGCTGCTAGACGGGTTTGTCAGCCATATGTACTCCGAGAAGGTACAAGTGCAAAGCACAATCTATTAATGTACTCGCAAAACAGACATAGGGTTATTGTGAGGGAGTAGAGACTTTTTTGGACCTAGTTTAAGAGGGAGAGACTAGTAGTGGATGCACCAGCCCAGATGTGGAAATAATAATCCATGCAAATGGTGGCTTTGTAGAGACACAGGATACTCTCGAGTGTGAGTAATTTTGTAGCACAGTAGAGGGAACCCAACTTCTTTGCGGCAGCTTTGGCAATGTCTTCAATGTATTTGTTCCAATTTATGTTGCCTGTAAGTGTTAAACTGAAGAGTTTGGTAGATGAGCTCTCAGGGTGTTATTAGTCATGGCTATCGGTGGTTGAGAAGGCTTCTTGTAATTGTTAAAGGAAAGCAGCTTAGTCTTACTATCATCCATTTACGGCCCCATTTCACAACAGTATTGGTAATGAAAAGAGAGAAACTTGGTTTTAAAAGTAATAATCCATTTTCCCCACATTGCATCATATATTCCTGATCAGAAAAGAGAGATTTGGTGAAATGCTCTTCAATATGTTGCAATGCAGTTGTGTAATCTGCATAGATGTCAACAAATGATCTCAGAATATGATTTGGAAAATTATTTATGAAGGTCACGAAGAAGGTCGGATCATAACAGATCCTTGAGACATGCCTGCACTGATACTCTGTATGTCCTTCTGACTTCTGCCTATCAAAGAAAATCTGATAGTTGTGAAGACATTGCCTGATATTCCACAACATATCTAGCAAGTTTTTGAAACAACCTTTGTGTCAGACCCTATAAAAGTTTTTTCATATATCAATATATTATTGCTCTAGAAACAATGCCCCTATCAAGAGATTCACTGATCTTAAGTGATATTTGAGTCAGCACATCAGCAGTTGATCTTACAGGACAAAATCCATATTGCTTATCACTAAGTAGATTGTTTTTTTCTGAGGTAATTGACAACTTCTTGATTTCTTAGACTTAAACACATCTAACTCATAACAGATAAAGGCAGATGAGAAATATGTAAACAAATTCCATTTAAAAAGACAAACAAAATTACCAAAAGGAGAAACAAAATGAAAACAGCTTCTTTTTTTTTTACTAAATATCATTGAGTTTTATAAGGAAAAAAGATTTTAATTGAAGGCTGCATTATTATTATTTGAAATTATTTTAATTAAAAAATAACAGACTCATTATGTTATGTTGTTAAAATCAAGAAAATAATAAACATCAAAAACATTTTAATAATGAAATACTATCAACATTTCAAAGTCAGACTTAAAATATATAAAAGAATATTTTTTTTTGTTTTTATTTCTGTTTTAGATTATAATAAATTAATATTAACATTTAAATCGTTTATAGAATCAACATTTTTTAAATATTGATTTACAATCTTTTAAAAAATATTTTCTTGTCACAATTTTTCTTGAT
Organism: Euprymna scolopes; assembly: GCF_053919585.1. Classification (NCBI taxonomy): domain Eukaryota; kingdom Metazoa; phylum Mollusca; class Cephalopoda; order Sepiida; family Sepiolidae; genus Euprymna; species Euprymna scolopes. Next base: position 80,843,266 of record NC_136486.1, read on the forward strand.
CCAAAATTAGTAAAATATATTTTTTATATTTAAGGTTTTTACTTGTAAACTTAAAAAGAATGTTGATATTTATGGATAAGAAACATATACGAGGTGCCTTCAATAAGATTTCAGACGTTTTTTTTGTACAGGCACTTAAAATTGCTGTAGACTCTTGAAAATTCAGTATGTTATTGCTATACATTGTGATGAGATGACTAACCAATTTTTATGATTTCAGGTTCAAATGAACAGCTACAGCAGGAATTGGATTATACTCTACTAAAGTCTGATTGTCAGAGTTGGTGAATTTCAAAAATGCAATCTGGATGTGAAAAGACTTAAAAAGGCTATGCCATAAAATTTTATTTTAAACTTGAAAAAAAAATGCCACAGATATGTATGGAATACTTCAGACTGCTTTTGGACCATCTTGCATGAATCGAGCATCAGTTTTTGAGTGAAATAGATTCAAGGAAGGCAGGGAATCTGTGAGAGGTGATGGAAGGTGTGGGAGGAATAAGGAAGTCAGAACACCAGAGCTGGTTTGCCAAATAAAGAATTTCATGGACAAGGACCGTTATGTGCTGTTGTGATGTCAGTGTGGGAACTGTACACACAATTATTTGCGAGGAACTGAAGATGCAGAAGATTTACACAAATGCACCAATCCACAACTCCATTCTTTGTCACAGACTATTTGACGAAGATGGGCTTCAAGACGGTTCTTCACCTTCCTTATCGTCCATACTGTGCTCCCTGCGACTTTTGGTTATTCCCTAAGCTCAATGAAAACCTTAGAGACTGTCGTTATGAGACAATTGAGGAGATGAAAGAGGCTGGGATGAGGGTCATTGACACGCTCACACGAGGACTTCCATGGAGCCTTCCAGAAGTTGTTGGGATAGTACAACAAGTGCATTGCAGCCGGAGGAGATTACTTCAAAGGGGACTAGAGTTTCATATGTGTATAAATAAATAAAAGTACCCATACAAAAAAACGTCTGAAAGCTTATTGAAGGCCTGCATATATTTTAGTTACATATAACTAGCTGTATTTACCCAGGTGAAGACAAATTCCAATGGGTTTGGAAGAAGAACTTAAAATATCGTCAAGTTTATAAGTTTTAAAAATAGGATTTTTAACTATTTTACTTTTAGTTTATTTCATTTTAATAAACATTTGATTAATAGTAACTAAAAATTCAGTGTGGACTTATTAAGGTTACAGACAAGTGAGAAACAAATATCTTGATGAAATATTTGTTTTACTTTTTAATAAACATTTAAATATAATTAAAATTGATTTAGAAATTTAAATTGGCAGATAATAATAATAATAATAAATGTTGTATGTACAAGCATATTAATTAATTCATAGTGGGAAAATTTGGTTAGTTTGGAAATAACAGGGGAAATCAACACAAGGTAGAAGCTAAAACATTAACCATGAGTCAGTAATGAAGGCTTTTTAAATTAAGCCTTTTTTTAGTATTAAAAATTATCTTGCATTTTAATCTAAGTTACCAACATTTCCATTATTGATAAAGCATCAAATGACTTCTTAATTGTCAAAGAAGTGCTGTGACAGTGTTGGTGAAGTGTTGCTTATGAGATGATAGTAGTGGTGGAGAAGGTTTTTAAGTGATGTTTATTACAATAATAAAGATTGACAAAACAGCAACAACACCAATATTATAATATCTAATATAACATAAAACATGTTAGTAAACATAAAAGAAATATTATTTAATATGGATTAAGATTGAGTGGTTGAACAGATGTGATTAACAATTAGTTAGCTTCCATTTCAAACTCTTCAATTCTAGAGTACAGAAAAAGTTTAAAAAAATTTTTTTTACAGCAAATTATAGCTCCAAATAAACGGTTCCTTCGAATGCATAAGAGTTGCAATTGTGCAAATAGCCAATAATTGACGGGTTGTAGTGAACATGGTAAAATATTGATTCTTTTATGTGAGATAAAGGTTTTTGGTTTAAAAGTAGAAGATGTAACTCTCGTCCAGGCAAAACATAGTATGGGGATAAAGAGAGTGACCAAGCAGATCAGCAGCTGGGAAATAAACTGTTGCCATGCAAGTTTGAAGTACCAACATGTTACAATTGTTTGGTGAACACCTTCAGCTTACCTAGATTTTGCCTATTGTATTGATTACCAAATTTTAAACTGTCAAAGAAATGTTGATATCCTGAAATCAGATTTACAAAATTTAATCATAAAAACAATTCATTCAAATTACAAATTATTTGAAATAATAATTCCAGTTAGGAAGAGTCAGTTTTTAAATAGTAATTTATAAATCTTACATGTATTTATTCAAAAGAATTCTAAACAAGAGAAATAATAATTGTTCCGATTTTGAATTCACAAAATATGTATAATTTTATAATTAAGATTATTTAGATCAGAAGAAAATGACTTCCTTATTCACAATGAATTCCAAATCTCATATAGCCAATTTCAGTGCCGAATACATTACTCCAATGTACAGTAAACTAAATATGTACAAAATTACTTGAATTCATGCTATTTTTATGTTTTTGTTTGTGATCATTTTATTTTATTTACTTATTTTTTACAAAGGAGTCACAACTTATTAAAGCCGAAAGGCCACTTGAGGATAAGAGTTAATCAGTGTTGTCTGATGATTGCTACAGGTGATAACCTGCACAACAGTGTAGCAATCATTAGTGAATATTTAAGTAATCATTTAAGTAATCATTAGTAAATGGGTATAATTTGAATATTTAAGTAATCATTAGTAAATGGGTATAATTTGAATATTTAAGTAATCATTAATGAATGGGTATAATTTGAATATTTAAGTAATCATTAGTAAATGGGTATAATTTGAATATTTAAGTAATCATTAGTAAATGGGTATAATTTGAATATTTAAGTAATCATTAGTGAATGGGTATAATTTGAATATTAAAGTAATCATTAGTAAATGGGTATAATTTGAATATTTAAGTAATCATTAGTAAATGGGTATAATTTGAATATTTAAGTAATCATTAGTAAATGGGTATAATTTGAATATTTAAGTAATCATTAATGAATGGGTATAATTTGAATATTTAAGTAATCATTAATGAATGGGTATAATTTGAATATTTAAGTAATCATTAGTAAATGGGTATAATTTGAATATTTAAGTAATCATTAGTAAATGGGTATAATTTGAATATTTAAGTAATCATTAATGAATGGGTATAATTTGAATATTTAAGTAATCATTAGTAAATGGGTATAATTTGAATATTTAAGTAATCATTAGTAAATGGGTATAATTTGAATATTTAAGTAATCATTAGTAAATGGGTATAATTTGAATATTAAAGTAATCATTAGTGAATGGGTATAATTTGAATATTAAAGTAATCATTAGTCAATGGGTATAATTTGAATATTTAAGTAATAATTAGTAAATTGGTATAATTTGAATATTTAAGTAATCATTAGTGAATGGGTATAATTCGAATATTTAAGTAATCATTAGTAAATGGGTATAATTTGAATATTAAAGTAACATTAGTGAATGGGTATAATTTGAATATTTAAGTAATCATTAGTAAATGGGTATAATTTGAATATTAAAGTAATCATTAATGAATGGGTATAATTTGAATATTTAAGTAATCATTAGTAAATGGGTATAATTTGAATAGTTAAGTAATCATTTAAGTAATCATTAGTGAATGGGTATAATTTGAATATTTAAGTAATCATTAGTAAATGGGTATAATTTAAATATTTAAGTTATCATTTAAATAATAATTAGTAAATGAGTATAATTTGAATATTTAAGTAATCATTTAAGTAATCATTAGTAAATGGGCATAATTTGAATATTAAAGTAATCATTAGTAAATGGGTATAATTTGAATATTTAAGTAATCATTAGTAAATGGGTATGATTTGAATATTAAGGTAATCATTAGTAAATGGGTATAATTTGAATAGTTAAGTAATCATTAGTGTATGGGTATAATTTGAATATTTAAGTAATCATTTTAGTAATATTTAATCATTTATTTAAGTAATCATTAGTAAATGGGTATAATTTGAATATTTAAGTAATCATTAGTAAATGGGTATAATTTGAATATTTAAGTAATCATTTAAGTAATATTTAATAATTTATTTAAGTAATCATTAGTAAATGGGTATAATTTGAATATTTAAGTAATCATTAGTAAATGGGTATAATTTGAATATTTAAGTAATCATTAGTGAATGGGTATAATTTGAATATTAAAGTAATCATTAGTAAATGGATATAATTTGAATATTTAAGTAATCATTAGTAAATGGGTATAATTTGAATATTTAAGTAATCATTAGTAAATGGGTATAATTTGAATATTTAAGTAATCATTAATGAATGGGTATAATTTGAATATTTAAGTAATCATTAGTAAATGGGTATAATTTGAATATTTAAGTAATCATTAGTAAATGGGTATAATTTGAATATTTAAGTAATCATTAATGAATGGGTATAATTTGAATATTTAAGTAATCATTAGTAAATGGGTATAATTTGAATATTTAAGTAATCATTAGTAAATGGGTATAATTTGAATATTTAAGTAATCATTAGTAAATGGGTATAATTTGAATATTAAAGTAATCATTAGTAAATGGGTATAATTTGAATATTAAAGTAATCATTAGTGAATGGGTATAATTAGAATATTAAAGTAATCATTAGTCAATGGGTATAATTTGAATATTTAAGTAATAATTAGTAAATTGGTATAATTTGAATATTTAAGTAATCATTAGTGAATGGGTATAATTCGAATATTTAAGTAATCATTAGTAAATGGGTATAATTTGAATATTAAAGTAACATTAGTGAATGGGTATAATTTGAATATTTAAGTAATCATTAGTAAATGGGTATAATTTGAATATTAAAGTAATCATTAATGAATGGGTATAATTTGAATATTTAAGTAATCATTAGTAAATGGGTATAATTTGAATAGTTAAGTAATCATTTAAGTAATCATTAGTGAATGGGTATAATTTGAATATTTAAGTAATCATTAGTAAATGGGTATAATTTAAATATTTAAGTTATCATTTAAATAATAATTAGTAAATGAGTATAATTTGAATATTTAAGTAATCATTTAAGTAATCATTAGTAAATGGGCATAATTTGAATATTAAAGTAATCATTAGTAAATGGGTATAATTTGAATATTTAAGTAATCATTAGTAAATGGGTATGATTTGAATATTAAGGTAATCATTAGTAAATGGGTATAATTTGAATAGTTAAGTAATCATTAGTGTATGGGTATAATTTGAATATTTAAGTAATCATTTTAGTAATATTTAATCATTTATTTAAGTAATCATTAGTAAATGGGTATAATTTGAATATTTAAGTAATCATTAGTAAATGGGTATAATTTGAATATTTAAGTAATCATTTAAGTAATATTTAATAATTTATTTAAGTAATCATTAGTAAATGGGTATAATTTGAATATTTAAGTAATCATTAGTGTATGGGTATAATTTGAATATTTAAGTAATCATTAGTAAATGGGTATAATTTGAATATAAAAGTAATCATTAGTAAATGGGTATAATTATAATATTAAAGCAATCATTAGTGAATGGGTATAATTTGAATATTAAAGTAATCATTAGTCAATGGGTATAATTTGAATATTTAAGTAATCATTAGTAAATGGGTATAATTTGAATATTTAAGTAATCATTAGTCAATGGGTATAATTTGAATATTAAAGTAATCATTAGTACATGGGTATAATTTGAATATTAAAGTAATCATTAGTGAATGGGTATAATTTGAGTATTTAAGTAATCATTAGTAAATGGGTATAATTTGAATATTAAAGTAATCATTAGTAAATGGGTATAATTTGTATATTAAAGTAATCATTAATGAATGGGTATAATTTGAATATTTAAGTAATCATTAGTAAATGGGTATGATTTGAATATTTAAGTAATCATTTAAGTAATCATTAGTAAATGGGTATAATTTGAATATTTGAGTAATCATTTAAGTAATCATTAGTGAATGGGTATAATTTGAATATTAAAGTAATCATTAGTGAATGGGCATAATTTGAATATTAAAGTAATCATTAGTAAATGGGTATCATTTGAATATTTAAGTAATCATTAGTAAATGGGTATAATTTGAATATTAATGTAATCATTAGTAAATGGGTATAATTTTAATAGTTAAGTAATCATTAGTAAATGGGTATAATTTGAATATTTAAGTAATCATTAGTAAATGGATATAATTTGAATATTTAAGTAATCATTAGTAAATGGGTACAATTTGAATATTTAAGTAATCATTAGTAAATGGGTATAATTTGAATATTAAAGTAATCATTAGTGAATGGGTATAATTTGAATATTTAAGTAATCATTAGTAAATTGGTATAATTTGAATATTTAAGTAATCATTAGTAAATGGGTATAATTTGAATATTTAAGTAATCATTAGTAAATGGGTATAATTTGAATATTAAAGTAATCATTAATGAATGGGTATAATTTGAATATTTAAGTAATCATTAGTAAATGGGTATAATTTGAATAGTTAAGTAATCATTTAAGTAATCATTAGTAAATGGGTATAATTTGAATATTTAATAATCATTAGTAAATGGGTATAATTTAAATATTTAAGTTATCATTTAAATAATCATTAGTAAATTAGTATAATTTGAATATTTAAGTAATCATTTAAGTAATCATTAGTAAATGGGTATAATTTGAATATTTAAGTAATCATTTAAGTAATCATTAGTGAATGGGTATAATTGGAATATTAAAGTAATCATTAGTGAATGGGCATAATTTGAATATTAAAGTAATCATTAGTAAATGGGTATAATTTGAATATTAATGTAATCATTAGTAAATGGGTATAATTTGAATAATTAAGTAATCATTAGTAAATGGGTACAATTTGAATATTTAAGTAATCATTTAAGTAATATTTAAACATTTATTTAAGTAATCATTAGTAAATGGGTATAATTTGAATATTTAAGTAATCATTAGTAAATGGGTATAATTTGAATATTTAAGTAATCATTTAAGTAATATTTAATAATTTATTTAAGTGATCATTAGTAAATGGGTATAATTTGAATATTTAAGTAATCATTAGTAAATGGGTATAATTTGAATATTTAAGTAATCATTAGTGAATGGGTATAATTTGAATATTAAAGTAATCATTAGTAAATGGATATAATTTGAATATTTAAGTAATCATTAGTAAATGGGTATAATTTGAATATTTAAGTAATCATTAGTAAATGGGTATAATTTGAATATTTAAGTAATCATTAATGAATGGGTATAATTTGAATATTTAAGTAATCATTAGTAAATGGGTATAATTTGAATATTTAAGTAATCATTAGTAAATGGGTATAATTTGAATATTTAAGTAATCATTAATGAATGGGTATAATTTGAATATTTAAGTAATCATTAGTAAATGGGTATAATTTGAATATTTAAGTAATCATTAGTAAATGGGTATAATTTGAATATTTAAGTAATCATTAGTAAATGGGTATAATTTGAATATTAAAGTAATCATTAGTGAATGGGTATAATTTGAATATTAAAGTAATCATTAGTCAATGGGTATAATTTGAATATTTAAGTAATAATTAGTAAATTGGTATAATTTGAATATTTAAGTAATCATTAGTGAATGGGTATAATTCGAATATTTAAGTAATCATTAGTAAATGGGTATAATTTGAATATTTAAGTAATCATTAGTAAATGGGTATAATTTGAATATTTAAGTAATCATTAGTAAATGGGTATAATTTGAATATTTAAGTAATCATTTAAGTAATATTTAATAATTTATTTAAGTAATCATTAGTAAATGGGTATAATTTGAATATTTAAGTAATCATTAGTAAATGGGTATAATTTGAATATTTAAGTAATCATTAGTGAATGGGTATAATTTGAATATTAAAGTAATCATTAGTAAATGGATATAATTTGAATATTTAAGTAATCATTAGTAAATGGGTATAATTTGAATATTTAAGTAATCATTAGTAAATGGGTATAATTTGAATATTTAAGTAATCATTAATGAATGGGTATAATTTGAATATTTAAGTAATCATTAGTAAATGGGTATAATTTGAATATTTAAGTAATCATTAGTAAATGGGTATAATTTGAATATTTAAGTAATCATTAATGAATGGGTATAATTTGAATATTTAAGTAATCATTAGTAAATGGGTATAATTTGAATATTTAAGTAATCATTAGTAAATGGGTATAATTTGAATATTTAAGTAATCATTAGTAAATGGGTATAATTTGAATATTAAAGTAATCATTAGTGAATGGGTATAATTTGAATATTAAAGTAATCATTAGTCAATGGGTATAATTTGAATATTTAAGTAATAATTAGTAAATTGGTAGAATTTGAATATTTAAGTAATCATTAGTGAATGGGTATAATTCGAATATTTAAGTAATCATTAGTAAATGGGTATAATTTGAATATTAAAGTAACATTAGTGAATGGGTATAATTTGAATATTTAAGTAATCATTAGTAAATGGGTATAATTTGAATATTAAAGTAATCATTATGGAATGGGTATAATTTGAATATTTAAGTAATCATTAGTAAATGGGTATAATTTGAATAGTTAAGTAATCATTTAAGTAATCATTAGTGAATGGGTATAATTTGAATATTTAAGTAATCATTAGTAAATGGGTATAATTTAAATATTTAAGTTATCATTTAAATAATAATTAGTAAATGAGTATAATTTGAATATTTAAGTAATCATTTAAGTAATCATTAGTAAATGGGCATAATTTGAATATTAAAGTAATCATTAGTAAATGGGTATAATTTGAATATTTAAGTAATCATTAGTAAATGGGTATGATTTGAATATTAAGGTAATCATTAGTAAATGGGTATAATTTGAATAGTTAAGTAATCATTAGTGTATGGGTATAATTTGAATATTTAAGTAATCATTTTAGTAATATTTAATCATTTATTTAAGTAATCATTAGTAAATGGGTATAATTTGAATATTTAAGTAATCATTAGTAAATGGGTATAATTTGAATATTTAAGTAATCATTTAAGTAATATTTAATAATTTATTTAAGTAATCATTAGTAAATGGGTATAATTTGAATATTTAAGTAATCATTAGTAAATGGGTATAATTTGAATATTTAAGTAATCATTAGTGAATGGGTATAATTTGAATATTAAAGTAATCATTAGTAAATGGATATAATTTGAATATTTAAGTAATCATTAGTAAATGGGTATAATTTGAATATTTAAGTAATCATTAGTAAATGGGTATAATTTGAATATTTAAGTAATCATTAATGAATGGGTATAATTTGAATATTTAAGTAATCATTAGTAAATGGGTATAATTTGAATATTTAAGTAATCATTAGTAAATGGGTATAATTTGAATATTTAAGTAATCATTAATGAATGGGTATAATTTGAATATTTAAGTAATCATTAGTAAATGGGTATAATTTGAATATTTAAGTAATCATTAGTAAATGGGTATAATTTGAATATTTAAGTAATCATTAGTAAATGGGTATAATTTGAATATTTAAGTAATAATTAGTAAATTGGTATAATTTGAATATTTAAGTAATCATTAGTGAATGGGTATAATTCGAATATTTAAGTAATCATTAGTAAATGGGTATAATTTGAATATTAAAGTAACATTAGTGAATGGGTATAATTTGAATATTTAAGTAATCATTAGTAAATGGGTATAATTTGAATATTAAAGTAATCATTAATGAATGGGTATAATTTGAATATTTAAGTAATCATTAGTAAATGGGTATAATTTGAATAGTTAAGTAATCATTTAAGTAATCATTAGTGAATGGGTATAATTTGAATATTTAAGTAATCATTAGTAAATGGGTATAATTTAAATATTTAAGTTATCATTTAAATAATAATTAGTAAATGAGTATAATTTGAATATTTAAGTAATCATTTAAGTAATCATTAGTAAATGGGCATAATTTGAATATTAAAGTAATCATTAGTAAATGGGTATAATTTGAATATTTAAGTAATCATTAGTAAATGGGTATGATTTGAATATTAAGGTAATCATTAGTAAATGGGTATAATTTGAATAGTTAAGTAATCATTAGTGTATGGGTATAATTTGAATATTTAAGTAATCATTTTAGTAATATTTAATCATTTATTTAAGTAATCATTAGTAAATGGGTATAATTTGAATATTTAAGTAATCATTAGTAAATGGGTATAATTTGAATATTTAAGTAATCATTTAAGTAATATTTAATAATTTATTTAAGTAATCATTAGTAAATGGGTATAATTTGAATATTTAAGTAATCATTAGTGTATGGGTATAATTTGAATATTTAAGTAATCATTAGTAAATGGGTATAATTTGAATATAAAAGTAATCATTAGTAAATGGGTATAATTATAATATTAAAGCAATCATTAGTGAATGGGTATAATTTGAATATTAAAGTAATCATTAGTCAATGGGTATAATTTGAATATTTAAGTAATCATTAGTAAATGGGTATAATTTGAATATTTAAGTAATCATTAGTCAATGGGTATAATTTGAATATTAAAGTAATCATTAGTACATGGGTATAATTTGAATATTAAAGTAATCATTAGTGAATGGGTATAATTTGAGTATTTAAGTAATCATTAGTAAATGGGTATAATTTGAATATTAAAGTAATCATTAGTAAATGGGTATAATTTGTATATTAAAGTAATCATTAATGAATGGGTATAATTTGAATATTTAAGTAATCATTAGTAAATGGGTATGATTTGAATATTTAAGTAATCATTTAAGTAATCATTAGTAAATGGGTATAATTTGAATATTTGAGTAATCATTTAAGTAATCATTAGTGAATGGGTATAATTTGAATATTAAAGTAATCATTAGTGAATGGGCATAATTTGAATATTAAAGTAATCATTAGTAAATGGGTATCATTTGAATATTTAAGTAATCATTAGTAAATGGGTATAATTTGAATATTAATGTAATCATTAGTAAATGGGTATAATTTTAATAGTTAAGTAATCATTAGTAAATGGGTATAATTTGAATATTTAAGTAATCATTAGTAAATGGATATAATTTGAATATTTAAGTAATCATTAGTAAATGGGTACAATTTGAATATTTAAGTAATCATTAGTAAATGGGTATAATTTGAATATTAAAGTAATCATTAGTGAATGGGTATAATTTGAATATTTAAGTAATCATTAGTAAATTGGTATAATTTGAATATTTAAGTAATCATTAGTAAATGGGTATAATTTGAATATTTAAGTAATCATTAGTAAATGGGTATAATTTGAATATTAAAGTAATCATTAATGAATGGGTATAATTTGAATATTTAAGTAATCATTAGTAAATGGGTATAATTTGAATAGTTAAGTAATCATTTAAGTAATCATTAGTAAATGGGTATAATTTGAATATTTAATAATCATTAGTAAATGGGTATAATTTAAATATTTAAGTTATCATTTAAATAATCATTAGTAAATTAGTATAATTTGAATATTTAAGTAATCATTTAAGTAATCATTAGTAAATGGGTATAATTTGAATATTTAAGTAATCATTTAAGTAATCATTAGTGAATGGGTATAATTGGAATATTAAAGTAATCATTAGTGAATGGGCATAATTTGAATATTAAAGTAATCATTAGTAAATGGGTATAATTTGAATATTAATGTAATCATTAGTAAATGGGTATAATTTGAATAATTAAGTAATCATTAGTAAATGGGTACAATTTGAATATTTAAGTAATCATTTAAGTAATATTTAAACATTTATTTAAGTAATCATTAGTAAATGGGTATAATTTGAATATTTAAGTAATCATTAGTAAATGGGTATAATTTGAATATTTAAGTAATCATTTAAGTAATATTTAATAATTTATTTAAGTGATCATTAGTAAATGGGTATAATTTGAATATTTAAGTAATCATTAGTGTATGGGTATAATTTGAATATTTAAGTAATCATTAGTAAATGGGTATAATTTGAATATTTAAGTAATCATTAGTGAATGGGTATAATTTGAATATTTAAGTAATCATTAGTAAATGGGTATAATTTGAATATTACAGTAATCATTAGTAAATGGGTATAATTTGAATATTAAAGTAATCATTAATGTATGGTTATAATTTGAATATTTAAGTAATCATTAGTAAATGGGTACAATTTGAATATTTAAGTAATCATTTAAGTAATCATTAGTAAATGGGTATAATTTGAATATTCAAGTAATCATTTAAGTAATCATTAGTGAATGGGTATAATTTGAATATTAAAGTGATCATTAGTGAATGGGTATAATTTGAATATTAAAGTAATCATTAGTAAATGGGTATAATTTGAATATTTAAGTAATCATTAGTAAATGGGTATAATTTGACTATTAATGTAATCATTAGTAAATGGGTATAATTTGAATAGTTAAGTAATCATTAGTAAATGGGTATAATTTGAATATTAAAGTAATCATTAGTACATGGGTATAATTTGAATATTAAAGTAATCATTAATGAATGGGTATAATTTGAATATTTAAGTAATCATTAGTAAATGGGTATAATTTGAATAGTTAAGTAATCATTTAAGTAATCATTAGTAAATGGGTATAATTTGAATATTTAAGTAATCATTAGTAAATGGGTATAATTTAAATATTTAAGTAATCATTTAAGTAATCATTAGTAAATGGGTATAATTTGAATATTTAAGTAATCATTTAAGTAATCATTAGTAAATGGGTATAATTTGAATATTAAAGTAATCATTAAGGAATGGGTATAATTTGAATATTTAAGTAATCATTAGTAAATGGGTATAATTTGAATAGTTAAGTAATCATTTAAGTAATCATTAGTAAATGGGTATAATTTGAATATTTCATAATCATTAGTAAATGGGTATAATTTGAATATTTAAGTAATCATTTAAGTAATCATTAGTAAATGGGTATAATTTGAATATTTAAGTAATGATTTTAGTAATCATTAGTGAATGGGTATAATTGGAATATTAAAGTAATCATTAGTGAATGGGCATAATTTGAATATTAAAGTAATCATTAGTAAATGGGTATAATTTGAATATTTAAGTAATCATTAGTAAATGGGTATAATCTGAATATTAATGTAATCATAAGTAAATGGGTATAATTTGAATAATTTAGTAATCATTAGTAAATGGGTATAATTTGAATATTTAAGTAATCATTTAAGTAATATTTAATCATTTATTTAAGTAATCATTAGTAAATGGGTATAATTTGTAATATTTAAGTAATCATTAGTAAATGGGTATAATTTGAATATTTAAGTAATCATTTAAGTAATATTTAATAATTTATTTAAGTAATCATTAGTAAATGGGTATCATTTGAATATTTAAGTAATCATTAGTGTATGGGTATAATTTGAATATTTAAGTAATCATTAGTAAATGGGTATAATTTGAATATTAAAGTAATCATTAGTGAATGGGTATAATTTGAATATTTAAGTAATCATTAGTAAATGGGTATAATTTGAATATTACAGTAATCATTAGTAAATGGGTATAATTTGAATATTAAAGTAATCATTAATGAATGGGTATAATTTGAATATTTAAGTAATCATTAGTAAATGGGTACAATTTGAATATTTAAGTAATCATGTAATTAATCATTAGTAAATGGGAATAATTTGAATATTCAAGTAATATTTAAGTAATCATTAGTGAATGGGTATAATTTGAATATTAAAGTGATCATTAGTGAATGGGCATAATTTGAATATTAAAGTAATCATTAGTAAATGGGTATAATTTGAATATTTAAGTAATAATTAGTAAAAGGGTATAATTTGAATATTAATGTAATCATTAGTAAATGGGTATAATTTGAATAGTTAAGTAATCATTAGTAAATGGGTATAATTTGAATATTTACGTAATCATTAGTAAATGAGTATAATTTGAATATTTAAGTAATCATTAGTAAATGGGTATAATTTGCATATTAAAGTAATCATTAGTGAATGGGTATAATTTGAATATTTAAGTAATCATTAGTAAATGGGTATAATTTGAATATTAAAGTAATCATTAGTAAATGGGTATACTTTGAATATTAAAGTAATCATTAATGAATGGGTATAATTTGAATATTTAAGTAATCATTTATAAATGGGTATAATTTGAATAGTAAAGTAATCATTTAAGTAATCATTAGTAAATGGGTATAACTTGAATATTTAAGTAATCATTAGTAAATGGGTATAATTTAAATATTTAAGTTATCATTTAAATAATCATTAGTAAATGAGTATAATTTGAATATTTAAGTAATCATTTAAGTAATCATTAGTAAATGGGTATAATTTGAATATTTAAGTAATCATTTAAGTAATCATTAATGAATGGGTATAATTTGAATATTAAAGTAATCATTAGTAAATGGGTATAATTTGAATATTAAAGTAATCATTAGTGAATGGGTATAATTTGAATATTTAAGTAATCATTAGTAAATGGGTATAATTTGAATATTTAAGTAATCATTAGTAAATGGGTATAATTTGAATATTTAAGTAATCATTAGTAAATGGGTATAATTTGAATATTAAAGTAATCATTAATGAATGGGTATAATTTGAATATTTAAGTAATCATTAGTAAATGGGTATAATTTGAATAGTAAAGTAATCATTTAAGTAATCATTAGTAAATGGGTATAATTTGAATATTTAATAATCATTAGTAAATGGGTATAATTTAAATATTTAAGTTATCATTTAAATAATCATTAGTAAATGAGTATAATTTGAATATTTAAGTAATCGTTTAAGTAATCATTAGTAAATGGGTATAATTTGAATATTTAAGTAATCATTTAAGTAATCATTTAAGTAATCATTAGTGAATGGGTATAATTGGAATATTAAAGTAATCATTAGTGAATGCGCATAATTTGAATATTAAAGTAATCATTAGTAAATGGGTATAATTTGAATATTTAAGTAATCATTAGTAAATGGGTATAATTTGAATATTAATGTAATCATTAGTAAATGGGTATAATTTGAATATTTAAGTAATCATTAGTAAATGGGTATAATTTGAATATTTAAGTAATCATTTAAGTAATATTTAATAATTTATTTAAGTAATCATTAGTAAATGGGTATAATTTGAATATTTAAGTAATCATTAGTAAATGGGTATAATTTGAATATTTAAGTAATCATTTAAGTAATATTTAATAATTTATTTAAGTAATCATTAGTAAATGGGTATAATTTTAATATTTAAGTAATCATTAGTGTATGGGTATAATTTGAATATTTAAGTAATCATTAGTAAATGGGTATAATTTGAATATTAAAGTAATCATTAGTAAATGGGTATAATTTGAATATTAAAGTAATCATTAGTGAATGGGTATAATTTGAATATTAAAGTAATCATTAGTCAATGGGTATAATTTGAATATTTAAGTAATCATTAGTAACTGGGTATAATTTGAATATTTAAGTAATCATTAGTAAATGGGTATAATTTGAATATTTAAGTAATCATTAGTAAATGGGTATAATTATAATATTAAAGTAATCATTAGTGAATGGGTATAATTTGAATATTCAAGTAATCATTAGTAAATGGGCATAATTTGAATATTACAGTAATCATTAGTAAATGGGTATAATTTGAATATTAAAGTAATCATTAATGAATGGGTATAATTTGAATATTTAAGTAATTATTAGTAAATGGGTATAATTTTAATATTAAAGTAATCATTAATGAATGGGTATAATTTGAATATTTAAGTAATCATTAGTAAATGGGTATAATTTGAATATTTAAGTAATCATTTAAGTAATCATTAGTGAATGGGCATAATTTGAATATTAAAGTAATCATTAGTAAATAGGTATAATTTGAATATTTACTAATCATTAGTAAATGGGTATAATTTGAATATTAATGTAATCATTAGTAAATGGGTATAATTTGAATATTTAAGTAATCATTAGTGAATGGGTATAATTTGAATATTCATGTAATCATTAGTAAATGGGTATAATTTGAATATTTAAGTAATCATTAGTGAATGGGTATAATTTGAATATTTAAGTAATCATTAGTGAATGGGTATAATTTGAATATTTAAGTAATCATTAGTAAATGGGTATAATTTGAATATTAAATTAATCATTAGTAAATGGGTATTTTTTAATATTTAAGTAATCATTTAAGTAATATTTGATCATTTATTTAAGTAATCATAAGTAAATGGGTATAATTTGAATAGTTAAGTAATCATTAGTAAATGGGTATAATTTGAATATTTAAGTAATCATTAGTAAATAGGTATAATTTGAATATTTAAGTAATAATTACTAAATGAATATAATTTGAATATTTAAGTAATCATTAGTAAATTGATATAATTTGAATATTAAAGTAATCATTAGTAAATGGGTATAATTTGAATATGTAAATAATCATTTAAGTAATATTTAATAATTTATTTAAGTAATCATTAGTAAATGGGTATAATTTGAATATTTAAGTAATCATTAGTGAATGGGTATAATTTGAATATTAAAGTAATCATTAGTAAATGGGTATAATTTGAATATTTAAGTAATCATTTAAGTAATATTTAATCATTTAAGTAATCATTAGTAAATGGGTATAATTTGAATATTATAGTAATCATTAGTGAATGGGTATAATTTGAATATTTAAGTAATCATTAGTAAATGGGTATAATTTGAATATTTAAGTAATTATTAGTAAATGGGTATAATTTGAATATTTAAGTAATCATAAGTGAATGGGTATAATTTGAATATTTAAGTAATCAATAAATGGGTATAATTTGAATATTTAAGTAATCATTTAAGTAATATTTAATCATTTATTTAAGTAATCATTAGTGAATGGGTATAATTTGAATATTTAAGTAATCATTAGTGAATGGGTATAATTTGAATATTTAAGTAATCATTTAAGTAATATTTAATCATTTATTAAAATAATCATTAGTGAATGGGTATAATTTGAATATTTAAGTAATCATTTAAGTAATATTTGATCATTTATTGAAGTAAACATTAGTGAATGGGTATAATTTGAATATTAAAGTAATCATTAGTAAATGGGTATAATTTGAATATTTAAGTAATCATTAGTAAATAGGTATAATTTGAATATTTAAGTAATCATTTAAGTAATCATTAGTAAATGGGTATAATTTGAATATTAAAGTAATCATTAGTGAATGGGCATAATTTGAATATTAAAGTAATCATTAGTAAATGGGTATCATTTGAATATTTAAGTAATCATTAGTAAATGGGTATAATTTGAATATTAATGTAATCATTAGTAAATGGGTATAATTTTAATAGTTAAGTAATCATTAGTAAATGGGTATAATTTGAATATTTAAGTAATCATTAGTAAATGGATATAATTTGAATATTTTAGTAATCATTAGTAAATGGGTACAATTTGAATATTTAAGTAATCATTAGTAAATGGGTATAATTTGAATATTTAAGTAATCATTAGTGAATGGGTATAATTTGAATATTTAAGTAATCATTAGTAAATGGGTATAATTTGAATATTTAAGTAATAATTAGTAAATGGGTATAATTTGAATATTTAAGTAATCATTAGTAAATGGGTATAATTTGAATATTAAAGTAATCATTAATGAATGGGTATAATTTGAATATTTAAGTAATCATTAGTAAATGGGTATAATTTGAATAGTTAAGTAATCATTTAAGTAATCATTAGTAAATGGGTATAATTTGAATACTTAATAATCATTAGTAAATGGGTATAATTTAAATATTTAAGTTATCATTTAAATAATCATTAGTAAATGAGTATAATTTGAATATTTAAGTAATCATTTAAGTAATCATTAGTAAATGGGTATAATTTGAATATTTAAGTAATCATTTAAGTAATCATTAGTGAATGGGTATAATTTGAATATTAAAGTAATCATTAGTGAATGGGCATAATTTGAATATTAAAGTAATCATTAGTAAATGGGTATAATTTGAATATTTAAGTAATCATTAGTAAATGGGTATAATTTGAATATTTAAGTAATCATTTAAGTAATATTTAATCATTTATTGAAGTAATCATTAGTAAATGGGTATAATTTGAATAGTCAAATAATCATTAGTAAATGGGTATAATTTGAATATTAATGTAATCATTAGTAAATGGATATAATTTGAATATTAATGTAATCATTAGTAAATGGGTATAATTTGAATATTAAAGTAATCATTAGTAAATGGGTATAATTTGAATATTAATGTAATCATTAGTAAATGGGTATAATTTGAATATTAATGTAATCATTAGTAAATGGATATAATTTGAATATTAATGTAATCATTAGTAAATGGATATAATTTGAATATTAAAGTAATCATTAGTGAATGGGTATAATTTGAATATTTAAGTAATCATTAGTAAATGGGTATAATTGGAATATTTAAGTAATCATTAGTAAATGGGTATAATTTGAATATTAAAGTAATCATTAGTGAATGGGTATAATTTGAATATTTAAGTAATCATTAGTAAATGGGTATAATTTGAATATTAAAGTAATCATTAGTAAATGGGTAAAATTTGAATATTAAAGTAATCATTAATGAATGGGTATAATTTGAATATTTAAGTAATCATTAGTAAATGGGTATAATTTGAATATTTAAGTAATCAATTAAGTAATCATTAGTAAATGGGTATAATTTGAATATTTAAGTAATCATTTAAGTAATCATTAGTGAATGGGTATAATTTGAATATTAAAGTAATCATTAGTGAATGGGCATAATTTGAATATTAAAGTAATCATTAGTAAATGGGTATAATTTGAATATTTAAGTAATCATTAGTAAATGGGTATAATTTGAATATTAAAGTAATCATTAGTGAATGGGCATAATTTGAATATTAAAGTAATCATTAGTAAATGGGTATAATTTGAATATTTAAGTAATCATTAGTAAATGGGTATAATTTGAATATTTAAGTAATCATTTAAGTAATATTTAATCATTTATTGAAGTAATCATTAGTAAATAGGTATAATTTGAATATTTAAGTAATCATTACTAAATGGGTATAATTTGAATATTTAAGTAATCATTAGTAAATGGGTATAATTTGAATATTTAAGTAATCATTAGTAAATGGGTATAATTTGAATATTTAAATAATCATTTAAGTAATATTTAATAATTTATTTAAGTAATCATTAGTAAATGGGTATAATTTGAATATTAATGTAATCATTAGTAAATGGGTATAATTTGAATAGTCAAATAATCATTAGTAATTGGGTATAATATGAATATTTAAGTAATCATTTAAGTAATATTTAATCATTCATTTAAGTAATCATTAGTAAATGGGTATAATCTGAATATTTAAGTAATCATTAGTGAATGGGTATAATTTGAATATTAAAGTAATCATTAGTGAATGGGTATAATTTGAATATTTAAGTAATCATTAGTAAATGGGTATAATTTGAATATTAAAGTAATCATTAGTAAATGGGTATAATTCGAATATTAAAGTAATCATTAATGAATGGGTATAATTTGAATATTTAAGTAATCATTAGTAAATGGGTATAATTTGAATATTTAAGTAATCATTAGTGAATGGGTATAATTTGAATATTAAAGTAATCATTAGTGAATGGGTATAATTTGAATATTTAAGTAATCATTAGTGAATGGGTATAATTTGAATATTTAAGTAATCATTAGTGAATGGGTATAATTTGAATATTTAAGTAAACATTTAAGTAATATTTAATCATTTATTAAAGTAATCATTAGTGAATGGGTATAATTTGAATATTAAAGTAATCATTAGTAAATGGGTATAATTTGAATATTTAAGTAATCATTAGTAAATGGGTATAATTTGAATATTAAAGTAATCATTTAAGTAATATTTAATCATTTATTAAAGTAATCATTAGTAAATAGGTACAATTTTAATATTTAAGTAATCATTAGTAAATAGGTATAATTTGAATATTTAAGTAATCATTTAAGTAATATTTAATCATTTATTAAAGTAATCATTAGTAAATGGGTATAATTTGAATATTTAAGTAATCATTAGTAAATTGGTATAATTTGAATATTTAAGTAATCATTTAAGTAATATTTAATCATTTAATCATTTAATTATTTAATCATTTAAGTAATCATTAGTAAATGGGTATAATTTGAATATTTAATTAATCATTTAAGTAATATTTAATCATTTAATCATTTAATTATTTAATCATTTAAGTAATCATTATTGGTGTAAATGGGTATAATTTTAATATATAAGGGGATGCCTTAAGGTAGTCTATTTATAAAAATGACTAAGTTGTTTCCAAATAAACAGAAATGCATTGTTTTATAAATAATATTTTTAAATATACAATATGTTTAGGAATAAAAAATTATTTTATTTCATAATATTGCATTTAAATTCAAAGTTATCTTTGAAAAATAATGTAAACATAAAAGTGAAAACAAAAAAAAACGGAATTTGCTATATATTTTTGTTTCGTTTTGAATAGAAGAATTTTAGCATAAAAAAATCATATATCAGAAAATTTTAATGCACTCGACAGCTTAAAAGATAAATCTGTTAGTTGTAATTGTATGTAGCTGAAATTGGCACTAGTTATGTATTCTTTGTCTAAAGTTGTTAAAACAAAGTTATGCATGAACACATATGAATGTATGAAGTGTCTTTGCTTTAGCACATCCTACATGCAACATTATGTTAAAGTCTTGTATAGTTAAACTATGGTGTCTACAGTAATTTTAGATGCTGACGAACATATTGGAAAAGTTAGTATCGTTAGTTGAAAATTGTAGGATTATTCTTGGTATGGAAAACAAAAAAATTGCCAGTAGCATAAATCATAAAATGAAAATGACAGATCAAAAGGCATGTATTCAAGAATTAGTAGATTCATAGAATATTCTAATTGACTAGAAATATTGAATTCAGGTTTTGGATTGCGTAGTTTGGGAAATCTTATTGTAAAACAGACAGAAACCAGAGCTTATCAAGTTATTTATGGTATTAAATTTTCCACACAGTGAAAAGTGGTGTGGGAGAACTTTAAATAAGAAATTAAGCTGATTTCTTGTAAATTTGACTAATAAACAAGAAAATGTCAAATTGGACAAAATACAAGAATTTTAAAAGTGATTGAAACTTAAAAATGTTCTCTTTTAGAACACACATCAATAGACAGAAGTGAATTACAAAAGTATTCTTTTATGTAACTTTTTGTGTGAAAGCTATACTGGTTACAATATAGGGGACAATCTCACTACTTTACATATAGGAAGATTTAGTTAAGGTATTATAATTATTTTATCATGCCAATTGTATATACATATATCAAAATTTGTAAAAAAAATCTTAAGCCTGAGTAGCAGTGATAAATTGTGGAAATATAGATTATTTAAAAGAAAAACAAGATATTCAAATGTTTACATCTTTATTGGCTCAATGAAACCTTCATCAAGGAACAAAATGAAAAGTTAAATTTATTTAATAAGTGAGAAAAATACTTTATGAGCCAATAAAGAAAATTTCATTATCTTAATATTTTTGTTTTTCTTTAAATAATATTATAAAGTATTCTAATATATATATATATATCCAGTTTCGCTATATCACAGCTCTTCAGTGTGGTTAAATAAGCGCAAGTATTTCAAACTGAGTGTGAAACCCAATTGCTTTGTTAACAGTCACAATTCTTACATGTTATTAAGTACTAGTTTTTTGAAACATTACCACAAGTGTGCTCTGTACTCATCAAACACACACACACACACAAAACAATGAACAGCTTTTTTTCATCCAATAAAATTATTCTTTCAAATCTATTTTAAAAAAGTAAACATAAAATAAAAGATGTTTTTTAAATCATTATACTCACTGATGTGGCGATCGTCAGCTTTGTTGATTAATTCTTCTAATTCTTGCTGCTTGTGTTTTTTCTTGAGATAATCTCTAAAGTCATCATCGGGATCAAAATCTTCACCAAAAGAGAATTTGCCTTTCCGATCATCATATTTCAAATTACGCAAATGCGCCAGCGGATCTTTCTCTCGTTGCTCTGGTTCACTTCGTTTGCTGAAAACCTAGAAAAGATAAAAAATGTGACAGTTTAAAACTCAAAATTAATGAGTTTATCAAATTTCCATCTGAAGGTAATGGAGATTTTTAGGATAAATTACTTGAAATTGATCACATAAGTTTAGTAAGATAAAATTAAAGTTGATAACACTTAGAGTATATCAAACATAATCTAATTAAGTGTCATCAATTCACAAGACAATATATTATTATGTCATCCAATTATCAAGATAAGAAACAAAGATTAAAAAGAAAAACCCGCAAACAAGTATTTATTTGGCAGAAGAGGAGTTATTATTATTGTACTTGACCAGGATGTAGTTTTAAAAGATATTTGAGGATGCACTCAAATCATAATATTGTTTTTATTTCAAATAACCCATTAAAAAGATGATGTTAACTCAAGAAATGAAAAAACATTTGGTTGTAATTGCTTTAGATGTGAAACAGTGGTTTAGAAATCGGTAACCTTTTTACATGTTGCAAGATAATTGGCTCATGAGATTTGGTTGGAGATAGAAGAACATGATGATTAGAAATAGCTTGTTCTTAAAACGGTTGTGAGCCCCAGAGAGATAAAGTATACAATGGAAGACTCTATACTTTCAAACAAAGCCATTATAACCTGGTTAACAGACAATTTTTACGATTATGTGACCCCCCAACATGCAGTCAACTAGCTAGACTTAAATCTTATAGACTATTACTTGGAGCATTATTGAAGGATGACTAATCGACGTCCTCATGGTATTATAGCTTCACTAAAAGCTGCCATTGTCCAGATGATGTTGGAAATGAACAAGAACCATGTCTTATGGCCGGTTTGCAGTCATTGAAGTCAAAAGTAGATTCATAGAATAATTAGATAAAAAAGTATCATTAAGAATATGTGTCCACTTGACTTGTATATATTTTTTGTTAAAACATTGTCCAATTAACATACTAAAAATGTCCTCAACAAACTTTTACCATGTCATATAATTAGTGTTACACTATAGCAAACATTTGTAGACTTGAGCAAAATTTTGGATTTTAATCAAATAGAAATAAACCTAGACATGCCATATTAATCTTCAACCTGTTTTAACTGGCTTTAATTTTGCAAGTAATGTATAAAACTGGTGAGTGAATACAGGTGTTTGGTTAACGGCTTCAAAGGGAGGTAAAAGTCCATATATAATTTTGAAGTGTCAAATCTTTAGTTTTGGTGCAATAAATCATACACAAGATACATCGAACAAAAAGATTAAAAAAAAACCAACATAATTTCAGCTTACATTTGATGGAAAAAGGTAACAATAAGAAAACGAATTTATTACCTTGACCAGAGTGTAGACAAGATAAAGTACAATGCCGACAGCGTACATGGGCAATACAATGCCCATCATACCCCTGCCGCTACCTGCTTGCTGCTGTTGTTGAGCTCTCATCTCAGATGCTACACGTAATCCTGGATGATGTCCAGGCTGCAAAATAGAATAGTTTCTTAAAAAAAATTTTTTGTCAACTTCTGATAATTTTACTGAATACATTATTCTAAAAGTTTAAGATTTAAATTTGTAGTTTCCAGCAATTTGACATTTTAGTACAATAGTTATATTAATTTGGCATTACCTTATCAAGTACAATAGTTATATTAATTTTAAAATAAAGTTATTTCTAAAGTAATTGTTAATGTTACTTAAATTAAATTGATTCATGAAATAACTTTTTACTTTAAACTGATTTTTGTGAAGACCATTAATTGTCAAAAAAAGCAATATTCTTTCGGAACTCGTATATAAAATATTATCTACTTTCACAAATTAATCTTTTTTTTTTTTGATAGTATGGCACCCAACCATGGATGATCTCCTCACATCACGCTGGTATGAACTTATCTTTCTTACAAGAATACACATGAGTATTTTTGTATTTTATCATTGATATCACATTTCTTAACATAGATTAAAAAAAAAATTCTGAAATATTTTTCTAAGCAGAAGATTAATAATTCAGAAGCTAAATCACTTGTTGAATTAAGAAAAAATTTCACTAAAAAGCATCCTCAGCATCATTTGACAATTAGGTGTTACAGATTTAAAAGCAAAAGATTAAAACATGAACAAGAAAATCATAAAAAATATACATTATCCATATTTAAGAGTAAAATAAATCCAAGTTATTATTTTTTGTCAAAAATGCAATGAAGGTACTAAAAAAATAGCATTAGTTATTGAGAAGAAAGATTAAAAAGCAATAAATAATTAAAAAAAAAAAAAAAAATTTTAATTAATTTTTTTAATCAATAACTTACACGCATTTGCCGAACATCCTCTTCAGGTTTTCCACGATCTTTATTGACAGCTGCTCTTGGAGGTGGCATATTCGCTGAAAAATCCAAAATTACTTTGAACTGGGATTGAACTTTCTTAAGATTTAAAAAAAAAAAAAGAAAACTTTTTTTTTAAGATCAAAATTTGAACTAAACCTTTTGAACATCAGTTTATAAAAAGATAAATGTTGCTTATTTAGTTAAAAAAATTATATATTTAATAATAATTTGAATTTTATAGAAAAAACAAACAAATTAATCAAAACCAAATTTATTTAACACTTAAGGAAATTAAAGGACCTTAGAATATGTTGAGAACAAAGTTATTGCGGAATTTAAAATTTCCATTTCAAAATGTATTTCAAGTAAATTGTCGTTATGATGCGTTTATATGACATTTATAATGCATTTATATAACATTTATATATAACATTTATAATGTGTTTATAATGCATTTATATAACATTTATAATGCATTTATATAACATTTATTATGCGTTTATATAACATTTATAATGCATTTATATAACATTTATAACGCATTTCTATAACATTTATAATGTGTTTATATAACATTTATAATGCATTTATATAGCATTTATATAACATTTATAATGTGTTTATAATGCATTTATATAATATTTATAATGCATTTCTATAACATTTATAATGCATTTATATAACATTTATAATGCATTTATATAGCATTTATAATGCATTTATATAACATTTATAATGCATTTATATAACATTTATATAACATTTATAATGCGTTTATATAACATTTATAATACCTTTATATAACATTTATAATACCTTTATAATGCATTTATATAACATTTATAATGCATTTATATAACATTTATAATGCATTTATATAACATTTATATAACATTTATAATGTGTTTATATAACATTTATAATGCATTTATATAACATTTATAATACCTTTATAATGCATTTATATAACATAATGCATTCATATAACATTTATAATACATTTATAATACATTTATATAACATTTATAATGCGTTTATATAACATTTATAATGCATTTATATAATATTTATAATGCATTTATATAACATTTATATAACATTTATAATGTGTTTATATAACATTTATAATACATTTATAATACATTTATATAACATTTATAATACATTTATATAACATTTATATAACATTTATAATGCATTTATATAACATTTATAATGCATTTATATAAGATTTATAATACATTTATATAACATTTATAATGCGTTTATATAACATTTATAATGCATTTATATAACATTTATAATGCATTTATATAACATTTATAATGCATTTATATAACATTTATAATGCATTTATATAACATTTATGATACATTTATATAACATTTATAATGCATTTATATAACATTTATAATGCATTTATATAACATTTATAATGCATTTATATAACATTTATAATGCATTTATATAACATTTATAATGCATTTACATAACATTTATAATACATTTATATAACATTTATAATGCATTTATATAACATTTATAATGCATTTATATAACATTTATAATGCGTTTATATAACATTTATAATGCATTTATATAACATTTATAATGCATTTATATAACATTTATAATGCGTTTATATATCATTTATAATGCATTTATATAACATTTATAATGCATTTATATAACATTTATAATGCATTTATATAACATTTATAATGCATTTATATAACATTTATAATGCGTTTATATATTATTTATAATGCATTTATATAACATTTATAATGCATTTATATAACATATATAATGCATTTATATAACATTTATAATGCATTTATATAACATTTATAATGCGTTTATATATCATTTATAATGCATTTATATAACATTTATAATGCATTTATATAACATTTATAATGCATTTATATAACATTTATAATGCATTTATATAACATTTATAATGCGTTTATATATCATTTATAATGCATTTATATAACATTTATAATGCATTTATATAACATTTATAATGCATTTATATAACATTTATAATGCATTTATATAACATTTATAATGTGTTTATATAACATTTATAATGCGTTTATATAATATTTATAATGCATTTATAAAACATTTATAATGCATTTATATAACATTTATAATGCATTTATATAACATTTATAATGCATTTATATAAGATTTATAATACATTTATATAACATTTATAATGCATTTATATAACATTTATAATGCATTTATATAACATTTATAATGCATTTATATAACATTTATAATGCATTTATATAACATTTATAATGCATTTATATAACATTTATAATGCATTTATATAATATTTATAATGCATTTATATAACATTTATAATGCATTTATATAACATTTATAATACATTTATATAACAGTTATAATGCATTTATATAACATTTATAATGCATTTATATAACATTTATAATGCGTTTATATAACATTTATAATGCATTTATATAACATTTATAATGCATTTATATAACATTTATAATGCATTTATATAACATTTATAATGCATTTATATAACATTTATAATGCATTTATATAACATTTATAATGCATTTATATAACATTTATAATGCATTTATATATCATTTATAATGCATTTATATAACATTTATTATGCATTTATATATCATTTATAATGCGTTTATATATCATTTATAATGCATTTATATAACATTTATATAACATTTTAAAAGCGTTTTTCACTCTATCTAATCATTCAAATTACAGTCATTTTAAAACAATTATATTTTCTTTTCAGAATGTTGAATACAAAATGGAAAGAAAGCAAATTCCGCAAATTTTCTTATTTCAATTCAAGCTAGACCAAAAAGCTGCTGAAACAGCTTGCAATATCAATGAAGCATTTGGCCCAGGAACACTACTGAACGCACAGCATAACGGTGATTTAAGAAATTTTGTGGCAGCAATGAGAGTCTTGAAAATGATGAGTATAGTGTTCAACCATTGGATATTGACAATGATCAATTAAAAGTGTTAGTCAAAGCCAATCCATGCATGCATCTCTGGACTACCACAACATGTTAGACACATCTACTATGTGCCTCGTCCATAATAGAAATGATGAGCACAGAACAATTGTTGACTCGAGTGCAAGTCACATTGTGTCTAACAATGAAGGGCCTGCAGAATTGGCTACCACTTCAGCATCAATGACACATGATCGTAAAAAATGTGTTTGCTACAAATATGGTGGTCCCAACCACATGGCAATGAATTGCTTCCATTAAGAGAGGCTGGGTAATAAGAGGTGCAAGGTTCATCATGAGATGCAGTGAATTTGGACCTATAGCATCGCAGGCCCAAGGAAATGCCAAAGGGGAGGAGATATCAGCGTCAATCTCCAACTTTAGCAAACTCTCCTCCATGAAAGTACATGTAGATGGACACGTGTGCATGGCTTTGATCGATTCTGGGTGCAATTTAAATCTAGGGAATTACCAACCAACATCAAAGATTGTTCAACAGAACTTGGATTTGGTGTTGCCTTGATTTAACTGGTTTTGTAACATATTGTTAACATTCAAATCTTTAATCTTGGTCAGCAAAACTGAAACATTTCAGCTCTGATTAAGTGTAATTTCTGAAGGCACAGAAAATTACATTCTGGCTAGACAATTAACTAAATTTTTTCCCTTTGCAATGTATTAAAATTTTGTCTTTAAATATTTAGAAACATATGTTGATGCTGGTTGGTAATTCCCTAGACTTCAACTGTGTATTTTTCTTTTAGTAATAAAATCACTTTATTGCTTATCTCAAGATAAGCAATAAAGTGATTTTATTACTAAAAGAAAAATACACAGTTGAAGTGCCAATGCAAAACAAGTGTATTAATGCCCAGTCTTCATAACAGATGTGTTTTCTTGTTAATTGTATTCCAAGATTTGTTTGTTACTTTTTTTCTTGGTTATGTGAGTTTTTTATGCATTCTTTTCTCATTTTCTTCCACAACCTTTGATCCTCCTTATCTATCGTATCAGTCATGCCAATATTTCTCTCCTTGTGCTCGTTTGATAGATTTTCATGCCGATAGCCAAATTAATTTTTTTTTCCTCTCTAAAATTCTTAACCAAACTAGTTAGCATAATTGCTTAGTCCTATAACTGATCAACACCTTGTGGTGAAATTATTTGAGGCAACACAAGTTAATCTAACCTTTTGTTTAGTCTTACAGCCCATTGGTCTCTTAACTGTTCAACCCCTTTTGGCAAGATTATTCAAGACAATTACACTTGACACCTGACCCAAAGGGCCAGAGGCATTATCCGTGCCCCCGACTTAATTAGATATCAACATATTATGTAATAATTATTGCATTGTTCTGTTTTGTCAAATACCAATACTATCCCGTGATATTGGGATTGGCCTTTATTAGCTATCTTTGACAGTTCTCCTATCCAACGCGAGCACTGATTGTTTACTTATTACTTATTTAATTTCTGCTATTCTCTATGATACTTTGTTCATAAACCGAACCCTTAGAACCTCCATCACTAACTTCCATGTCCCTTTCATCTCTCATGGCTAAGTGATGTTCCATCACTGGGAAATCTGATTTGTTGTCCGAATTCGATCAGCAATATTCAGACTGCCTACAAACAAATTTTTCATTATCCACATCCTCCATTTCTGTATGCGAGGATTCTAAGTACCTTAAATGTTTAGTGAACACTATATTCCTATCACAGTGGCGATGCAACCACTGTCTTATGCTCATAAAGAGCTTCAGTTTCAAGATTAAAAAATAATGTTCCATTAATGTCAAGTGTCTTACTTAATCGCCAAGCAATTTTGCTTGCCATTAGTTTTAAAATTAAAGATGACTTTAAAGATAATTATTTTTGTGTTTGATATTAGATTTATAAGAATTCATGTAACAAAATACTGAAGAATAAAAGCACCAGACACGGGTTAAAAATTTACAAATAAATAAAAAATAAATTTTAAAAAAGTCACTCAGCATACCCCGTGCTATGAATTGAATGTGTCTATTTTTTTTCTTTCCTTAAATTTCAAACTTTAATAATTTGTAAAATTAAAAAAAAAAATTGGAGTATTCTTAGCTGAGAGTTGGATATAATTTAGAAGAATATAAATATGTTCAATTCTAAATTTCAATTTAAAACTGAATAAGCTGTTTAATATGTCAAACGCTCATGAAACTATTTCCCCTATAACATTGTATAACCGATTTGTAATACTGGAACTTTTGTCTTTAACATTAAAAATAATATTGATGGTGAACTAAGGTCTCCACGGTGTAGAGGCCAGAAAGGAGTTATCGCCCTTTCTCTCAGACTTGGCATAAGTGGAGTTATCCCCTTTATAAAAGAAGAGAGGAATCGCCATTATGTGTTTACACTCATCGACGGCGACACGCTGTCGGATTGGGAAACCAGCTTGCTTAACGCAAACTGTACATGGCGCTACGAACATATTGTCACTTTAAAACGTGAAATACTTATATCGCAGCATTGGACTAAAAATATCGTCACACTATGGAACAAGAAAACGTTCTCTTATTACGTCAACTAGTTGAGTTACAAAAAGAAAACATCGAATTACGGAAGGACATTTTACATGGACGAGCGAACACGTCGCAAACAAAAAGAATGCAGCGACCTTCTATAGGTCTGGACTCAACAGATAGCGAATGGGCACTCTTTTTAGACACCTGGTCACGGTACAAGGAGATGTGCAGACTCGAAAATCCAGCTGTAATTCGAAACGAACTGCGAGAAGCATGCACACCGGAAACGAACAGGTTACTGTTTGAGCTCGTTGGACCAGAACGACTAAACAATGCGGCAGAAGAGTTCCTTCTTTGCCAAATACGACTGGTGGCCGTTCGAGGCTTACACAAGGAAGTCCACCGACAAACGTTTCACTCCATGAAGCAAAATGAGGGTGAGTCAGTGACCCATTTTTATCGAGGTTACGTGGCCAGGCGAAATTTTGTGAATTTAGTATTCAGTGTCCGAACGAACCCACTTGCCGGCAGCAGGTTAATTACTCAGACGATATGGTTGCCGGGCAAATGATGGCAGGGTTAAGAAATATCGAACACCAGAGAAGGGTACTGGCAGAGGCAGCTACACTTCCTACCTTGGATCTAAAGTTTTCACGGTTGGTTTGCCTGGAGGCAACAGACGAAGCAACTCCACACTTTTCCGATACCACACAACCTCTCACGATATCTGGGGTACAAAAGTCGAATCAAGTACAACAAATGCATGAGGCAAAGGCCCTGTCGAACCCACGGGACACCAAACCTTGCAACGGTTGCGGAAAACATCACACCGAGGTGGATCGATGAACCGGAAAGATTGCCCAGCAGTGGGACTCAAGTGCCACTTTTGTGGAATAGTAGGGCACATTAAAAAGGTGTGCCGGAAAATTAATAGATCCAAAACGGAGGCTATAAAAAGCGGGGAGTCGTTCATGTTTTGCACCACGGATAAAACCCCTACTCACAGACACAATGAGAGACAACCGGCAAACATTCCTCACCTTGAGTGGAATGGGAAACAGTTCCAGGTGGGCGCCCCAGAACCGCCCCCCTCAGTTACAGCAGAGGTAACTGTAATGAACAAGTGCCATGCGACCTTTGGAAGGGTGCCAAAGAAGCCGATGAAAGTGAGCACCCACGCCATCCAAGCCTTCGCGGACACAGGAGCCCAAACTTGCTCTGTTGGCCCCGAGATTCAAGGACTCCTCGGGTACCCAAATGGGTACTTGGTTCCAACTACCCATCGGATAAGAGGTATAACAAATAGCCAGTTACACATCAAGGGGGTCCTGTTTTTACATATTAAGGTGGGATCAAGAGAAACACGACAGGCAGTGTATGTGTCTGACAACACATCCGGGCTCTACTTATCACAGACGGCACTTAAGGAGCTGAAATTATTGCCATCCAATTTTCCTACATCATTATCGCAAAGCAGCTCAGCGGAAACAGAAGAGACGGCCCCTTGCGGGTGTCCGCGCAGAACACCGGCTCCGAAGAAACCAGCAGCAATCCCATTGGAGCCAACCGACATTAACAGAGAAAAATTGGAGCAATGGCTAAAGGAACATTTCAAGGCCAGCGCATTCAATACCTGTCCACACCAACCACTCCAAGTAATGAAGGGTAAACCCTTAGAAATAAAATTCCTCCCAGATGCGACACCGACGGCAATCCACACACCAATACCTGTCCCCCATCATTGGAAGGAAAAGGTGAAACAAGATATAGACCGTGATGTGGCACTGGGGATAATCGAACCCGTACCGGTAGGCACACCAACTACTTGGTGCTCGAGAATGGTGGTCACACCAAAAAAGGATGGATCCCCAAGGCGGACGGTGGACTTACAAAAGTTGAACGAGGCGACCATGAGGGAGACGCACCACACTTCGTCCCCATTCAATCAGGTCTCGGTAATACCTGCACATACCAGGAAGACTGTACTCGATGCGTGGAACGGTTACCACAGTTTACCGCTGTCTCCAGCTGCACGAAACGCCACCACGTTCATCACTGAATGGGGTCGATACAGGTACTGTCGAGCCCCTCAAGGATTCCATGGATCAGGAGATGGCTACACCCATCGGTTTGACGATATCACCATGGACATGGCTCGAAAAACTCGGTGTATAGATGACAGTCTCCTGTGGGACAACTCAATGGAATCCTCATTCTGGCACACAATTGAATATATAAACCACTGCGCCGATAGAGGGATTGTGTTTAACCCAGACAAGTTTCACTTTGCTGACATGGAAGTGGAGTTTGCAGGGTTTCAAGTAACAGCGAACGAGGTCAAACCCACAAGAAGAATGACTGAAGCCATCCTGAGCTTCCCCACCCCGACAAATATTACTGGGGTTAGGTCCTGGTTCGGACTCGTAAACCAAGTCTCCTATGCATTCTCACAAGCCGAAGTTATGGCCCCATTCCGAGAGTTGCTGAAAACAAAGGACAGGAAATTTTATTGGGATGAGACACTGGAACAGGTATTCCAAGAGTCGAAAAAAATAATAGTGGAAAGAATTGAAAAAGGCATCCAAACGTTCAAAATGAACAGAGCAACAGGACTCGCGACAGACTACAGCAAAACAGGGATATCGTATTTTCTGTTTCAAAAGCATTGCAGATGTGAGGGGGAATTAAACATGAGTTGTGGGGATGGCCATTGGAAACTCATCCTGGTGGGATCCCGTTTTACCAACGACGCGGAATCACGATATGCACCAGTGGAAGGTGAAGCCTTGGCTCTGATCTATGGGTTGGAATCATGCCGCATGTTCATACTCGGATGCCCAGACTTGGTGATTACAGTGGATCACTTACCGCTCGTAAAGATATTTTCGGACCGAGCCCTGGAGAACATAAAAAACCCAAACTTCAAGGAAAAGTCACTCATGTATAAATTCAAGATAAAACATCGACCGGGGAAACTCAACTTGGCCCCTGACTGTGCATCTCGGTACCCAGCGGGCACCCCACCAAGAGACCAGGACCAATCCATTGACACCGCAGTCAAAGCCGCCCTAACATCGATGTACGAGAATGATACTACGTTAAGAGCCATCACATGGGGAAGGATTGTGGCTGCGGCAGCCACGGACGAAGAATGCAGGACTTTGAAAGAGCTGATTCAAAATGGCTTCCACCAGTCACGTAACAATATCCCAACCGTAGTTCGAGTCTTCTGGCCTATGCGTGAGGAATTATATTGCCTGGAAGGAGTGATCATCAAGGGGAACAAAATCCTAATACCTCGACAACTCCACGCAGAGGTATTGGAATCTCTTCATTCCGCTCATCAGGGTGTGAACGGAATGCTGGCGAATGCGAGACAACGACTATTCTGGCCAGGGTTGGATGCTAACATCAGGCAAACAAGAGCCCAGTGCCGCACGTGCAATGAAATCGCACCGTCTCAGCCCAGGGAACCCTTGATGTCTCCAGCAGACCCGGAATTTCCATTCCAACAAGTGGTGGTTGACTTCGTCCAGATGCAGGGTAGACACTTTATAGTATACGCAGACAGGTATACGGGATGGGTTGAAGTGGCCCTAATGACGTCGGGAAGAGCCAAGACGGTGTGCGATACCTTGAGGACTTGGTTCTGTACCTACGGCGTACCGGAAGAGATTTCGTCGGATGGTGGACCACCATTTGAATCCCAGGAATACGACTCCTTTTTGAGGAATTGGGGCATACGAAAACGTACCTCATCAGCGCATTATGCCCAAGGCAATGGCCGCGCAGAGTTAGCCGTCAAAACCGCGAGACGTATACTGGCGGACAATACGGACAGTTATGGACGCCTGTGCCATGATCGGGCAGCCCGAGCACTACTGACCCATAGGAACACGCCTGTCCAGGATCTGGACATGTCCCCGGCCATGATGCTGTATGGTCGGGTCATTAAAGACCACCTTCCTGTCCTGCGGGACAAATACCAGGTTCGAAAACAGTGGACAGAAATAGGCAAACTAAGGGAAGTAGCAATGGCCAAAAGACATATGAGGAACGAGCAGTATTACAACCAACATAGTCGCCCACTCCGGGAACTCCAGGTAGGAGATTACGCCCAGATCCAGAACCAGGACGGGAACCACCCACGTCGATGGACAAAGACAGGGAGAATCGTGGAGACCCAGGGGTACCGACAGTACCAAGTCCGGGTCGATGGAAGCAATCGAGTGACATTGCGCAACCGTCGGTTTCTCCGTAGAATACACCCGGTAGTGGATGGCCCTCGTAACATCAGACAAGAAATCCCGAACCCACCTATAAATGTGGAGACCCCACAGGAACAACCTCCGGAGGAGGCAATGGAGGTGGAACAACACGCCGACACGGAATCCCCAAGCGAGCATCAGGAAGAAATGGAAGTGGAAGATACCACGGGAGGAGATACCCAAAAATACAGTCCTCCTCCGTTAAGGGAACCGTCAAGTCGGAGGACGAGAGCCCCAAGGGGTTTGTCGCCGCAAATGCGGGGGAAGTCGCACGGGTACTTCTCCACATAAAGGATGACCACAACAACTTGCTTTTGTGGTCACGAGGGGGAGGGGCATGTAGAGGCCAGAAAGGAGTTATCGCCCTTTTTCTCAGACTTGGCATAAGTGGAGTTATCCCCCTTATAAAAGAAGAGAGGAATCGCCATTATGTGTTTACACTCATCGACGGCGACACGCTGTCGGATTGGGAAACCAGCTTGCTTAACGCAAACTGTACACACGGAACTTCTTTTAGTCAACAGGGTGGGTTAAGATGATCCTGCCATTAACAAAAACTTTTCCAAGTCACTTGTCCATACTTCATACGTGTGTCCGTCTCTATCATCCATGGCACACATGCTGTTCAAGTGTGAGTTGGTCTGCACTAAAGCAGCCACATCATGAACTGCCTCTGTGAATTCACCAGAAAAATTCTTCAGTATTTCTGTAAGGAACCATTCTCAGCTCACTCCATTACCTAATGCATCCACCATCCCCATCTTTTTTCTATTTTCCTAAAATTTTCCTTCTTGTGATAACAAGATATAACTGACAAAACAGGAAAAAAAACAAAAAACAAAACAAAAGTAAAGCAGAAAAAACAAAATGAATGATATTATTCACAAACCAATTCTTTGTTTTTTTTCTTTCTCCAAGTTTTCCTTAGTACGGCACAATCACATTGACACACCGGTTCTTGCCAGATCATCAAAGTTAAGCAACATTGAGCCTGGCCAGTACCAGATGGATGACCATTTGGAAAGGCTAGGCACTGTATGTACCTTCTGGGAAGGTTGGGTGTGGGGCCAGCACCCTCACCCCATAAAAAGAACTCAGTCGCTACAAAAGCATCTACAAAGTTGTAGATGGCCTATGCCCCTTAGGGGATCAAGGCTATGGATGGGTGGAAGTTTTCCTTCTCAGTTTGGTTCATTGTTTCTTCCTTTCTTTGTGACTCTACATTCTCTTCCTTGGTAACCTTTATTTATTTATTTATTTATTCACTTTGAACCTTTTTTGTGAAAAAGGCCTGGTCTTAAAGGTGTCAGATAAACTATATGTAACATTGTTATATTTTAACATAGACCCAACTATGTCTTGTAAAGAAATTCAATATAAGATTTTTTCGATTGAAAGAAAAGGCATTTATTACTGGTCCACACCAAACTGCCTGACACTTATTTCTCAAGCAGTAACAATACAGTATCATTCTCTCGATCAATTAACAGTTTTTCTTTTTTTTATTTTGCAGCTACAACCAATTTGTTTAACAGTTCACAACCACACAGAAATCTGGTAAAAATCCGGAGGATTAGTGCGTCTTGTATCTCATTTTAAAAGTTTTTATCGTGCTGCCACATGGTTAAAATAACTCTCCCGTCTCTACACAAGCTTGAAAGTCTCTCTCTCCATTACGTAGTTAAAAGTCTATTTTGCGCCAGCACGTGCTTCAATGCTGCTGCTGCTGCACAGCCTTTTTGTTTCTCATGGCTTTCCTTTCTTTCCTCTTTCTCTGCTGTGATGTCACCTTGCACCATGGCTTGGTCATTTGCATATGCGACAATGCTGCTGCTGCTATACATGTCGATGACTTTGTTAGACGCGGTTGCAAATTGAAAATGTTATGGTTCTGTACCATCCTGGGAAGAAGATGTTTCTTGCAGATACACTATCAAGGACATACATAGATGGAGTGAATAGA
Source organism: Euprymna scolopes (assembly GCF_053919585.1). NCBI lineage: Eukaryota > Metazoa > Mollusca > Cephalopoda > Sepiida > Sepiolidae > Euprymna > Euprymna scolopes. The sequence goes on from NC_136486.1 coordinate 80,879,743, forward strand.
TGATGATGATGATGATGATATCAAGGAAGCTGAATATATTTCTGTGACAGAGGGAAAGGTGCTTGAATTGCACTTTGCCACAAAAGAATACAGAAGTTGCAATTGTGGAAGTATGACAAAGTACATCTTTCTTTTTTTTTTTTTTAATGACATTTTCACCCCAAACAAGGCACATTACCACTTTGGTGCAGGGGGCTACTATCAGGGGCAACAACTACTGGGGTGCTATGTTGGGATTTGATCAGCAAGATGTCGGTTCACGTTACACTTGAACTTCTGCATGTCAGTACAGTTGGGGAAGCAGGGATCTGGAATGGAATTCCAGAGTCTAGCGGTTCTAGGGAAGAAACTACTGGAGTAGAAAGATCTTTTACATCTAGGGATCTCTACTGTGTGGGGGTGGGATTTAGCTGCCTGTAGGGTTTGTCGAGGGTGTCTACATCATGAAGGCACAAGTGTCTGCAATTTGCTCGAGCATTCACCATTAAAATACTTGTAGAACAGGCAGAGGGATGCAACATTTCGTCGATGGGACAGAGGCTGAAGCTTAGATGCCAGTTCAAGGCCTATCAGATTGGTGACTCTCTTTTGAACCTTGTCCAGGAGCAAGAGACTAGTAGCAGATGCATCAGCCCAAATGTGACAGCAATACTCTATACATGGGCGAATTGTGACCTTATAGAGGTACAGGATACTTTTGGGTGTTAGTAGTTTTCTAGCACAGTAGAGAAAGCCTACCTTCTTCACAGCGGCCCTGGCAATGCTTTCAATGTAATTGTTCCAACTCATGTTTCCTGTGAACGTTAGGCCAAGCAGTTTTAAAGATGTACTCTCAGATAAAGAGTCACTGGCCATTGCTATTGGTGGCAGAGAAGGTTTCTTGTAATTATTAAAGGAAACCAGTTTAGTCTTGGCAGCATTGAATGTGACCATCCATTTTTGTCTCCATTCAACTACAGATTGGAGGTCACTTGAGCTGAGACCATATTTTAACATGCAGAATGAAATGACCGTACAAGATGGTACCAACTACTCAGAAAGCTGTGTTGAAAGAAATATTGCATTTCACTCATCTGGGAATCAAAGGATGTTGCAAGAAGAGCAAGAGAATGATGTTAGAAACTATGTTTCAAAATGTAGAAAATATGAGGTAGCCAACAGAGCCCTTAAAGGTTAATGAGATTTCTTGGAGTAGATCTTTTCAAGTTTGCAGATAGAAGCGTCCCATGGGTCATCAGCTTCTACACAGAGTTGTGTTAAATCTAGTTAGTTACACGCTTACAGACTTTGATGAAATCAAAACATACTTATCTCCCTTTTCTTTGAGACACTCATTGACAAGAACTGTCTAATGAACACTTGTTGCAAAAACCTTGAAATAATTTGAATTACTTTTTATTAAACAGGTTAATAAATGTTGTTATTTTATTCTAGTACAATGATCTAGAGTTCTTATTTGAATATCGTTATTTTTCAAAAGTTATTCACGCCTTTTAAATTTATATGGACATGGATGTGACTCGGTGGAAGCCTTCTGCAGATCAGAGATCTCGTTAAATTTATCTTTAATGGTCCCAGTGATATTCTACCACTTTTGACTTATTGATATCCCTGCACATGCAACCATGATCTCTAACATTATCGGATTCCGACTGTGAATTGGTGAATGCCAACTCACAATTCTATAAGCTCTCCGTAAATAAGTACAACCCACATAACTGTATCGCTAGTGACAAGATCTACTATAAACGACCAGATAATAAAGAATGGAGAGGACCTGGTATGGTGATTGGCCACGATGGACCCGTTGTGTTTGTCCGTCAAGGGATACTAATGAGAGCGCATGAATGCAGACTACAACTGGTCCACCCCACAAATGAAAATGGAAACTTTGACCTACTGTTGGATACACCACACAACCATGAGCATGGAAAGCAAACTGACCCTACCAACAATTCAGATGATCAGAAAATCTGATGAGCAGTACACCCAAACCTCACCAACCTCACACTATACCAATGACACAACACCAGATGACAGGATCCATATAAAACCAGGCGACACCATAAGTTATACCCACAAGGAGAGTTTGCAGCAAATTCAGGCTTAGCCAAGCAGGAAAAGCTAATAGAAAACATTAAAATTGGTATAACATCAAGATTATGAAACTAGCTGACTTTACAGGTGAGGAATTATCTGTAGATCTAAGCCAGGTCAGTAGCCTTAATAAGAATGTAGCCATCCAAGTGCCAGATGATGATAATAGTGTCGTGATTGTAGAGAATACTCAATCCCATGAGGCAAAAATGAAAGAGCTTAACAGTTGGAAACAAAACAATGTCTACACAGAGGAAAAAACACTGGACAGAAATGCATATCCACTGGTGGGTCTATAGCTTAAAATCAACCACAAACGGCATAATACGCAAAATTAGTTGCGCAGGGATTTGAAGAAATACAGAACATACAAAAACGATTTCCCCACTTGTGCTCATGAATTTCTAAGACTCATGGGCACAAGTGGGGAAATCGTTAATGGAAGCTACATTCTATGGAGATAAAGACTGCATTTCTCCAGGGACAAACTCTGGACAAGGAGGTATACATAACACCATTCAAAGAAGCCAAATGTAATAAAATATGGTTACTGAAAAAATGCGTTTATGGTTTAAGTGATGCATCTCTCCACTGGTACAAGGTGAAATCCGTCGTGATTGATTGAGGGTTATGTCAAAAATGGACCCCACAGTTTTCTCTTGGATTACTAAAACTGGTTACCTGATGGGCATACTGGATGACTTCATTTGGTCAGGTGATCAACAATTTAATGTCATCATGGATAAAATACAGAAGGCCTTCAATGTGGGAAAAGAACAGTGAAATTTTTAAGTATTATGAAATTAATTTCAGCTGTATAAATAATACAATACATTTGAACCAAGAAAATTACTCTAAAGAAATTTCACTATGTTATGGATTCTCTAAGAGCTATGCAGAAAGACTTGCAATTCAAAGAAAATGAAAAGAAATCTGTGTAATCAAAGGTAGGACAGCTATTATGGTTAGCACATCAGTCGGCCAAACTGGCTGTTTGATACCTATATATTAGTAATAAGCATTAAAAATGGTATTGTGTGTGATGTACTGCAAGTAAACAGTCATTGCCAGAGCCAAATAATTTAATCTATCACTAAAATTCAAAACGCTTGGAATTGGAACTGATGGTATTTAGTGAGATGGGTAATCTATCTGATGGTGGTAATAAAGTGGCTATATAATTCTACTTGTAGGTGAGTCTGATAAATTCTCTCCAATTTAGTGGAGTTCAAAGTAGATTTGACACATTGTGCATAGCACCCTGGCTGCAAACTATCTCAATGTCTGAAGCAATCGACATGGAAATTTTCATTTGCACACTGTAAGGTAAGACTAACCCACACGAACTACTCATAATATGTGTCACAGACTGCAAATCTCTCTTCAGGTTGTAAAATCATTTAAATCAGTTAAAGAGAAATGATTTAAGAGTTGAAATCAGTGGAATCAAGAAACTGATAACTGTTGGACAGATAAAGGAATTTCGATGGAGGATAAAATACACTTAGAAAACTGTTTAACCAAGAGGGGCGCATCACCTTTGCTTCTATACAAGAACAATCAATTCCATGATTTAATAAAAAAAAATATATATATATATATATATATATATATATATATATATATATATATATATATATATATATATATATATATGTATACGAGTTTTGTTAAGTCCAATTAGTTATCTCCCTTACATGTTTTGATCAAATCAAAACATGCTTACCTCCCTTTGGATGCGTACAACGTGATTTGAACAAGAATCTATGAGACTCCACACTGCTGACGTAGCACGGGTGGCCATCTTTTTTTTTTTTACAAAGGAGTCACTACTTATCAAGGCCTGTCGAGGATAAGGGTTAATGAGTGTACAGTGGTGAAGGGGAACATGTTGTAGTCATCGTTGGTAGTGGAAATTTGGTAAATTGAATTACTTAAGGGGATGGCTCGTCTTATTTTTTTGTTAATTTCCATCGGTCTTATGTATTTCTTCTAGTTGCGTCCGGTGGATATGTGTATGTGTGTTTGTGTGTGTGTGTGTGTGTGTGTGAGAGAGAGAGAGAGAGAGAGAGAGATCTGTTTGGCTCACTGGTGGAGTTCTCTCTGACTGACTGTAGTTCCCAAAAAAGACAAAAGATGTTTCTTAGGGGACAGATGAATCAATGCACCATACCAGCTGAGTGGTCAGTGTGGCTGAATCACTCCGTGGGAGGGGGAGGTATTGATTCACAAGAGAAAATAGATCATTATTATGTTTGCTGCAACATAATCCCTTGCTTAGGCAGAAAGCCAACAGAGAGAAACAAAGGTAGCAGTTTTAAAACCAAAAATTCAAAATAATAAAATCTCAATACAGTTTGCAGAACTTTGTATTGAAAAATTGTTCTCTTTTTCACTTAAGAGTTTTGCTAACAGAAAATTATTGACTTTCAATGGAAAATATTTGAAATGAAAATATTGTTTTCTGAGGCCAAAAATGTGTCTTTTTTGTGAAAAGATTTTTTTTTGAAAAATGTAGAGAAATTGTACCAATATACAGCTATATAAGATATATAAGCTATATGTTTGTCTGTCTGTCGGTCGGTCAGTCTCCATATTTTCAAACTATCTTCTCTGCTACTAAAAGTCGCAGAGTGGCAATAGGGGCCTCAAATGATTGGGTTTTTTATGGACCGTTCTTTTATGAGTCTTTAGCCAGTTAAAATTGTTTTTAGGCGGTCAAAAATGGGTCAAAATTGAAAAAAAAAAAAAAAAAAAAAACATTATATATTCTGTACATTTATCTTAGTTTATTTTTAATTATGAATTTTTCATCGATTCATATGCGTTGGTACAGTGGTAACGTCACCAGCTTTGAATGTTACAGTTTTGGTTTTGATTCTAACTGATGGCACCCAAATACATTTTTTTTACTTTTAGAATTACAACTTTTTAATAATATATACGAAATGTGGACAACTTACAATATTGTATTTAAGCATTTTTTTTACGCTCAGGAAAAGCCCCCCCCCCTCTCGCTAGTTTTATATAGAGAGAGTTTTGCACAATTTACTTGGCCAATGTATCCATCGACCATTATGTGTTGTGGTGACATAATTATCTTTTGTCATATTCACTTCAGGTTGCTGTGTAAATGTAGATGGGATATGTGGTTCTAGTGTCTTAGTGTTGAGCTCTTTTCACCCTCTCAATGAATACAGCAGTCTCTTTTTTGCCATTAATGTCCAGGGCGAAAAGTTTGTTAATATGTGAAAGCATGCAGTAAGGATCAGCGTTAGGTGGGGAGAGAGGGCTTTCATGGCGTGCTTTCTCAAGACAACATGTTCAAAAAAGAATGTCTTTTGGAACCAAAGATTTTATGGTCTGTTCCGTAGGGTGCATTGGCAGGAGCTTATTAAAATAAACTCGCAATCTGTTTATATACAGAGCTGAGTTCGTTGATGTTAACTCTATTGGTATCAGCATCTGACCTGGTAACAACAGAGGTACTCTGTAGACTAGTTCGGCTGGAGAGTATTCCAGGTTCTCTTTGATAGCTGAAGGACAACAAATATGTATTTGCGCCATCACTGTTCATTAAGATAAGCATGTAATGCTGCTTTCAATTGGTGATAGAAGTGCTCCACCATCCCATTAGAAGCAGGGTGATAGCTGATTGTGTGAATATGTTTGATCCCTAAAATCCTGAAAGTTCCTGGAAGAGATAAGATTCAAACTGTACACCATGTTCCATGGTAATAGTATTAGGAATTCCGTGATACAATATCCAGGCTGATATAAAGGCTTGTGCTACAGATTCAGCCGAAATAGCTTCAGGTCACCATGTGAAACGGTCTATGCAGGTCAAGTGAAAAGTAAATCCCTGACTGACCGGCTATGATCCAACCATATTAATATGAACATGGCTGAATGTTCACATTAAATGGGTGCTGAATGTTCCAAGAGGTACACAGATATGCTTGTGCACCTTTGACTTTTGGCAGGATACATGGGAACGTGTCCAAGCAGTGATGTCACACCTCATATTTGACCAGAAAAATTTAACTGTAATCAGCTTCACCATGAGTTTGAGTCTGGGGTGTGCCAAATTATGTAGGGTACCAAAGACAACGCTACAATGCGTCATTAGAACAAAAGATCTAGGTGAATCTGTTGAAGTGTCACAGATGATCTGCATGTCCAAAGTGAGCACAGGCAGTTATATAAATTTGCAAGTTGCAAATTAAGGTGATGACAAACCCAGTGTTGTCCAGACATGACTGGTCTAAGGCCATTTGTTGTGTGTCAATATCCAGAGGTATGGGCAGGGAATTAATAGGACAGCAGTACAAAGCATCTGCCACAGCATTCTGTTCACCTAAGATATGTTGGATATCCTTAGTAAATTGCAAAACAAAATCTAATTGATGAGTTTCATGAGGAAAATATTTGTTTGGCTTAGAACGCAGTGCAATGTAAGCGGTGATTGGTATAGAAATTGAGTGAACGCTGAAAGTGTTTCACTGTGACGTACATAGCCAGGAATTCACATTCAAACGTGCTGTAATGTTGTTCTGCTGAATTCAGTTGTCTTGAAAAACATACAAGAGGTTGTAGTTGGTGTTGCAATACTGCACCTACAGCTATGCTTGATGCATCAACAACCAGCAAAAATTGGCCATCGAGTACAGGATATGCAAGTATCCTGCTAGCTTTTGCTTCACTTTGTTAAAAACTTTCAGCTAAACATCATTCTATGAAATCTGCTCATTTTCTCCCTCAATTATGTAACGTCAGAAAGAGGAGACAGGATATCCGCAAAGTGTGGGATAAAGGGCCTGTAATAATTAAGCAGGCCAAGGAAATGCCTTAGTTGGCGAATGAAGTGAGTGATTGACAGTCTTCTAGAGCCTTTACCTTTTCAAGTAAGGGAGATATATCTTGTTACAAACGGCCACCTCGACATCAAGTATTTTTCTTCTTTATCTGCTACCGATAAGATAATCATTTGATTGTATATTCGAACTGAGCGAGAATCCACTAATTCCTTATCCTTTTAAAACCCTGTATTAAATATTAAAGTCAGTCTGAAGAAATTGTCTTCCACTGACCGAGGACAGAAAAAGTGAAGCATGGCAGCGGAACAGTTATTACACTATGATCTGATCTCGGAAACCAAAGATTCAACCAGCAAGAAATATTTCATCAGCCATAGAAAAAGAAAGAAAAACGATTTCGTCAATTCTATTTTTAGACCTAGATGCGAAACAAAGAAAGAACCAGCTAGAAATATTTCATTAGCCATGAAAAAAGAAAAGGAACGATTTCGTCAATTCTATTTTTAGAACCAAGATGTGAAACAAAGAAAGAAAAAGAAGCAGGAGGCAAAACCCTCTCCCTCTCTGACACCTTCCGACCAGAGCCCAGTCTTATTATTCTGTGGAATCCTTAAGCGATATGATGCGTTTTCAAATATGGCAACGCCGGAGGAAAAAATATCACGACCAAAGGCGAGTTGAAACACTTAGCTATCTGTCTTCCCGAAGTGGGAAATATCTTAATTAATACCATGTAAAAGCTATTTTGGAAAACCGAAAACGGATGCTGACAGTCATGATATGAAAAGAAAAAGAGTATTGAAAAACCGTGAACTTATTATTTTAAATTTGTTATTTGGAACTTTCTTCCCTCATAAGAGAACTCATTTGGACTAAATGTACTGCTTGTGAAAATGAAAAAAGACAAAAAAAAAAAGTTGTAAGTGCAAAACTTTGTTTCTCTTTCTGTCAAGCTGAAGATTGAATTTTTCCTTGTGGCCGTGAAGTCTGGTCACTGCTGTTAATCCCTTTTCTTTCTGTTACTGGATTCTTCCTCAGTTTACATGTTAAAAATATTCCCAACTCCATTAATTTCGAATATATCTTTTTTTTTGTTGTTAAATCTTACTTTCCCCTATCTTTAATAAATTCATTTTATATTATTTGGAAGTGTTCATCTCGTTCTTTCTCACAATTCTGCTGTGTTCGATTTTTGTGTTTATTTTGCCTCCTGCTTGTCTCACAGGAACTAATTGCTGTTTCTTTGTTTCAACCGTTTTTGTAATAAAAAGGAAAATTTAACCTTACTGGGACCTTGAACATACCCCTATGCAGAAAATTTGTCTTCCTGCGATAAACTTTTGCTTTCCATAAATTCCTTTCCATATCTCTTTGTTTGCTTTATTTTTTTTATTTAATCCACCCGCCCCATCACGAGCTGATAATGCGACCCAAGAAAACTAGTGACGAAGCACTGAATACACATTTACCAGTGTTAATCCTCACCTGTTGCTGCTGAAACCATTTGAAAAGTTGCCACAAGAATGTTGTCTATGTAGTTATAGATGAAGTTCAAATCACGCACATGAAATTATTCATGATGCATTGAAAGGTACTATTAATAACCGCATTTCACAAACCAGAGGGCATAGTTAAAAATTTGAACACTTCAAATGGAGTTGTTCCACAGTTTTTGGTATCTGATCTTAACCAATTTCTTTTTTTCTTTTTTGTTATTTCACCCCAAACAAGGCACAGAGCCACTTAATCATTAAGGGCTACTATTTGGGGCCAGATTTACAGAAATGCTATTTAGAGAGTTGGGCAGCGAGAAGTCTGTTTACATTACATTTGAATTTCTGCATGTCAGTACAGTCAGGGAAGCAGGGCCTGGGAGGGAATTCCAAAGTGCAGCAGTCCGAGGGGAAAAAGTTATTTAAGTAGAATCATTTACGGATCTCTATAGTGTAGGGGTGGGATTTTGCTGCTTGTCAAATTTGTCGTCGAAGGAGTACTAGTGCTTTGAGTTCGATAGAGCACTTGCCCTTGAAATACTTGTAAAACAGGCACAAGGATGCCACGCTTCGGCGATGAGACAGCAGTTGGAGTTCAGTTGATAGTTCAGGGCCCATTAGGTTGGCAACTCTTTTTTTAACCCTTTCTAGGAGCAAGAGACTAGTGGCAGATGCATCAGCCCAGATGTGGCAACAATACTCCATGCATGGGCAAACCGTGGCCTTGTAGAGATACAGGATACTCTCAGGTGTGAGTACCCTTTTAGCATGGTAGAGAGAGTCCATCTTCTCGCAGCAGCCTTGGCAATTACGTCAAAGTATTTGTTCCGATTCATGTTGTCTGTGAATGTTAACCCTAAGAGCTTGAGGGAAGTACTTTCAGGCAGTGTATCATGGCACTCAGTGGTTGGGAAGGTTTCTTGTAATTATTAAAGAAAATAAGCTTAGTCCTGATAGCGTTGAACGTTAGCAACCAGTTATGGTAGCATTCCACTGCAGATTGGATGTCTTCCTCTAAAGTTTTAGCAATTTCCTTAGATATGTGTTCATTAGTTTTGCCCTCGTGTCTGTTATGGAGCATGGTGTCATCAGCAAATATACCCATCTCAGGGAAAATTTTATCAGGAAGGTCATTTATGAATATCAGGAATAATAAAGGACCTAGGGTTAACCCCTGTTGCACATCCACATTTATATCATGTTGTTTTGCTGTACAACCATCAAAGACAACCTGGATTTTCATGAGAAGACCATTGTGCCAAACTGTCAAATGCCTTAGATATGCCTAGGGCTACTAACCTAGCTTCTTCTACCTTATCCAGTGCTTGGTATATATGTTCACAGAATACAGTTAGGATATCTGCAGTAGAAGGGCTTTTCTAAATCCATACTGCCGGTTGGATAAAAGTTTGTCTGTGAGGTGACGGACTAGTGCTTGATTAATTAAAGTCTCAAAGATTTTAGCAAAGAGAGGGAGGAGGCTAATGGGGCCATAATTGAGTGGGTCAGTTCTTTCACGAGAATTCTTGTAGACTGGTACAACAGAAGCAATTTTCCAGCAATCAGGAAAGCAAGATTTGTTGTAGAGAACCGAAGCAACCTCAGCAGAGCATTTTTTAGTAGTATAGCAGGGATAAGATCCGACCCACGTGCCTTTGAGGTGTCTAGATTATGGCATCACAAATAAGGGAAGAGGTGATTTTCAGATCATCGAGTGTGGCTACTGTTCGCAAAGGGAAATTTGGGAGGGGGTGGTCTGCCGGGTCTAAAGTGGAGTTGGAGGCAAAACGTTAGGCAAGCAGATTTGCTGTGCAAACAATCTCAATGTTGTTGGATAGTGGGGGAATTGTCAATTGCGCATTATTTACTACACTGTTATAAATTTTCCAGAAGTCACAAGTTCCTAATTTCTGCGACTCAATGCATTTTCCGATGGCTTCATAATGCCTTCTTTTGGCTGTGACTATTTCTCTCTTACAATTATTTCTAGCTTCTACAAACTTTTGCCTATTTGTATTAGATTTATGTCGGACTAGCCTGGGTGCCCGGCGTTGCCTAGGTGTTTGGAGGCGTGTGTTGAGCAAAAATAAAAGTGATAGTAAGAAGCCAGGCTTGAACCCGTACCACAAAGGAAGAAAAAAATGTGAAAAAAAAAAATGTGACCTCATTGCTGTTGCATCCACCACCAAACAGGAAGTGACGTAGGTTTAAATTAAGTCTAGTCAATCGAAAAGAGGGGATGACTTTCAAAAATAAGCGACCCCTCCCTGTAGAAAAGTGCCCAGTTGAGGTTGAAGGAATTAATGTTTTTAGCTAATTTTTTTTATATTTGTTGTCCGAAGAGTCGAGTTTCAAAATGATACTGATTTCATGAAAATCCATTGTCTCTGTCGAAAGTTTTAGAGAGACATACAAACATTTAAACAGTCTAGACAGTATAGATAAGTCTGCAGAATGTATGCTGTTTTTAAGCGATAGCAGTTGCACAATCAGAGGTGAACCATTGTTGAGAGTGTGGTTTAATAAAATACATCTGTGTGGGAATGTGTGCTTCAGTTGCTACTTTGAACCATTCAGTAGTCTCATTCTCACACATAGGAAAAGAAAACATACTACTCTGTGGCGCATCTCTGGTGTGACTCCTGATGGCTTTCAATGCAGTTAAATGGGCTAGTAAACAGCAAAACAAAATAAATATGATACGCAAAAGTTCAGCTAGAATTCGTCACTGTCAACTTTCTCTCTCAACTTCCAGCACGTGTTCTGCTCACTGCCTCTGCCAACAGGCATTTTTTTTTTTTTTACAAGGCCCGGAAGCCATTCAGGGATAAGGGTCATTGCGTGTACAGTATGTTAGTGTTGAGATTTGATAAAGTGTCTTACTTAAGGGGACGGTTCATCAGGAATTTGTTTATGTTGGACTTGAAGACATCCAGGTTGTTGTCAGGTGGGAAACAGGCAGACGGAACAGAGTTCCACAGGCGTGTACTTCTAAGAAAGAAGCTTTATTCATGGAATCTACACTTTGGTTTTGGCACTGATAAAGATTGGCGAGGGGGGACCAGAGATTGGAGCTTAGGCAAGCACTTACCATGGAAGTAACGATAAAACAAAGACATGCTCGCAACATCTCTCCTGTGGGAGAGAGGTTGCAGGGAAGAGAAAGGGCATCCCCCACTGTCAAGACAGGATAGGCTGTTTTTAGCAGCTCCCACCCAGATGTGGCAACAGTACTTCATCCTTGGATGTACTTGGCTTTTATATAGATAGAGAATTGCATCAGCAGTGAGATAGCTTCTGGAGCGGTAGAAGGATCCTACCATTTTTCCAGCGACCTTGGCAATAGACTTGATGTACGTGTTCCATTTCAGGTTAGGAGTAAAGGTCAAGCCCAGAAGCTTATCAAAACATGGAGCTTCCCATAGTCGAGAGCAATCCATTTCAATTGATGCCAGATGGGGATCAGAGCGTTGATGATGTAAAGATAGGAGCTTGGTTTTAGATGCATTAAAAGAAAACTGACCCTATTCCATTTACATACGTGTGCAGAGGAAGATGAGATCTTGTGAGATTCCACGAGACTACACCTTATAAATCCATGGCTGCCATCTTTAATTTCTTTTTCTCTCCGATCCCATCCGAAGGTAAGTTATATGACTGCTCGATACACACACATACGGGTGCTTTCTTCTTTGATTATTACATTCAACTCTACACCTTGCCATTTTGAGTAATGTCTCTTCAGTTTTGAGTTAAGAGTTTAGGGTGATTCCTACCATTATCACAGCATGATCAGTATTCCCAAATGAGCTATGGGCATTTGTTACACAATCATCAGGAACTGTGATCACAAAAAGATCTAGAAGTGAGGCTTGTTAGTCCTGTTGTTCTAGGGGGACTGGTCAGAAACGTAACTGTTTGTAATATGAGATATAGAAAAGATATGTGTGATACTACCAGCTGTGTTTGTGTAAGTAGAGAAACCAAGCCAATTACTGTAGTGGACATTAAAGTAACCAAATACATGTACTTGTGCACTAGTATCTAAGGAGAGTACTGCATCTATGCTGTCAGAAACTTGGTTGATTAGGATACAGTCCTGGATCAAAGGAGAACAATAGAGAAAATAAAAGTAGGTAACGCTATGTTGCAAGTTAAGTCTTAAAGCACATGAAAGCCTGGTCATCTGATTCTAATTTGGATCTTTAGTCAAAGAAAGGGTGTTTTGAATATAAACTCCAAGTCTGTGCATGTCTGTCCGAGTCCTTACAGCAAAGTGGGAAATAACAAGATATGTTAGAGAGGTTAGAGGGGTATAGGTTAGTTTCATTTAGCACTAAAATATCTAGGGAGTTTGCTAAAAGAAATGATTCAACATTATCTAAGTTAGTTCTAAACCAATGAATGCAAGCCTCAAGGAAAAGGCAAATTGGGTTTGTTTCAGTTTTCGCCTGGTTTGATCATATTTTTTGTTTGAACTATCATTTTATTTAATAGTTTCAGTTTTAGGGTGAGAGGCGCTGGACCAAGTGGATGTGTAGAATATCAAACACGCAACACAAGTAGCCTATCAGTTGACTTTTCATTCACAGGAGATGGGTGCATGACATGGTACTACAACCATCCCAATATACAACTGATAATGCAGCAGCCTCTCTAAGTGCTGCCAAAGAGTTAGGGCTTCCGTACTGTCAGTCGGAATATACAGCAGCCAGAAAAACTGTCAAACCGGTACCCTTAACCCATCAGTCAAAAGCAGCCCAGTCCAATTGCATTGACATATGTGGCACTCAAGCACCCCTAAGATAGCCAATTTAAGGGAATAAGAATGAGGCAGGAGTGAGGAACAGCTTTCATTGCCCTAGTCAGGAAACAAGGTCAAACACCGGTTATTTCTGTTGAGTTCCTGTGATCACACTTCTGCTCCTGGCTAATAGGCAGAGAAGGAGTATGAAAGCTGTGCAATAAGCAAAGCCTATCTAGTCTTTAACCAGTTTAGGTTTGCAAACCAGTAATTTGTTCAAGTCACCAGCTCTAGGAAGCTCAACCCCCCCCCGTTTATTTAGTGCCAAGATGTATGAGGTCAGTAGCACAGGTTTAGCTTCAAAGTTTTCCTTCTCCTAGACAACTGACCTAAGGAGATCTATGGGTCCATCAGTACCAAGAGGATTAGCCCCACGCCTAGATCCTAAACCAGGTATTTCTGCACTCTCCAGTCGTTGAAACCTACAACCTTCGTCAGGTGTAAACACCGTTTTTTTTCAAGGAAAAGAGGTTAGCTCTGTATTGTAAGAAATCAGACTGTGGGTTTGATGGTGTGTTTTAAATTATAAAAAAGTTGAATTTTCAGAGGTCACTAGGGTACTTTTGAAGACTTTCTTATGATTCAATTTTAACTGAATCTTTATGCTAATTGTCAACATTAGTGAAAAAAATGATTTGAAAATCCAAATTTATGTATCAATATGGTAGCAATGTCTTAAATGTTGCCCATTTTCAGCTTTGCATATTTGTGCTCTTTCCAAAACATTATCCATGACAGATTGCAGAATCTCTGGATTGTAATTTAACTATCTTTTTTCGTTCCTGATGTTTCCATTCAATTGTAGGGTTTGGGATTTGAAATGTCGAAGTCTGCCAGCTCACGGAAGAAAATAAGGGAGTTAAATCGCAATCCAGAGATTCTGCAATCTGTCATGAATAATGTTTTGGAAAGAGCACAAATATGCGAAGCTGAAAATGGGTAACATTTAAAAGACATGATTTTTCATAAATAAAGATTGTTTGAATTTTGTATTTTTTTTTAAATTTCCCAATGTCTTAGTCAGATTGTGTTGAAATTACAAAAAGATATCAAAAATAAAGAATCTATTTAAGTTCCAAACCCCTCAGTGACTTTTTGGACATTCTGTATCTATAATGCAGAACAGTGTCTTGGAGTCAAAATAATTTTCTATTTTCAAACTAGAAAAGATTATTCCTGTTTTGGAGATGACGGATTTTAATTGAAGGCATTCTAGACAGAAAACAAAAGAAAAGAAAAAAACATGATTTTGTAGGCCTGCTTTTTTCTTAGAACACATTTTGTCAAAGAGAAAAAAAAACAACAAAATTAAAATGTGGAGAAATTAAGAGTTTATATAACATGTTTGCGATGCTTCGAATTAAATGAATTTCAGAAAAATAAAATAAAACTTATCATTAAGGTGTTACAATCATGCAGAGAGGAAGTGAAGTGTGGGATTGGGTAACAATCAGGTACCACAATAGCATTCAGTTGTCAATAGTCCCCAGCCAGAGGCCAATCTCCAGAATGCTTTCGGACTATATGCAAAGGGGAAAAGCCCATGGACTGGATGAAGTGTGCATAATTCTCAGCTGCAGCATAAGGTTGAACTCTACCTTCACTGCTTAGAGGGAGGTGGCGAGGACGCGAGGGCATACAAGCACCAGCAGTGTCAATGTAGTGAGTTGTTGAGCGAGTTAGTTTACTCACCACAAAATTTAGGTTTGTCAACGCTAGGTAGGAGTGTAGCAAGGTTTAGTAAGGGTTAGCTGTTGACAACAGCAACGAAAAATATCAAACTGATAGATGAGGTGTTTGATTTCAAACCAAGGACAGAAAGTTCTGTATTAGCATCTATCAGCCATCATCTGCGCATATCCACTAAAAGATTGAAGTAGTACAGAAGTCCACACCTAAAATGGAGTAAGGTAAATTGGCAATAGTAAAGATCCATGAAAGGTCTCTACATAATTGCAAGTCGAAAGAACATGAAATTTGACCATAAGTTGTAATAGATAAGTGTTTTACTGCTTGCAGTGTGATGGGTGATACTGGAGGCTTCTCCTTAAGGAGGTTAAATGGCTAAATACTGCAAACTGCTCCTGTATCAACCAAACAATGTGTTTGGGATAGGGAGTCTTTAATAAAGTAAGCATGATTGTTCTGTAAAGTCTATGGAGGGCGTCCTGTGCACAGCTCTCCAGCGATGATGGCGGCGTGGAGATGAGGAGGCAGTCTGGAGTCAGCGCATATGTGACTGCAGCTTTGACTTGCTCAGTTGTTTCACTTCTTATATGAGATGGATTTGAGGATAGCCATGTCAACAAGCAGTTGGGTTGTCTCTTTTAGTCTTTACCTTGTAACATAGTAGTTACTTAGGTTAGCTGTCCAGAAATAGCAGAGTTTTTTGAAAATATATACATAGGTGATAACAGACCAAAAAAAAATCTAAAGGTCAGAAAATTCAAAGAATATTGTTATGGAAACATGTATATAAAAGAAAAAATGAAAGAGAACATGCATGTTTTAGAAGTCATAAGTAAAAATAAAACATATTAAAAATAAATTAGAGATAGTCAAGGAAAGACTTCTTCTGTCAATGTCCACCAGACGCAAGAGCTCATCCACTTCTCGCTGTAGAAGCTGGCGACCCACTGGGCACTTCGGCATGCTAGCCCTCGACAAAGAAACGGCCTACTTTTTCCTGGTAGATCTACTTATATTGGATGAAAGTTTTCATTGTTTTATTTTAAAAAGGTTTTTGTTATTTGTTCTTTCTTTTGTGTTGATAAATTTATAATTAGAAGGGATCAAATTCTGTTTTCTAAATACTCATCACGGAACAAAGATCTCATATTCCAAAAATCACGTATTTGATTAAGTCATTTTTTCGTTTTTTGTTTTTTTAATAAGAAAATCAAATTTTATGAGGGATTGAAGACGGTAATTCTTCTTAGCTTAATACCTGCAACTTAGATAAAAACAAATAAAGTGAAAGAAACATTCATGGAAAAAAAGAATAGGAAAAAAAAAAACAGATTTGAATAAAATGGTATTTATTAAAGTCCTGATAGGAAAAAGTCTGTAATCTGTCGGCTGCCAAGAGTTGTCCATCTGACTTATAAGCAAAATATTTGTATTGTAACATTTTCGAAAGAGTAAAGCAGAGAGAGAGGGAGAGAGAGAGAGAGAGAGAGAGACGGGGATTCACTTACTGAAGGCAATTCACCATTCGTATAAATCCTTTTTAGAAAGTGTATTAATTCCTTTTTTTAAACATGATAAAAATGTTCAAATGATGCCATCCTCTAATTGGGATAACTTCGGCACAATATAAAGGTGTCTCTGCTTGTAGAGATTTCAAGTCGTTTTTCACCAAACATTTAGGAGATTTAAACATGAAGAAATTGTTGCGGCTCCATTCTCAATAAGACATTCTTCTCGGAGCCGACTTTTGGTGAGTCTCGCTCTTGGCAGATGTTTTTGTAGACTGAAAAACAAATGGATGTTTACAAAAAATGCGCCAAGTAATTATCTTGGCCCATACAAATTAACCAATCACAGGCTGCCTACAAGAAATGTGCGTAGGCGGCTTAAAACCTGAAAATGGCATTGTAACTGGAATTTCTCATAAAGCACCTGTTAAGCCACACAAGTTCTATAATTGAAACCCCCCTCCCAAAAAAAAGAACAAAAAACATAAAAATGTTTCGTGCTTATGTTTTTGTAAACCGCTCGTGAAAACTTTGTGTAAAATGCATTAAAAACTACGTAAGAAAAAAAAAAAAAATCCCCCCCAAAAGTACTATAATGTATTTTTTTTAATTTTGTTTTAGACAACTTTTTCTTCGAATTTTAAATTGTCCGCCAATGAAAAACAAAAACAAAAAAATAAAAATTCTATGTTCTGAAGAAAAGAAAAGAAAATGTCTTTCCGACATTACCTCCCCCCCCCCTTACACACTTGGAATGCTTTTCTTCTTTTTCATATAATTTTAAATGTTCCACAAAAGATTCGTACGCCATGTGAAAAGGCAGTTTGCTTCGTGAAGGCACATTCAACAGCCGTCGTTTATGTTACCGCGCGCTCGCGCGTAGCATAAACGAAAGCTGTAAAATGGCGGAAAATAGTCCCTGGGTTCAGGGGTTAATACCATGCAAACGGTAAATTTGCGACGGGTTTGATTATCAAATTCGTTGTCAGCGACCTCGATTACCGCTAAAAAATTAAATTAGTGATCAGACTGATCACTGATCAGTGTTGTAGCGTATATCGCTATATTTACCGTTTTTGTTTTGTTTTGTTTTTTGTTTTAATCCATCTTATTTACTTCCTCTGCCTTATCCCTATTTTACTTTAAAACATTCGATATATCAAAAAACAAAAAGGTCAGATAAATTACTCTTCTAGGTAAGTTATTTGTTTTGCTGGCTTTTCTTAAAATGGCCAAACAATTTGAAGTTGTTTTGATAAAAATAACAAAAAATCGTTCTTTGATGAATTAACTAAATGTCTATATTAAAAGTGATATATCTATGCGATTTTCTTCGCTTTACACTTTCTAATTGGCATTCTTTGATAAAAAAAAAAGGGGTGGGATCTCCGTCCAAAATTGATTTTAAACTAAAACTACCTATTAAGACAACCAAGTGTCATTTTACGACAATTTCTATCGAAATGAAAAAAAGAATTGCTTAGGAAAAAACATTTCATAGTATTAACTGTACACAATGAAATTAATGCTATTAAGAAAAATCTATTTTTTGCAAGAAAATAATAAAAATAATTATTTCTGCTCTGAACTCAGATAATTAAAAAAAAAAATTATTGCAAAACTGTTGATGATGATAACATCAATTATTAAACATTTAAGACGACTGATCAGTGATTGATGGGGTTTTCTAGAAATACTAAAGTCGATATTTGTAGAAAAAAATTCGAAAACTCACAAGAATTGCGAATTATAAATTAAATCATGCGAGGATTTTATCATTTTTAAAGAAATTTTTTTATTTATTATTCGAAATAAAGTGGTTGTGGTTGGTTGTGTTGTTGTAAATGCTAAACCAAGTTTAACATAATTATACGCATTTTTATTCTTAAATTTTGTTAGTCTGATATTAATCACACACACACTCGATACATCTTCTATCATTATATGTAATCAGTTTTTTAAAATAGTCAACCCTATAGGAGCCTATTCATGACCAGCCACACACACACACACACACACACATACACACACACACACACACACACATATCTATAATATAAAGCTGTGTGTGTGTGTGTGTGTGTGTGTGTGTGTGTGTGTGTGTGTGTGTGTGTGTGTGTGTGTGTGTGTGTGTGGCTGGTCATGAATAGGCTCCTATATGGTTGACTATTTTAAAAAACTGATTACATATAATGATAGAAGATGTATCGAGACACAGGAATGGGTATGTTTGATCTGGAAGAATGGTGGTTCATAAAAATTGTGGGGTCGGCGTTCGCGCCTGGTCCACAAAGTATGGAAATAAAAAAAAATTTTAATCAAAAAAAACGTTTACGAGTGTTTTTGATATAGATGTAGTAATGTAAGAATACTTTGATAAGTGTGTTTTTTTAACTTAAATAGAGATGGTATAATAAAATTGGGGAGTCTGCGTTCGCGCCTGGCCTCCATAGAATGGAAATAGGCACAAATTTTAATAAAGACTTTTCATATCTATCTGCGTAAGTATACTTTGATAATTATGTTTCAGTTTGAAAAAAATATGGTATAATAAGGTTGTGTTCGTTCGCACCTGGCCTCCATAGAATGGAAATAGGCACAAATTTTAATAAAGACTTTTCATATCTATCTGCGTAAGTATACTTTGATAATTATGTTTCAGTTTGAAAAAAATATGGTATAATAAGGTTGTGTTCGTTCGCACCTGACCTCCATAGAATGGAAATATGTCACAAAGTTTAACAAGGTTTTTTAATATAGATCGACAGAATATTGTGATAAGTGTTTCGTGAACAGGTATGGTATAATAAATTATGGGGTTTATCTATTTTATTTTTACTTTCATCATATTTTGCTTTGGTTTTGATACCCCAAATTCAACCCAAATTTACAACCCTTCCTTTTCATAACCTATCATACTTTCATAAATCAGAGTCCATTTTCTGTAGGCTGTTTTTGAACCCAGTCAACGGAACGACGGGTACTTTTGCTAATATATATATATATATATATATATATATATATATATATATATATATATATATATATATATATATATATATATATATATATATATATATATAGGTTAATAATAAAACTTAGTGCTCTAAACATAATACGATGAAAAATTGTATTTTGGTTTTTTATTATTATTAAATATTAGTAAACGATGAACCATTTCAAGTTAAAATCTATTCACGTCTGTGATCTTAAAAACGACACACTTGAAATGTTTACATATGCTAAAATAATCGCTAATTCCGATTATATGACTTCATTGTTTTTTCGAGCGATTATTTCAGCATATGTACACATTTCAGATTTGTCGTTTTTTAAGATCACAGATTTTAATTCGAAATTGTTCTCCATTTACTAATATTTAACAAAAGATAAAAATATATATATCGAGTATACACAATTTTTTTCATCGTGTTTTGTTCTGATTAATAAAGTGCGATTTTGCCTAAAATTGAATGGTATTAGCAATATTGCGACGAATGAAAGTGAAACAGTAACTTGAATTCTTGTCAAGTTTACATGTAGTAGTAGTAGTAGTAGTAGTAACACTCGATTGTTTCGCGTGTTTAGAATAAAAATGAAGACATTAGACAAACGTGCTTACCTAATATATCATTTTCTACAGATTTTGGAACCATTCCGAATGATTTTAGAACGATCGGATGAAGAAACCGCGGATAAAGCATTGCAAAACATCCAAAAATAATGGAAAACACTGCGACTACCTTAACTGTAGACATTTTCGCTCGATGATGAGACGAATATTGTCACGTGACATGAATAAAATCATCCAAAGGAGAAAAATGCCTTTTTTTTTTTTTTTTTTTTTTTTTTAAGTAAATCATTTATTTCAAATAATTAAACGGGCTGTGCCCTGTAACTTATGTTGATTCTTATCTCTATAAAAAAATTAAAAAGAAATAAAACAAGATTCGACTTTTTAGCCATTTATAATATAAACAGCGTGAAAAAAATTGATAAAAATTATGAACATTTTACAACTTATAGTTGAAGTTGCGCCGTTTGCGGTTCCACTTTGGCATTTTAAGGATGTTCAAATTCAACTTGTAGAATTGTCGGACGAACGAGCATCTTCTTATACAAGTATTGAAAAAGTAATGCGTATTTATTGCTTCTTTGCTCCATTTTTGGGGAGTGTGTTGGAATTGGTATTATCTGGTGTCGTTAAATGTTTTTTCCCCCTATTTTTATATACATTCGTGACACACCAAAGAAGCATTTTGAGTTTCCAAGTCAACTTCACTGTGAAAGGGCGTGTTATTTTCGTCTCTAATTGTAGGGATATTTCCCCACTTTTATTCCTACAGAAAAAATTCAAGGAAACTTGTAGCATCTGCTTTATATGGCCGGAACAAATCTTCGGCAGAGACATTCACCATGTCAGCACCCACAGATTTCAGAACACGTAAAGACACTATGGTATTATTACCATACATTAACATGGGTACTAATTAGAGGTCACCATTTCGGTAGGCTCCCACTTCGGGGCGCCTCCGATAACAGGGAGAACTGGAGCGCTGAAATAGAAAGAAATACTGGTAAAAGAAGACATTGTCTTCTTATAAAAATGAGGACATGTAACGCGACTTTGTTATAAATTCATGAGGTTTTATATATCCAATATATATGTGTGTTTTCCCGAAACTCTGGTTACAAAGAAAGACAGTGCATTTTGTAAAGTCTGTATTAATGTTCAATGCTCCTCTTGGCTACCTATGTTACCTTGTAATTTTCCCATCTGCACACATGTGATAAACGAATTATGTTATGCTTCACACGTAGCAATACAACAAATAGTCCAGAACATTCTAAGACATAATATATAAGCTTTTGCTCACGAAAATCAAATCAGTTCAGGATGCATCATTGCCGCCCAACTCCGTCTTGTGGGACGTAAAATCACCAACACAACTTCGCGCATCATGCACCTTAATTCTCAGCATGGAA